>NC_092462.1:34159431-34482158 GCF_047495875.1 Pithys albifrons albifrons
TTTAGTACCAGTGAGCAAGATGGCTATGGATCACTCTTGTATATGTATATTTAAAACATAATTTTGTTGGAAAACAGCAGTGCCATTTTGCTTCCTTCTGAATCTACTTATCATTTCAAATCTCAATTTTTAAACATGATGTATAAAAATAGCAACCTAATATGAATGAAGGAAAACATTACATAAAAAATAAAATCAGATATAAGACATAAATTTAAAAGCACAGGATTAATGTCTTAACATCAAAGTTTATCATCTGGTTGATGCTGGTAAAATGACTGATCTCAGCAAGGTCAATGGCTTTTAATTATGTAATAATGGAGACAGGTTTTTTTCCATTTAATAGGACTATGTATTCGAATAAAGACTACTCAAGTGAATAAAGATCTGCAGGTTCAGGCCCTGTATAAAGATCAAAAGTTCAACCATACAATAATGGGTTGCTCTGTTCTGTTGGGGTTTTTCCCTCCGTTACTGTACAGTGTACACTACGTGGCTCAAAATAACTTTTTCAAAACTATCTGTGCTGCCTACTTTAGAAAGTAAGCATCCTGAATCTCCACACCTTAAAAAGCATAATTTAAAATTATATCAAAATACTTCAAAGTAAATCAATATTCATGTAAATGAGATATGATTAGAGCTGTCCTAACTTATAGGTAGACTATTAACAGAGGTTTGCAAACAGTGCAAGTGCTGTATAATACACTTTCTTTCCCTAATCTTGAGAGAGGAAGGAAATAGCAGGTTTATGACTGGGGAGAGGGGGAGGGGTTGAGGGACAGAACAATAAAACATATATCCTTATTCTACCCAAATGTAATGAAAGCCCTGGCAACCTAAACAACTTTCTCCTTATTTAGCTTGCTTTCAATTTTACTCATCAGTAGCTCTGTACTGCTGCCTGATGGTTATCTTTATACTCTAGCTGATAAAAACATTCAGTAAAATGATGCATCTGAACATTAAATAAATGATGCAGAAGCTAAAAAATTACTATGAAACAACCTGCTTTCATCAGCTTCATCTCATCAGCAAAAGTTACATTATGCTGAGAGTTACTACAATTGCTAGCACTTGTGCAGGAAAACTGTGTGGAGAAATACTTGTGGTTTAGGTCCCAGATCCTAAGAAAATTTATCACAGACAAAAAAGTATGAAGTGCTACATAATCCTAAAAAATACAAGGTAGGGGCCTCATTTGCCTGCTCATTCTGTTCAGTCATCACAGCAGCACTAGCTACCAGCAACAGCCTACTCCTTCTGGAAACAGCCTTAATCTCAGACAGAAATCCCTGCATGGCGCTCAGCTCCGGGTGTGCAGAAATCCCTGTGTGGCATTAAGCTCTGCATGTGCACAACTCTGACAACTCACAGAAAAAGCAGCAGCAAACTCCTCAGCAAGGTACAGCTCCCTACCAAGCTTGTGAGAGGTTAAACAATGCTGAAAGACCAAAACATTGTGTCTGCCTATGTTTCTCAGTTTAAATCAATTACCGACAACAGCAGTTCTATAAATGCAACATAATACAGTATTATTAAACACAGGATTCACATTTACACCTAGGTGCATCCTGGAAGCAGGCCTCATGTTCAACCAGCATCAAAGGAAAAAACCCCACAACTTTCATAGACACACACACAGCACACTGACCTTGTAAGCAGAGGTGGTGATGATCCCTTTCATAAAGGTGCTGTTTCGCAAGTTCACAGTGTTACAGGGCTGAATCGTTTGTCAAGTAACAAGGTATCACTGTCCTTCTGTTATACACGCATACAGGCACGCACAAGAACCCAGAGCAACATGGGGCTATGCTTTTAAATCCTCTTTAATTCCTACTTTACTTGCTACTTCCCAGAATGACCTCGCATATCCCCTCTTCCTCCAGACAGAATCAACCAGAGCTTTTCTAGTACCCCTAAACCGGTGTTCACACAAAGAAGGTTCTGTAATGCCTTTTGAAATAATTTTATAAAATTCAAAATTTCTAATATAAAATATTTTAAAATACTTACACATTATCCGGGCAGCCAGTTTTCAATAAAAATAAGCCTCTTAACTTCTCATTCAGATTCATCTTTTGTTTCCAGAGCCCTGTTCACTGAAAACTGCACCACTTTTCCAAGCCTTGCCCCTACACCAACCTATGGGCTACCAAGCTTCCAAGTTTGCTCTGGCTTTAATTGCCAGCGTCTCTATCCCATCCAGCACCCCACCACCATTCATCCGAAATAGATATGGATATACATATATATTGGTATTGCTGCTTACCTCGTCCCAGAGTGACTAAAATCCGCAAAAGGAAGACCAGAAAAAAAAACAGCTCTCCGGGTCCCCGCGAAAATCGCAAAGAGAGGAACACTTTTTTCTTTAACAAAGCCAAAAGCGGGCCCGCCGCGATTCAGGAACGGAGCCACCGGTCCGGAGAAAACTCGCAGCAGTTCCCAGCACGGCGCTTCCCAGCGGGAGCAGGCGCGGAGAGCAGCTCCAGCCCGAGGCGCCGCGGGAGGCGGCGCGGGGCGCCCGCCCTTCAGCACCGCCGCGCCCGGACAGCACCGACCGCGCTGCCGCCGCCGCCGAGCCCGAGAGCCGCCCCGCTGCACGGCCCCGCCGCCGCTCCGCTCCGCCTCGCACCGCCCCCGCACCGCCCACAGGGCTGCCGGCGTCTCCCTACGTGCCACAAAACTTGCTCGCGACTACCGCCTCCCCTGTTCTCTTTTTTAATTCTATTTTTCTGTGGGACAGGGAAATACAGCGCCTCGTGTTTCCCCACCCCTTCTCGCCGGAGGGCTGCTCCCTGCCCACGCGGAGGGCTATTGCCACGGCAGAGTTCACCGTCTCCCTCTTTCGGCTCCCTCTCCTTAGGGACATCGCCCCTCTCCCTTTGCCCGGGTGCCCCTCCTCCCCCGGTGCCCACTGAGCCGTGTCCCCGGAGGCACTCAACGTCCCGGGCGGGCAGCAGCGCGGGCGCCGGCAGGGAGAAGAGCAACTGCTGAGAAACTGCGAGTAATTCCTCGCTGAAGCACGGAGAGTTGTTGTGCTTGCATGCTTCAAGTAGGGTGGTTGTTATGCAATATTTATAAGCTTTAATATATCAACGGGCTATCTGAAAGCTCAAGTATGCTGGAGGCTTTGCACAGCCTGTACGGGCAATCCCTGACATCCATAGCAAATTTCACTGCTTCAGTGTCAAGGTAGAGTTCACTGGTAACCCAAGCCAGAAACAGTAACATATTACTGGGAATCACATTCAGTTATGGAAAACATAGAGGGAAAAGAATCACCTTGAGATAAGACCATTAATTGCATACTCTGATTATAAGCAGGAAAGGAGATTCTGTTAGATGAACAGAAACAAGAAAACAAAAAATCCAAGTGGAAGCTAATGGTTTGAAAAATTAGAAACACGCTTATGTGAAGTCAAGCAAAGAAACAGGAGTTTGAAGTCTTACTTGAATCTGATTTATCATGAGGCAACAGGTTATCTGATTTATTACTTTGAAATTAATTTACTATCCATTCCACCACTATTAAAGAGTGGCTACTTCATCTTCAATATGAAATCATTATGAAAATTAAGTATCTACTCATTATAGGTTACCTGTTTCGTGCCTTTTGGGAAAATACGTTACAGATTAAAGTATTAAACTGTCTGTAAATCACCCATGACTATGGTAAAGCCAGACAGAGGTCAGCTGCTCTGACGTACATCAGCTTTCTAGGTTAATTACACTTGTGTCGACATGTGGAATAAACCTGTAGTGAGAAACAAAACTAGGTAAATGCCATACCTAAAAAACTGAACTAGTTAACACAGGAAATAAGATAAGTTGAATTGCATTAGCTTATTACTTTTTTGTGAGGGAATTCTTACTTGACTGCTAATTAGGTCATGGCACTGCAAGAAGAAAGACGATTAACTTTGACACACAGACTGTAGAATATAAAGCCAAATAAACCAGACTTTCATTGACCCAACCCCTTATAATTGCTGGTTATCATGAAGGCAGCTTGGCTGAAATCTGGGTAACATTTCTGACTGCCTATTACTCTACTTCCCCCCTCTTTTTTCTCTTAAGCCTTCTCAGATTCTTTGCAAAGTACAGACCAAATAAAAGCGCACAACCCAATGACAATTTTTGCAGTACAAAACATACTAAGTCTCCTATCACAGCTACACCAGAAACTCTCCTGGGACAGAGGTAAACCCAAAACCAATTTGTTCAAAAGTAAGACGAAATCGAAGCACTGTGAGGGTGAACAGGGATCTTGCTCATCCATTCTCCTTTGCCATTATGAAAGTACATGAAACAAAAAATCAAAATTACATAAATATTTTATATAACTCAATTAACAAAGTAGTCATAAAATCTGTAAAATATTGCAAGGTATGACATACCATAACTTACTGCTTGTCTTTGCAAATTAGTAGACAAAGAGGCTCAACAAATTTCTGAAAATCTCTAACTTGGGAGGCCTTGCACTCCTAAATTTGAGTGTAAATAATGATGCAATATCCTGGCATTCCTGAATTTTTGAGTGTGTTTATCTGATCATGCTTTCTTCTTTGTACATTCACCGAGATATTCAATTTAAAACTTCATATTTAATTAAACTTACTTTGATGTATTTGTAGCACTTTTTTTTCTTAATTTTTCCTCTAATTTATATCTGTATCAGCTATCATAGGTCATAGTTGGATAATAAACTTTGCCTATTTGTATGCTGACAGCTGTCTTCTGGTCAATGGATATTATTTACAAGCTCCATTTTGTACATTGTTGGCTCCATTGTTACACACACACACAGACAAAATATGTGAATTAATTAATTTTTATTTTTATTTGTGATTCTTACATTACCTCATCACTTTTTGCAGTTCAAACATTTTCATCCCCAGAGTATTACACTGCGATATTCACCTGATGCAATGCAAACCAATATACACTACTTCAATGAAGAATTTGCTCTGTATTTAGCAATTAATTGTTAGTCCAGAGAGACTGTTGATGCTTAGCAGTATGTTGTTCCTGGTTTCCATAACTTTAATTTGGATACTTTATGATAGTACCTTACAGATCCCATATAGTATGCCACACAATTTTCAGAGTTTGATATACTTGAGTCCCATGTACTTGACAATCAGTTATGCTTGGGTTTTATTTTTCTACCCCAGTTACCATATTTGAAGCATTTGCCATTGGGCAAAGGAGAACACTTGCAGCAAGTATTAATGTTTTCTTGTAAAGATGAGAAACACAGAGGAACTTCAAAGTTGGTTTATTTTTGTTTAGACTATAGGTATAAATGATAAAGATGTAAATTTTGTATTTATGAGAAGCTGCTTTGTATAAGATACAATACAGCAGAAAATTTTATGTGAGACAAATAGAAGACCAAAGTCTCAATATGTTGAAAGGAAGTTAATGCAAATAAGACATGGTAAAAGTTGTTTAGCAATCCATTCAGTATTTGTCCATGCTGTGATTTAACTTCAGCTAGCAGTCTAAAACCAAGACAATCCAAAACATTTTCTCTCATACTAGTAACAGTCACTTTCTTTGACTAATTTATATCTCCTTTTCTACTGCCAATAATTCTGGAGAAGGGGTTACATTCCTTGTAAACATGGAATTTTGCATGCAAAATAAATGCAGAATTAGAATAAGCATAAAGTTTCAGAAATGTCTATTTTTCTTCTCTCGGCTCTTCTACTGCTAGCACTTCTAAAGCTTTTTATTTACTTATTTACTTATTATTTTTAATTTGTCCTTGGGATTTTGTACTATCAGTAAGGGGAAAAACAGGCACTTCTGAAACTTGCACTGTTACTCACTCTTCAAATTATTCCAGTGACTTCCATGGGGCTTGGTACCCCTCACCACTTTCAAGTTCAATTTGTGTTTCTGTGATATATCTTTAAATGTTCAAACTGGCCAAAACAATTCTATGAATACTTACCAAAGAATTCAGTTATTGTGATCTGATACTACCAGGTATTAATTAATTTGTTGTCCCAATTAACCTAACAGTTACAATGCAGTAAACAAGACTTTAAAAACCGAGAAAATTATTTTTTTCTTTGAATCAAAATATGCAGAACTTTAAACACACTTGCATTTGTATCTTAATACTAAAAATAATTTTAGGCACTGATAGATTCAGGAGTAATGAAATCTTATTTCAAAATATACAATCCAAAGTACTGCCATTTTCAGGATTTAATTTCCACTTAACAAATTATTCCTCCTTTTTTTTTTTTTTAAGACAGCAGCTGCCCCTTCAGTGCAGCTGTTAATGGTGAAGATCATTCATTAGCTGGAAGTCAATGACAGCAAAGGAACTCTCAGCGTGCTCTGATATGGGGTAGCATGAATAATCTTCCAAATCTCTCTCTCTTGCACACACACAGCATGAAGTTTGGACACATACATCTTTCCCTCATTTTCCACTCATCCAATTCACTCAATATCTGTTCAATATTTTAATGAAAGATGAACATGCATCCACTATAAACTCTGTCCTGAACAATAGCACAAGAAATGTACTTAGACCTGGACCAGTGCTTTTATTACAGCAGGGCATCATAAGCACCAGAATGACAGACACTGGCAAATGACATAGAAGAAAATTAGCTGACTTGTGGCTTGGAGAAATGTTGTGCCAACCATCTGTCACAGAAGATCTCCCAAATGACAAAAAGGATCAGAAAGGCACGTTAAGATTTTCCCCCATATCTCCTCAAAGCCAGTTCTCACAAAGAGACTCAAATTGTACCAGCCTTAGCTCAGTTGGTTAGTCTGTGATAAAAGGAATATGCAACATTGTTCATACATAAGAAAACTGTCTTTGAAATTCATCAAAATAATTCAAATTTATACCACAAAAAACAACAGGTGTAAACTCTGGGATGGTGAGGCAGGCAGGTAAGCCTAGGCTCTAAGGTTAGATCTGCAGATGTTTCCATTATTTATAATCAAATAAATGCCATAAGTTCATGTCAGTGTGGAGCAGCTTTGCAGTGATAGTGATTCTGACAAGATGATGTTGTCCCCATTCTCATCTTGTGAATATAAAGTAACAACTGATTAAACAGTAAAGAGATAATACACTACTGAATTAATATCCACATTAAATATTAGTATTGAAAAATAATTAGGCAATAAGGATAAATAATTTCTTATCATTCAGCTTTTTTCGACTTCATTTGGGATCAAATAATTTCATTATTCATTATCACTGAAATCTGAAAGCATAATGCCACTCGATAGTAGATAATACAGTTTCTATTTTAAAAACTTCACACAAAGAGAAAGCTGCAGATACTCAATTTCAGTGCTTAGTCATTATGTTTATAAGAGATCTCTTAGGGCATCTACTGGGGAACGTTAGCATTGCATGTCCAAGAAAGGAGCCGGGAAAAAAGAGTAAGAAAGAAGGAACAAGGTCTCTCTCTCTCTCTCTTTTTTTTTTTTTTGTATCACAATTAAACTAAACATTAATTCAAACTTTTATTTTCCTCTTCTGAACAGTCACCCTCCTTCCATTGACTGGAGGACTTAAAGCAAATAATTAAATAAGAAAATTTTGCAGCTGAAAATATTCACTGATGCAAATGAAAGAATACTCCACATTCCAGACTTTGGCAGCTCATTCAATCTTGAGTATTTAAATGTGTATTAAGTTAAATATATCATACTGTGGTTTTCTAGAAAAAAATTTTGTATCGAAAAGTTTACTAAAACCATAATGAACATTTAATTTAGAGGAATTATATATAAACAAAAATGTTGAAATTTCTGTGGTAGTGATCCTGAAATCCATATGTCTTTACTATGATTTTTTCTGTCCACTAAGACAAAATATTCTCTATTATGAAGCTCATTTCCTCAAAGTCTCACATATGTGATTTCTAGAGCCATATGTCATGTAGCTAGGAGTTTAACTTAGTCTTTGATAGAATAGAGAACAGTTGTTTAACATTTTACAGCAAGGACAGCTTTTGAAATTTTATCAATAAAGTAGCAAAAAGTCTATATCAGCCTTGTAATGCTAAATTTATTTTTAAGCAAAAGTTCCACAAGGGCCTCTCTCTCTTCTCTTAACACACTTTTGTGTTTTCCAAGAGATAATGATCTGTAACAGTCACATAAAAACTCTAGGGATATCTGCCTGATACCTTGGTTAAAAACACACCACCACCAAACCCAAAACAACAACTCACCTAACCTGATGCTGAGGCCCACTGGTAAATTGCTAACATCTATTACTGCAGTTTACATAACCTATTCCCAAACAATAAAAATCCCCTTGAGCAGCAATTAATAAGTATCATCCTTTTGTATATTTTATGCATTATTATAGCAATTAAACTTCACAAAAAAATTTAAAAAGTCATGCACACTTCTGTGGCAGTGCTCAAACATCAGGTGTGCTCAGTTGTCTGATCACTACATTTGTCCTAAATCTGTTTGATGGAGATGAAGCATGATTTCTTGTGGGTTTTGCTAGGAAATAAGTCAGTCAAAATACTGATGGCAAGTCTGGAACAAGAGTTTAAATTAATATACACTGATGTGTAGCCTAATTCTCTCCTAGCCATGTATCATCATATATCCAATTCCTACCCAAGCTGTACTAATATAAAGGAACCAATTCTTCAAAGAATGCCCTTGCTCACTTTGAAGCAAGTGGGTCTGTGAACTCTGATATCTGCACAGGGTAAGAGTCATTTTCCTACAGTTCTAGAGAACAAGAGGAGAATATAATAAGTCTCATAGGCACATGTCATCTTGCCTCTCCTTGAGAGTGATCAGCTTGTCCCAGAAGAGCACAAGGAATATTAAATGGAGCAGGTATCCTGGCTTATTGTTTTTGTGACTTTGATATTGTAGAATTTTTCACTTCTTTAGGAGATAAATTTCATCAAAGATTCATACTGATATTACAACTAGATATGGTAAAGAATGCAGGGAACTTTTCAGCTGGGAGACAGTGTCATAATTCCACACATCAGTTAGTTCTCAGCTCTACTCAGCCAGAATCCTCCTTTGTCTTTCCAGAAAAGATTATAACAATTTCAATCATAAAAAAAAACCAAATAAAAACCCAAAACACAAACAAAAAACCCAAAGAAACCAAATCAAATAAAAAACAAAACCCCAACAAAAATCAAACCAACAAAGAAAAAGTCAAATTTTGTCCGTTGCATCCTAATCTCTTCTTTTGCCCTTGCAATTAATTTCTAACAATTTTACCTTTGCTTCTGCACAGAGGAATGATGTGATGTAAAAGGGATAATGTGACAGCTTCACGTTGGCAAATCCTAATGCAAAAAAAAAAAAAGAGAGAAAAAAGATATCTTCATATTTCTTACTTAGAATGTCGCTCCTGTGACAAAATTAAAGCTGTAGTCTTATATTCTGCACAAATTTTATTTCATTTTCCTTTTTCAAAGGTCACTCTTGAGACTCTGACACTCACAAGAAACCCACTTGCTCCGCCAGTAATATGGTGAGAAGTGTTAATAGGCACACAATTCTTAAATAATGTTGGAGATGTTAAATGGCTACTTGAAACTCTTCATTTCTTGTACATCTCAATGAACTCAATTCAGGACTCAGCTCTACTCCAAAACTTAGCTAATTTAAACTGATGGATCTTTAATTACATATGACATACTATCCAATTAAATGTAGAAAATCTATTTTCACCAGTACAGTAATATTTTAAAAGTTGAGATTTGCCAAAAAATCAGATTTCCTCCAAGTCCTTTACTCAAGAAGAAAAACTTAAAGAAAAGTATTATAATCTGTTAAATATTCAGTTAAAAGACCTTTTCTTTTTTTTTTTTTTGTAGTTATCATACCCTTCATGCCATTTCTATTGGAGTCAAAAACAGGTCAAGTAGGTTCTTGTTCTTAATTTCTGTAAATTTATAGAAACGTGTTTGAAAAGGATAACCCAGTCACATACAAATATAATGAAATTTGGAAGAATAATGCAAGGAGAAAATAAGGTCTTATTTTGTTTCTAAAAGCAATTACAAAGAAGTTGTTGAAATTCATGATAAAAGAAATTTCTGTGTTTATCCTTAAAACATCTGATTAATTTACTCATTTACAGGAGACATTGCTCCTGCATATTTCCAGAAGAAAACACAAATGCCTTCTTTTTGTTTAAATGGGAAAAAGAATATTAAGAGCCTAAGCTGTTTAAGCAGTCACAAAAGAAATCTGGGGCACTGCTGGGAACAGAAGTTTCCCATTTCTTATTCATTCTTAATCACTTGATAATTCTGCCTTATCAATCAACATTTCAATTTAAAAGCAGTGATTACAAGTCATCAGTAGTGATGATCTAATATTTTAGTATAATCGAAAAACACACACAACTGAACTTAAAGAGACTTCAGAAAAATCACAGCATGCACACCTCTTAGCATAAATGGTGCTGCTTGCCTGATATAATCCAATACTATTGATTCAGGAGACTATTTATAGTCACTGTGAAATACGTCTGCTGTGCTCACTTGCTCAGTCTGTGCTACAGAATATACAGGCACTGTATTATTTCACTAAAAAGTTCAAAGATACATATAGTACAGTAATACTGTCAACATTTTGAAGCAGGATCAAAATACATGTCACACTTCCATAGTTTTATCTCTGCTAAATCATTTACTTTTTTTCAAGCTGGAGGCCAACATCATTCTAAAGTGTGAGAACTGAGAGATTTACACAGTTCATAGTGCACGTTATGAAAATATATTAGGTGCTACTTGTATGGAGAGATGTTTAAAATATCAGGTGATGTTCACATAAAGTTACATTAGAAAGCTTTAATAAAAGACTAATAAGTTGCTAAATAAATGCCTAGGTTTGAAACACAGGTGCAATACGCATAGCTAATTTGCACATTTCTGTAAGCATCTATATGCTATAACAATTTCTTTTTGCCCACACCACAACTGGTTTTAGGCAGAAGCTCTTCATTCAGAGAATAAATATGGATGAGATAATTTCTACTTGAAAAAGCTATTTTCTTCAGACACATGTAATTGCTAGTCACCTATGAGATGTTTTTTTTAGTGATTTACTAAGCACCAAAGAGGCAGAAGTCAAGTTTCAAGGCAGGAACCAGGTGGATAAACCCAGAAAGCCTGCCCTCACTCCACCTAGAATCATGCACAATATAAATTTAGTCTTCTGCAACTATTAACATCTTTTCTATGGGAAGGATTTTACTCACAACATATTGGTGTCTTTCAGAATCTTGAGGGGTGATAGAAAAATAAAAATAAAAAAAAAACAAAACCACACGAAGTTGTAGCCTAGACAGAAAGGTGTGGATTAGACAAAGTGACTTACAACCAATATTAAATTAATAATACTAAAAACAGCGGCAGAAGACCTGGGGCTGAAGCGCAGAAACATAGAACTCAGTATTATATTTCTAGGAAAGGGTATTTCCTGAGAGAAATACCAGTAGAACAACCAAAGAGGTTAAATGGTGAGACAAGATCACAGAAAAGTGATTCTCCAGACAGCTTAATACAGGAATTAGAAATAACAAGAAGTGATTTAAGAGACAAAAGAAAGACTTGAGAGATTAAAAAAACAAACAACAACAGAATTAAATTTCTGGAACAAGTGGAAGGGGTAGAGATAGAGATAAGAAAACCCAGTACGTATGATACTGAAGAATAGAAAAGAGTCACATAGAGATCAGTTATGTTTAACCTGTTTTTTGCTTTTTTGTTTTGTTTTTCTGAAAGGCACCCAGCCAGCAAGATTTTGTTCCAAATTAAGAAAGAAGTAGAGCAGAAATTCTGAGAGACGAATCATGAATGGTTCCATGAATAGTTCCATCCAGCAAATAGGAAACTGTCATCAAAAACTGCCACCTTCAATTTAGTATCTGTTTAAAAATAACAATTTCCAAGTCATGTTAGAATGTCTGTATCTATTGCAGAACAGAATAAACCCAACATGAATTGGTAATCTCAATAATCTTCTATTAAAATTGTCTATAGATGAAGATTTATTCACCTAATAATTTCCCACATAAGTTCGAAAAATGGACTTATTTGAGAACAAGTAATTTGGCAAATACAGGAATGGCAAAATTAATCAGTTATTCATGCAATATATTTGCTCAGTTAGGTTAGGCAGTGCTCAAAAAATGCAGGGGAAAGAAATCAGCAGGAGAATGCATTTGTTCAAATGCATTCCAGTACTACACACTATGTATAGGTTTTACTGGACATTATGTAGCTTATAGGGGAATTAGCAAGAATGAACAGATAATGGATAATTACCCAAAGATCTTCAAAATACGTTCATGTTGCATTCAAACCCGTGTTAGGTGCTAGGCTGTACAAAGACCTATTAGGAGGATTACTTAGACCAGCCATAAAAGCATAGCAAAATTATCATCTTATTTAAAACTGCTATTCATGTAGGACAGTATTTTAGCCTAAGTGTCTGTGGGTGCAAGAAAAATTTAATAAATGTGACATTTTATCTGTCCCAACTGTGGCTGCTAACCCCATCACGCAACACAGAAATACCTCAGTAGGTAGTTTAACACTAGATTAGGCACAGGTGTCACAGCATCACAGAATTGTTAGGGTTGGAAAGGACTTCTAGAGATCATCTAGTCCAACCTCCTGCCAAGCCAGGGCTGTAGAAGCAAAGCAGATGAAGATAATATACATCATATGCAGATTTATTTAATGTAAACACTTTTTTGAAACAGTTTTAAAATAAAACATCATATTAAACCATGTGGATTATGCTTTCACTCTTTTCTAATTTGGTGGCACAGCCTCACTTGAAAACAAAATACGCAAAAACAAAGCCAAGTTCATCACTCTGTGAATATAGTAATGCATTCCAAGGGTATCATAAGAAGACAAAGAGTTAAACAAACAGTTCAGAAAAATGAAATGGTGCAACATATTTATTTTCAAATATTAAAGCACTATTATAGCAAGTGATTTGATTTGCTGCCTGTGGATCTATTCAACTAAGTTTGCAGTTGGTCCAGTGGATCAATTTGGCTATGTATGAAACAGTGTGTGACCACATATAAAGCAGAGTGATGGCTGCAAAATTGAATCATAACCAGAAAAGCATGAAAAAGTGCATTTTCATATTAAAAAAAAAGTAGCAAAGTGATTTAGATTATTTAGATATATTTTGGTGTATGGATCTCATTTCTGTCCAGTTCTGTGGAATATTTACCAAGTTCAGTTTACTCAAAGACTAACCCTTCATATTAGGATGTAGAAGCGTCATTTCAAATTTATAAGCAATGACAGTTTAGTAAACCTCACATGAATGTATGGCCAACCTACTTAAAATGCTATCCTAAACTTCATATCTTGCCTTCAAACCCCTCATTCATTATCCATCTAAAATATCAGTTGTAATTAAACTAAAAACAAGGTCACTACAAAACTTGCACTTATTCATTATACATATATATACCCAACAGGTCTTCTTAACGTACTAATGACCAGTCTGCAGGTAGTATTGGTTCAGTTCATACAGCCTGGTTTGGATAAGCAAATTTTTGTGTGGTATTACCAAAAGCATCATAAGGCACACTTCAGTTTATACTGATTCTTACCGTGTGGTGTCTTTAAAGGAATTAAGTAATACTGATCCAAGCTGTAATTGATTTTTCCAACTGATTCCATCTTGCACTGATTTAGAACTCAACTATATGCAGCATACAGATATGTCTGTATCAACCAAACATTTCTCTTTTTACGAATAACCATTATTTTATATTTCTAATACAGTCTTCCAAATCTCCTAAAAAGGACAATTCTAGTGACTTTAAAGGTAAGGCAAGTGGTTTTATTTATCATATGACTGAGACTATTCTTATGTTATTTCCTTCAATGAACCCTAAAGCAATGAGGCAATTATTTTGATATACTCCCTTAGAGTTTAACTGAAGATTTAGATACCTAATTTTAAGCATCAAGGCTTGAAGAATAATAATTTTTGTTCTACTTGAGCTTTTCCAGCAGTGTTTGTATTGATTAGATAAACATAAAATAATTAGAAAACTGTCAGTATAAATGTTTTGTTGTATTTTTGGCACACCTTACTATACTCTATTTTCTCATGCCCTATACAGCTCAAAATTTCATGCTGGCATTAGCAGCTGTGCTTTTTGTTTCCATTATATTTTGTGCCTTTTTCATCAAACATGAAACAGGAGAAACTCTTTGGTGTGCTATATCATATCTGTCACATGCAGTGTTCTGAAGAGTAAATGTAGAACTGTAATCTATGTTATTGAAAAAAATTAACAAGTGGAGCCATCTGTAGAACATTAAACATTTTCTCTGTATCGCTTTCCTCCTTTCCTTGCAAGTTTACATGACTCAGAATGTGAATAGCATGCATAAAATGATCTTACGGACAGCTATGAACTCCACTGCACAATAGAGATCAGAATTTTAAGAAAAGAAAGAATTCTCCTGAGAGATGTGGGCATTTCAAATTTCATCCTTAATCCCAACTGAGATGAAAAAATGAAGTTGTGTTCTTTTTAGAATTTGCCATGTACTTAAAATGAAGACTAATCACATATTCTTTCCTTCCAGGAGATGAATAATCCTTCTTATTTTGTGGACTGCAGCTAATGGAAGAATTAAAGAAGTTTTCAATATATTGCTGTACAGCTATGTTAAAATAAACAGTGTTATAAAACTCACTATTAACACTGAAGGTGTCTTGATAAGATTAATGAAATTATTAAAAATTTAATAAACGTACAAAGATTAAAGGCATCACATTTTTATAAAAAAAGAAAAACAACCATTGATACAGTCTTTGGTTGTATAGTCTTTATTTTGCTTTATATTTTTTTATTATATTTTTTTTTATTTTTCATTTTATTTTAGGTGCATGATTCCCCCCACACACACACATTCAATATATAAATCTCAAAATCATACCTCCACTGCTTTCACCTTCTTAATTTCCAGGTCTTGATCCCTTTTATAAGGGCCAAATTTCAATGTGCTTTTGAGTTTTGTCAAATAATAAGCATCTTGCATTTTTCCAGGTGTTTTAAAGCTGCTGTCCTGGTATCATCTTCCTCATAGAGGTACACTGGGCATTATTTCTTTAGGCTTCACCCGTATCACTGAGGTTTCACAGGGTTTCTTTTCTAGGGAACAAGCTTACATGAATTCTGCTGTAGCACCTATTCCAAAGAACATCAAACTTTTTTAGTAGAACATCAGTATGTGCAGTACTTGAGGCAGAATTCCTAATTTCTTGAAAACAAAGATTTTCCATTAAGAATCTGATTATCACTAATTAAATTTCTTATTACATACTTTAAACTGTTCTTGATTGATTTACTTTGTGTGGCGTTTTAGTCAAATTATACCCAACAAAAGGAAGGTATAAAAATTCAATATAATGAAGATTTGCTTCACAGTCAGGGTCAAAAATTGTAGGAGATAAATGCCAACCAGCATTCAAACTAACCCAGAATGACCATGGCTAAAATGTCCATGACATTGTCACTTGTGACTTTTGGTCACTTTCGGCCTGCTATTCTATTTCTTACAAAGAGGTATACAGAAAATTTTAAGCATGTTTTATATCTGAATTGAGAACAAAGTACCTGTGAAAACTCTTGAACACAGTTTTACAGAAACATGCATGATAATAATTCTACCCTTTTTCTTACCCATATTCTTCAACAATAGCTGATGTTTCTGAAGTGTCAGTGGTTTAACACAAAGACTGTGAAGTGTGTCTAGCAGCCAAAGGTATAAATATTAATATTTTTGAAATACCTTAAAAGAAAATATACATTCTGTGGTGGCATAAGTTCCTGTATCCTGATGTAGAAACTGTCAAAATTACATGTAATCACTAAATGATAGTTTTAACTATTCAGAGTTGTGCCCTTTTGTTTCATTGGCTAGTCTACTGTTTCCTAGTTAAGCTAACTGAGGTACTGTTGCAATGACCTAAGGTCTGTTTATTACTGTGTTATTGCACTAGCTGGAGACCATATCAAAAAACAGTCCCTTTCCTTCCTCACATTAGTCCCTGCTGTAGCAACACTGAAAAGGCAAAGGCCTTAGAAAGGCAGCAGAAGAATCAGAGCACTGAGAAGGCCACTAATTGGCTCAACAAGCAGGACAAGTAATGTAATACTTCCAAAAATGATAATGCAATCTACTGAACTTATCCATCTTGCTCGTATGAGAAAACAATTTCTTTGCCACCTCAAACCTGCCTGTGATATCACAACTCCCTGGTGAAAACCCAGCTTCCAAATGCAGAGCAGCCTGAGTCTTTGATAATCAATTCTTCCTTATGAAAAACTTTCTCTGGTGTCAAATTGATTTAAGAGTGATACTTTTTGTAACCTTCTGGTTTTTAGTGCAGCTACCTGGGGAACTAATTTGGGAAAGAAACAGAACACTTTAATTTTGTATGAGAACTCTTTCAATCTGTAGATTACGTAAGTTGCTCTAAATTTGCTAATGTTTAAATGACTCAAGCAAATTAATTTTAGCGTTAATACATGGAAACTTCCATCAGCTAAGAGTATTATACAAGACCAGGTTTGCAATCTCCCAGCTTCATTAATACCATTCATTTTCCTCATCCTGCTCAGAGTATTTGGTGTCTCATAGCAAAATCATTAAATCAACAAAAATGTGGAAAAATAGTTTTTCCATATCTCAGCCTGGGAAAAACCAGAACTACACTTGTAGGTTTTGATTGTTTGATTGGTTTTTACTATTTTTCTTACTTAAATGCTTAATCATGCTTTAATATGATAAATCATTAGATGCAAAGTTATTATACTGTGGACATTTAAATTATAAACTTACAAGCATTGTACAAACCATTTATTTTTGCTAGGTTTATTTGTTATCTTACATCTAGATCAATCATTTCTTGTCTTACATGAATGCTTACAAAGTAGCTGCTTTGAGCACCTCTGTCAGTCTCCCCCTCTAAGCTTTCTGCAAAATAGTTATGCATCTCTTATTTTTATCTCATATTTTTTAACTCTTTTCAATCTTATTAAATCCTGTACAATACAATGTAATGGCCAGATGATTCAGTGGTTCCCATCTGTACAGGAAAAGCTCTGGTAGCGTCAGTGAGGATTTTTATGTAAAATCCTCTCATCTGGGCAACATTATTGTGCAGTCTATTCCGGAGATTTTATGAAATCATAATTCTTTCAAATTCAGAGGAAAATAAATACCACACATTCAAGAGGATAGGATTTTACCCATTCTGAAGCTTGTCCTGCCTTTCTTGTGAAATAAGGATCTTCTAATACAAAAGGTATAATTTGCAGAGTTTTTAAAAATAAGAATTTTTTTTTCATTTTCTAATCCTACCTCTCTAAAGAAGTACAATAAATTGAGATTCTAGGTATTTGTACCAAAAGGGCATATTTTGACAATTTTCTGTCCTTTATTTCTATTATTCTTCTGAAGCATTCACTTGATATGCCTTGAATGCAATTTACGATGAGTGAGATTGCTCCTTTATTTCTCTTTATTTTGTTGGCTTTATTTTAAGACTGTGGACCACAAAACAAGACAGCTCCTACAGAATTCTCATACTTTTCAACACATTGCTATTCATCAGATTAAAAGCTACCACTTCAGATCATCATGTTTTCTCTTTCCATCATGACTTTTAGATCTCCAAGGACCTATCTTTGTTTTTCTTATATGTGCTTCACATGGTATTATTTGTGTTCAAAAAATAAATAAAAAACCATGCTACAAGAACCATGACTAGGCTAGTGTTTTTCAGCCTTCAGGCAGTTTTGACTAAAAATAAGAACTGTGCTTCTTGGATACCTGAAAATGAGTACTGCTTCTTTGATTTGGTCTTATACATTACCTTGGCTCTGGAAGACGAAGAAATAAACAGTGATTTACTCCTATCAGTTCACCTCCCCTTGGAACACATTTAAGAACTAGACATTATAAACTTGAAATACAGCACATTTTAACACTGAGGTTTTACCTTGATGCCCCCACATGATTTTCAACATTCTCTATGGTATCATAGGATGCATCTTTCAGACCTGAGGCCCAGCAGAAGACAACTCTCTCCTCAGTTGTGCTTACCTGTGCTCATGCTCAGACACTCACAATCTGTACCCTTCTCCCAGAGTCTCCTTCCCTCAAAAAAAAACAGTACTCAATCTTAGATAGGTAGAGATAGACTCGTTTCAAATTTTTCACCCTTCCAGATTTTATTTCTCCTTTGGCATTGGGGATTTTTTCTGAGCTAGAGATTGTGTTGTTGAAGCAGACACTCTTGATACAACAGAAACAAAACAAACAAACAAAAAAAAAAGACAAAAAAGTCTTACTGAGAGACAATTTGAGAAGAGAAAGCCACATTTCAACTGGGGAGATAAAACAGTAAATTAAGGTCCTACAGAAAACAATGTAGTTGATAATGTCTCAAAGAGAGAAAATACCAGTGTAGAATGATGCAAAATTAAATCTAGCAGAAGAGTACAGTTTCAGTGGTAAGCACTAGTTAAATATAAGAATGAACTAAGCTTATTCAGCAAGCAAAATAGATCAAGGGGCATAGTTATACTCAGTTGCTTCTTACTTAATGACACATTGAAACTGATGGAAGATTAAAATGCAAGATTTGAAGTGGGGGAAAGTGAGCTATAATCACTTTTTGTGGTTTTGTTTTGTTATTTTCTTCACAAATTGGGAGATACTGCACTAATACCTCTTACAACATCAAACTGTAAAAATAGTGTTTTTTTAGTGTCATAACTTCTGCTTATTTCTCCTTGATTGAAAGCAAATTCTTGAAATATTTTCAATATCAAGTCACTGATTAAGTCAAATCTAGTTAAATGAGTTAGCTAATTTTACACATGTATATCTAGATCATCAATGCCTATACGAATGTTACTTTCACATCCAAAACTGTAGTGTAAATGTGATGAGTGCATCTCATAACCAGCCATGCCAGCTTTAATAGCACTCCTGGCATCACAGCTGAAAGTCTTCTCTGTGAAGAGAAACACCCACAGGCCTGAGCTTGCCATCTCGCATACACACAAACAGATACACAATGACAACAGGCCCATTGCCACGCAGCTATTCTTGTACATTTAGTCTTGCTTTACAGTAGCACAAGAACAAAAATACTTTATTCAACTGAATATGGAATATCAGAAAATAACACAGAGGAAGAAAAGGCCAGCTGGGTAACCCAGACACACATATATATTGTTTTTATAATGGCTTTTACAACAGTAAAAATCTTTTTAGCAATATTGAAGCTTTAGAGTCCTGCAAAAATTTTAGCATTTGCTTAAGGCACACAAATACAAAATAAAAACACAGGTTGCCATGATTCAGAGCTGTTCTGATCCTGAGCGTTTTGTGGGCAATAAAGATTATGCATGTATGTGTCACAAATGACTAATTTCTTTCACATAAAAAAAATAAAAATCGGTATTTGTAAGCCAATTTGATGCATTTTAAAAGTATTTTTAGAGACCCCACAAATTGATATTAAAGGTTCCTAAGCATACTCTTATTCATTACTGCTAATGTTTTTAAAATTACTGTCAAAAATTTGAATAGAGATGTTTCAAAACCAACAAAAGTTTCTAGAAAAACAAATTCTTACATAAAAACAGTATCAAGATCAAAAAGCTATTTTGCACAAATACCAGCCCTTACTATATCTGCCTATGTACATATGTAGAGTAGATATATAGACATATACACTGCATACATCTGTCTTCATACAAGAGTCTACATCAATATCAATACAAGGTAAAAATTATAAAATTTAAACATGGGATATAAATTTTTCTTGCTAGAATTTTCTAATATTAATGTGTTATTTGTATTTTTCTTGATGACAATCCATTTTTTTTCATATCACAGTAATTATCTCTTTAAAAAAAGATAAGATAAATTTGTATTTAGGGACAAATACTAAGATATATTTTTTGCTTGATTCTAATTTCTGTATTTGCAGAAGTTAGAAGTTGTTAACACTTATAGAACTCTCAGTCAAATAAAATCTTATTTTGACCCTTTTAAAGAGTAGGGCTCTCACAAGAAAGAAATCTTGCTTAAAATGATGGTGTTTGACTTATGAGTACATAAGAAGAAAGCATATTTCCCCCAAATTAAATAGCTATGCAATAGTCAGTGTAATCATAGAAACCATTCCACAGAAATACTTCTCTTTTTAATCTGGTTACTGTGTTGTGCAAAAAACTTTGCAAACCACTGACTTTTAGCTGCCAGTGTGGTTTCTGGGAGTCAGTGGGATGCCAGTAGGGCTGTCGTGCTTCAAGATTGCACAAGAAAAATGGACTCACCTAGAAGTTGCTTCTGCATCAGCTCTGTGCCACCAGAGGATTTGTCAGGTACTGGCTGACTCTCCTCACAGCTATGGACAGAAGTTTGCCTATGATGCACATCAATATCCATAGCTCAGGCTGCCATTCCATTACCACACAAGCATTTTTAATAAATTCCTGAGAATTTCACTTTACCTAACACATTTCTTCCTCCTTTTCATCATATTTTTCTTCATAACTCCATACATAATAGTAATGAATGGCACAGGACTGACTTGACAGGGAGGTAGCTATCACAGCCTTAACAAACAGCAATACTCAAGTATCTCAGAGCACTTAAACTCTGCATATTTTCCTTTGTTAAGTATGTTTTAGTTTGTGGGGTTTTTGAAAAAAGACAATATTTTATACTTTTCCAAGCTTATCAATTTTTATCAAGAGACTGAGGATAATTTGAATCAATATCTACAACCTTAGTCTTGCTCCAGTTAAAATTTCCCAGTGTTTTTCTTTTGACTTGAAAATTATTTAACTAAGCAATGTGTAAATAATGATATATAAATACGACTGAGGGTAAAGTCTGCTTATTTTTTCTATTGGTAACTGTAAAGAAACACGAATGAAAAAGTTGTGCATGCTTTTATTTGTAAGAAAAAAGTTGGATTTTTGATTCATGACTGTTCCTCATTTACTTACTATTACCTTTTAACAGATGGATGAGAGGGTCAGAGCAGTTGCCCATGAAGAAAAAGCAGAAGAACAGAAGAAAGATGAAGAAAAACAAAACTAAAAGACATATTCCTGTTTCATAGGATCTCCTTTATCCCTTGGTTGTCCAATCAATATCTGCTTTTGTGATATAATATTTTTATAAATGCTTTCATAATATATTTCTCCATTAAACAAGCTACTTTCCTCTGAAAAATCTGACACAATTAATTAGGCAGTTTATTAAGGCCAATGCCTACTTATTTTCCTATAATCCAGAGTAACGCTCCAGTTTCATCTCTCTGTACCTTTTCTGCTTCCCATTAACACCTGCATGCACTCATGCCATCCCATGCCCTCGGAGCATATTGTTAAAAAATGAAACAATCTAAAAGAATCACACACTCAAGGAGAAGACAGAAGATATTCAAAAACTAACCAAAAAATCTCCATTAAATGACAGGTCACAAAATAAAAATAATGTCTTGAGCCAAACCACACTTATCAGTTCAAATACTGCCCTTCACTTAACTTTATCTGAAAAATTTTCATTAAAAATAAGTAATATAAAATTAGTATAGAAAACACCATTTGAAATATGGGGTGTTTTTATATGACTTCAAAGGCATTTCTGCATCAGAGTAATTTATTTAAAAGCAAACAACAAAACAAAAGAAACAACAACACACACCCACAAAAGTACTAATTTTCACTGGTAATTCTGATCTTCCTTAGCTTAATACTCATTTGTGCACATATCCAAAGGTTTCCAATCAAATATAGCACACCACATCAATTTTGTTTTGCTTTCAGAAGTGATGGATGACTTAACTGTTCAAGAACATGAAGATCTACAAGTTTTCTTTGAAAGAAACTTAGATGCAAGACCACAGTACTTTTGTTTTACACGTAGGATATAACTCCCAGTCAGTGATAAATTTCCTGTCTTTTCATTCTCATGCAGACTTGATTGCTCTTCAAGTTTCTACATAATTTCTTAAGTGTTACTTCCATCTTCAGATCTCTAAAGTTTCTTTTATTAAAAGGGAAAAAAAATTGAAAATTGACTAGATATATATGTTGTTTGACTAAAAGAAAAAACAGCTTTGCAAAATATTAATGATACCTTGTTCCTTTCAAATGATCAAATACATACTTACTAAATACTTTCAAGTATCCCATTTGTCTAAATAATAAACTATTTTTAATTCTAAATATGTGTAGACCTTTCTATTGGAAATCAGTAGGGAAGACTGTCTCTCCCATGGAGAGTAAGAGTTCAAGGAGGGCTCAGCAGGAGCAGCAGCAAGGAACTGGGAATCCAAAGCTCCTGCACAGTCCTAGAAATAGTGTGTTAAAAAATGTAAAGAAAAATTCAAATTGCCTATTTTGCTAATAAAGCCAATCATTTGAGTTTAGCCACCTTTTTGAGACTCCTAGAAAAAGAACTGCACATACTCTAATGCTGTCTGTCTCTAGCACTAACTTTGTCTCTCTTTAGCCCTAACCTAAAGAATAACACTAGAAAAAGGTTAAGAGCAAGTAGAAAAATAAATGCTTTGGTGTTAAATAAAATATTATACACAACAAATTTTATACAATATTCTGAAAGAACTTGTGAGAGGTATTTGGGGACCCATGTGCATGGAAAGTAAAAGTAAATGTAAATGAAAGTGAGACAAAGGCCTGAAGAAAGTACCAGTGCGTGATATTCTTGTGCCGTATATTTCTGGAACAAAGCAGGAAACTACAGCTTCCGAGTGGAAATAAGTTTAGCTCTACACACAAACCCCCAGTCAGTAGCACACACAGGCTCACATGAAGACTGTATAATCACTTGTTTTCAAGGAAGATGAATTCAGACTACAACTGAAGCAAATAAATGAATCCTAGGTTGGGGACTAGGCAGGCCCAAGGGTTAAAGGAGAGGATCTTGGCTTGTTTACCTTTGCAAAAAACGAGACCAACTGGGAAAATAACTCAAGTTTATAAAATAAGCCTTATGTGAAAAACAAAGCAAGCAATATTCTATTTCCATATTAAAAGAAAGATAATACTGGCATAAACACAAACAGTATAGACTTGTCTACAGATTCAGGCCAAATAAAGCCTCAGTCCTGCAATTCAATCAGGAGTAACACTGAATGCATACTTAGATTGAGAAGGCCTCCTCAACCCCATCTATTTGGAAATGTTATTTGGTTGCCCTATGGAAGGAATAATTAGATGCCTTTTAGTAATCTATTAAGGAATTTTCTTCTTTTATTCCTGTATTCTCATTTCCTGTTGTTCTGTGCCAGTTTTTAGGTAATTTCAATAAAAACAAACAACTTTAACTTTTAGGAAGCTTGTAGAATTTCCTTGAAAACAACGAAATGTGAGAAGCATGGAGTGCTGCACTCCAGATGCCTGGAATGCCTGGATAATCAAAGAACAATATTAGAAGAAAACTTCTTAAGAAGACATATATCACAGTCTTGAGCAGGTCAAATAGGCCTTGTGTGTAAGGGAGCAATGAAAAGTCAGGCTGGAAAACCACCTGTGGTATGACTGGGCAGAGAGCTTATCTTGTGACTGAAAACAGTCACATCCCATGTGGATGTTTGGCCTCATAGCTCAGATTGGTATCTATATGGGATAAATATAGAAGTACAACAGTTTGCCTGCTTGCACTACAGAAGCCTGCCCTCAGCATTTTTCTCAGCTGCTGAAATGAAACAATGTTTAATGCAACTTCTGCTTCATGGGATGAAAACTTGAAAAGAGTAAGTATTTCAGCCTTAGACGCATGTGCAGGATAAAGCTGTTGTAGGAAAGGGAATGTTCTATATTTTAGGTCACATAAGACAGTGAAATTCTGCAATACTGAACTATACAACAAATTAAAATTCATCTATTTTTCCCCTTTTCTTTGTTTCTACTTCATCTACTTCTGCCATTGAAAGGCAGCATCAGAGTAATAACTAGATGGACTGTACTCAGGCAGGTCACAATTCTCTCAAAAAAAACAGGTGGAAGACTGTCACTACTGTCATACCCTATCAGACCTCTGCAAGGAGAGGCTGAGAGAGATCTGAGGTCAGAAGTCCAGGGGATATCTAATTACTACTTCTGTTTGCCTAATAGAGATCTGGAGAGAAGACAGACCTAGCCTCTTCCAGAAGTGCTCAGTGGAATGAGAAGAAACAAATAGAAATTGCAGCAGGAGAAACTTCAGCTACTTGCTAGACCACAGTGAGAGGAGTCAAACATTGAAACAGGTTGTCCAGAGGGTTTGGAGACCATCTTTGGGGTTATCAAATCATAAAAAATAACAAAATATCAAAATCTGGAAGTTATGACATATGTATTTTAAATTTATACCTTTCTGATTATATTTACAGATCATATTAAAAACATTTTACAATTTATATTAACCAATTAGGTGAAGAATACTATTGAAAAAAGTAATACAATCTTATTCATAAACTCCAGATAACATATAAACCACAACAGGTCTGTGGGCTGATTTTACAGAGACTTAGAAATACAAATGTTTTGCAGGTATAAATACTGATGTGCTGGATCCTCAGGGTAGTGGTAAGTCTTCACACTAGGGGTTTTGAACAGCTACAGATTTTTAATAGAAATGTTGTCAATCAACATTTTTATGCCTTCATAAAAAGAAACAAAAAACCAAGAAAACAAACATTGTTTAACATTCATAAAGTAATTTTTAAATATTGAAATAAGTGAAAGTTATTTCCCCTAAACATTAGCTACCACTGTTATGCATGCCAACAGCAAAATGATGTGAAAGAGTATAATAAATGGGACCTTCTTAACATAACTACCTGAAAGTCTGACAATTTATTCTGAATAGAAACCTGCATAGTTCAGTTGGTGTTAGTGTTTGGACTGACTACAAATAATGTACTCTTTCTTCATGCAATTAAAATAAGATGTAAATACCTAATCAAAATACACACTTGCGCCTAATAACAGCATTGTTCAGATTTGTCCTATCAGAAGCAAATTAACAACATAGTATATGTGTAGCACTGTGGTCTACACAGTATTTCCAGCAGTGGTAGTAGGTCACATATTTCCTACTGAGTTGGCAGACTTCTGGATTAAGGCTTATCAGAGTTTGTTTGCTTTGAACTTGGCTTTACCTGCCTCAAACTTTCTTCTTTGCTTTGTTTAGCTATCAAGGAATTTGTTACCAACCAGATGGGCATGCTTAAATTGGTTTATATGTACTCATCCTGGTATGATATACATATATAAATAAACATAATATATCACTATGTATATATGTGTGTGTGTGTATATATGTATATATATGTGTGTGTGTGTGTATATATATATATATATACACAGTAGCAGCAAGTAGTTATTCTGTGTAGAGTGGGGTAGTTATGCCTTTAATAGAGACCTGGCATGACAGCAGAGGCCTTTAGAAATGTCAGTGCCGGATACAGGATGGAAGTGCACCTGCCACGAATAGGGACATTGGCTGGCAAAGGAAATTCCTGGGTTTACAAACTAATTGTCAGTTAAAGAAGCAATATCCCAATTTCAGACAAAACTGGGTTCTGTACCTAACAAATGTATGAATTAACAGCTATCTAACATAGATAAAATGCACCACAGGACACACTTGAAGAACATTGAAGAAACTAGGTGCAAAGATGTCCTAGCACACGTATAAGAATAACTGAAGTTTTGCGCTCCAGGGCAAGGAAGAAGAAAATTTCTTGAAGTAAAAGGATGTTGACAACTTCCCATATTTGCCTCCTTTCTTCCTCCTCACTACTTCTTGCTGCACTGAAATATTAAGAACTCCTAGAAGGAATGTGTAACTGTATTATTTAATTTTATTAGGTCTTATTCCTGTACTAGTATTCACTTTATTATTGTTTCTCTTCCTGTAATAATTAAATATGGACTGCTAAAGATAATTCTTAGATTAATCTGTTAAGATTTCAATTAAGAAAATAACAAATTCTCAGTTTCCTTACAAGGCATTTCTTTTTTTTACCTGTAACATGGCTATGAGCATAACATTTGCTTTTTCTTTCTTATATGTCACAAAAATAACAAGATCACCGACACCAGTTGAGTTATGCCTAGAACACTATTTAATTACTATTTAAATATTCATCTAGATAATAATCAAAATAATGGTAGTCAGTAAAGAGTGCTTCTATTCTACTTAAGCAATATTTAAGCACTTCAGTTCTAGGTGAACGTTGCCATCTCCTACCCATTTTCATTGGTTTTTCTTTTGTTTCACAATAGCAGACAACATTAAGGTAAGAAAATTAGCCTTTCTTCTTCTTCTTTCATGCAAGCTCACAAAAAATCCCCCAAGATTATTAGTTGTTCTGGAAATCAGACTTAAATTTTCAGCCATCTATACCTATAGAATTGTACGAAAGCAGAAGTATACTTTATGTCTAAATTTTTATTTGAATCAAAAACATCAAATACATTCCCTTCGCTCCACTCCCAGAGAATATTTGATGAGTATGTCATGGGGTTGTTCACTACATATGAACTAAGAAAACTCTTCCAAAGATATTCTCTTTGTATAATATGCACTCAGAGAGGGGGGGGGGGGGGGGGGAAGAGAGAGAGAAAAAAGTTGTTTGTCGTTTTTTTTTATTCTGATTGCCTCTGTTTTCAGTCATTGCAGGTTTTAGTGATTCTGCACATGGCATTTTTTAATGTAACCCACACTACACAAACTAAGTCCCTTGCCCTTCTCAAATACCTCCGCTCAACCCCTCTCACTCCACTGAGTTCCTTCTTAACTGAATTTGGCTATGCACTAATTAGCACAGAATGAAATATATATACACCCAACAGGGAGTACTACAGATTTGGCCTGCAAAATCTAACAGCCCAGCTTAAGCATACCAGAGTGTTGGAAGATTTCATTTTGTCTTCAGTATGCAGAAACTTATGCTTTCTATCAAAAATTATAAAGCACTATAATGCTACACGTTTCTGAAAGGCTCTTTTGCAGCATCTCCAGAGGTGACTGAATAAAGAACATTTTAATATACATTGAGCTCATTAAAGTATTTCTTCCCTAGAGTTCTGTTTCAACACAGTTTCTAGAATAGATGGCTTTTAAGGTTGAGGGAAAACTTTTGTTTGCCTCCATACAGAACGTCTAGAAGTGTCAGAAGACAGTCAATTTATTGAATGTTAATTGTATAATTGGGAGCAAGATCGATTTGGAGAGACTGTGGTCACAGCAGGTACATTGTACAATTGGACCTCAGAGATTCTAAACTAAAAAATCTTGTGTTATTTTGATCAGATTTCTTTTTTTTTTTTAAGCTGTAATTTGACATCTTAGAAATCCTTACTCTAAAAACACAATATTTGCATCATTTCTGTTTCTGTTTGAAATACAGGAAGGCTATAAGAAACTAATAATGAATCTTTCTTATATTGTCACAACCAAATGAAAAGTGACTTTCATGATGTTAGCTACAAACTTCTGAAGTTCAGTGACTGCTCAAGCAACCTTTGCTGAAGTTTGCACTGTGCATACTTATTTTCATATACAGAAACATGAGCCTGTTCCTATAAAATGCATGATGTGTTAAGGTTCAAATACAACAATATACTTGCTGAACTCTTTGGCTTAAAACAAGGTTTCAATCTGAAAGGGTTCAAAAAGGCTCAAATCCAATTTCATGTATCTATTCTGACAGCTGCAAAGTTCTGAGCTAAATCATTTAATGAAGACCTGAGCATAAGCTCAGACAGCACAGGAATGGTTTCAGACAGCAGCAATTTCAGATCTTTAACCTCAACATGTTCCACTGGCCTAGTTAGTGGGTTTGATTTTACAGGTGCATTGAAAGCTGCTAATACCTGGGCTGAGGCTACACTAGGATGCTATCCAAGACAAGCAGACAAACCAGGCAGAAGGAAGAGCCTCGCTGCAGCTCTGGAGATCATTTCCAAGATGATAAATTATTCTGTGCAGAATAATTCTTAATGAAGCTGGTATACAGAGTGGACCCAAGAGGCTTCACTGCATAAAACTGCATGCAGTCAAATCAAATATCTGCACATAAAATATTACCCTATGTACAAAAATTATAATAATCAAATAATTTCTCTTAGTCCTAATATGCTTTGATTAAGATCGCATTAGATATACCAGTGATTGGAAGTGGACAAGAAATCTTCAGATTTAAAAACAAGGTGTCTACTGGCAAAATATAGTAGGCACTGTTTATTTTATGGTTTAATTTGCATTTGGCTGTTTGGTGGCCCTTTTATACTGTAATGTAAATAATGATAATTTGGTCTGGCATTAGCAAATATCACTGTTGACATTTTCTCTAGGAGAAAAGCAAAGCCACACACACATACATACTCTCCTCAAAATCACAAAAAACCCCAACAATATTCCAGTAAATTACAGTATATATTCAGTTTGCATTTCAAATTATTTTATGCAAAAATATGGGATTTAAATAAAGATTCCTTAATCGCTTATGAATCATTTTTCTGCACAACTTAATCACATTTCTTCTGCTGCATTCACTGAAAACAATGTTAGTGAAGCAGATATTGAAGTTTATCTGAAACCACACCATGAAAATAATTTATAAAATATTAATAGACACCTTTGCATATCACTGAAAAATCAGTACAAACTTCCAAACCCCTGGAACTGCATACCTACATCATTTGGCTCTATTTCTCATCTCTTATTAAAGATTACACCTTTGTCCCACCAAGCAAGGCAAACCCACATTCAAATGCTTGATCGAAGATGATGGCAGGGACCAGTTGAAATAGCGCAATAAAAAAGACACACATATCCCTGCATACCTAAAGAATGTTTTTGTCTTATCTTTGTTTTCTCTCTGTCCAAAGAAAATGTTCCCAACTAAGGGCTAAATGATTTTACTCTTCAGAAATATCTCAGAAAAAAATAGCAGAAAACCAGTGGTGTAACTTTAAGAATTTTAGACTATTATAGTTAATGGAAATGAAGGAACACAGAAAAATCTGTTTAGCTCAATTGAGGCTTACTGAAGAAAAAGCCACACATGCTCAGACCTCATGTATTTCCTCTGAATGGACTGTCCACTCTAGTATTAATAGTTAAAAAAACCTGAGGCTTCTGTATTTATGACTAGAAAGCTATAACTATGAAATTTTGTCAAAAATTATAGCTACCCTGTCTTTTCCCCAACTGTTCTCAAAGTGCTACGTAAGTGGAAGATCCCTACTGAAGACAGCAAGCACCACAAGAGATCACTGAGGGTCTCCTGAAAGGAGGATAAGGACCTGGCAGAACCCAGCAATCTAAACAATAATAAAGAGAAAGGGGCTTATATGCAAAACCTGATCAAGAGACAAGTCCAAATTTGCAACCAACAATACAGTAACATCTAATAAGAACTTATAAAATCAATTTCATACACCACAAAGGCACTGTCACCTTAAATGTGGAACCACTGCTTGTTAGATACCTTTGTTTCCTATCACAGTCTCTGGCAGGTAGACACTGATGAGCTTTTTTATCTATTTAATATATCCATGGATGAAGATTTTACATCCTCTCTAATGATGTTTTCAGCCTTGCTTAATGATGTACAGCTTGTTTTAGACCAGAGAGTAACTAAAAGTTAAGCATCACTTCAACTGTGTAAAAAGATACCTACATTAGCCCATAATTTACAGGGTATTTACATTACACCTCATTAGGAAATGTTCAGTCAGTGTTTAATCTGCTACTACTTATAATAGTTTATCTAAGCAGATTTTTTTTTACACAAGTTCTATGAAATGATAGTTCAAGAAAATCCTTCTCAAAGGATGTTTTTTGTACTGAAACCTCACACTTGAGAGGGGTGAGAAGGTTATTTTGTTGTTATTGCTGAGTCTATAACTGTTTTATGTCAAGCATTCAGGCTCCAAGGAATACTCCTTGAAGTCAGAAGTACTTGAATGTCTTAAATGAGTATTACTTTCATCTGGGATATCTCTTTTTTCTTAGCTGCCACGATTTTAATTTTAGGTTCATGGAAAATTTAGACCATGACAGTATTCCCTCCCTTTTCTCCATACTCCAATCACTATTTTTGCAGTGCTAATTGCTCAGCACTTCCTTTTTGGGTACAATAATTAATTATATTGAAAATTGTCTAGTCATTGCCCTGTCACCACAAGTGACACTCACAGAACATCAGCACCACCATATTCTCTCAGAAGGAACAGGAAAAAACTATATCAGAAGAAGGATAATTCTGTCCTTGTCTTAATATCTTCTCAAGTACCAAAAGATATCAGTCTTTATGATCCTTTCTTCTGTAGGAAGAATTATTTTACCTCAGGTGGAGAAGAGTGACTCAGTTGCAAGAAGAACATAATATGCATAAACTATAAAGGAATGCTAGTCAAAATGCTCAAGAACCTTTAGAATTACCCTTGAGAAAAATTTACATTTCAGTTCCAACATTATCTTTGTAAATTAGAGGCAATTCTGTAATCTTTCAGTAAATAAAACTGAATGTTTTTAAGCAATACCACACCTACATTTGTGTGTGTGTGAAAGAAAGACTTTTTACATTTAAATTACTGTTGGAATTGCAACTTCCTGTGTATCATTCATCACCTTCCTCTCACAAACATCCAAATAAGGTCTCTATTTGTAATGACTGTGTTCTCTAGCTCATTTTAGTGGTAGTCTGATTATTCTGTCTAAAAGTATAAATAATTTTCATACAAATATATTTAGATTTTATTTCACAACTTCAATTATTTATTCAGGCCGTACACAGTTACACGCTCTCAGCAATTTATATATTAATCAGGAAAAAGTATAGCTAAAAGAAGTATTAAAAATAAGACACAAATCACTTCTTATAACGATACATATACAACTAGTTCTTTGAATGTTGTATGTCAGCATATCCACTGGGCTCAGATCAATAACTAAAATTTCATAGACTCTTAGGCTGACAGAGGCCAGGCAAACCTCAGTGTGTGAGGTGACTCCGCAATTCTGCCTGCAAAACATTGTGGGTGAAACAAAGATATGACTGAAGAGTGATTCAACAACCCACTCAGCAAATCAGCCCATGACTCAGACACCTGAAATAATACAATGTGCACAGAAGCACAAAGAAAAAAAATGTAATGCAGATCCTTACTTTCTGCCTCGTTATTCCCCAGGCAAACTGCACTGGCAGCCCTTGTAAAGCACAGGGTGCTGAGCTGTAGCATTTGACTGAACATATCCAGCTTTTTTTGAATGGCAGAAGAAAAAAAAAAGTAAAATGATAAAAGTGAAATATGAAAAATATGCTTTTTTTTTTTTTTTTTGCTTTGGAGTTGGAATAAGAATTTTTAATCTAACATCTCATCTAGTAGCTTAAGACACAAACCCAAAACAAATACATGTCATTTCCCCTAAAATGGGACAGCATAAAGAGTGCAACATTTTGCACTCAGTTCAAAAATTTAATCACTTTATGAATATGCTTTAAAGTGCTAGCACTGACATTTTTCTTAGCCTTTCACCTTAACTATGCTGCTGGAAGCAAGAGGGGTAGAAGTATACTCTTCAAGTCCTGTGACTTATCTACCCCGGTAAAAATTATAAATACATAAGGCAACTTGGTTGATGAGAAATCTGGTGGAAGACACATCAAAATCAAACCCTTGTTTGGAAAATTAAGTAGTACATCACTGACATCTGACAGCTGCTTCATCTTTTACTTACATGGGGTTTTCAAAACACTTCTTAAAATGTTTATGTAAATAGAACATAAGAAAACAAGCTAATTTTAGTCTTCAAGATATAGATAACTGTTAGCTTGAGTTAGGTGTTAAAAGAGACAAATATTGTGTTATACATTAACAGAAAAGAAACAACATAGACCATTTATCTAACTCCTTAACAAGAATGCTGTGAAAATATAGTATGACAGGAAATATTTGTTAGATTCCACTGTTTGCAAAAAATTGAAAAAGAAGGTATTGATCACTAAAATAGTGAGAAAATAAATAGTAATTTAAGATATTTGTTAAAGATATTAACAATAAAGAATGAGAGAATTTATTTAACAGATGACTGATAAAATTGCATCTTCCTAACCTTAAGACTGTGGTATTTTGACATTTAAACTGGAGAGAGTCTGGGTATATAAAAAATATTTTGTGTTAATTAGAGTTACATATTAGGATTATCATGAACATGAACAGTGCATGAAAGTTTAATTAAGAGTCCACTAAATTATTCATATTTAATGGAACTGCCAGAAATTCTAAAGAGAAGTTCAACAACATTTATCATATCATTACACTAATGAACTTCTTTCTAGCTAATGAATAAAAGTCTGTAAGAATAATTAGAAATTTCTTGAACATCGATATATCTTCAGATGTATAAGAAAAAGCACACCTAAACAAGCTCCCACAGATTAAAAAAAAAATGAACTTTAAGAAAATATTCATGAAAGCAATACAGTGAACAAGTCTTGTACTTTTGATGGAAAATGGGTCAGATGTGGTATAATTAAGAGTATTTTCAGAAGAGTATACAAAAAATACAGTATGTAAAAAGATACTAACAACAGGAGATACAGATGAACTAGGAAGAGCCATTAAAAAGGAGGAAAAGTAAGAACTGAAAATTAAATTATCCCATAACTGATAAAAAACATACAAAAATGTAGTTAATAGGATAGAAAGGATACAAGCTCTTGGCCTTCACCATTACAAATAAACTAAGCAAAGTAAAACAGTGAATATATCTTCATCTTTCAAGCAACTATTGAGTGCACTGACTGACATCCAAAAAGTGATGGAAGTAGTCACTCAAAATAGTAGTAGTTCAAAGAGGATTAACATTTGTTACTGTGGTAGGCATATCACAGCATTAGCAGAATTTATTCCTTCTTGGTCCTAAACAAATCTAACCACTGAGAATATGAGAAACAGTTTTGAAACTGTTATAGCACTTCTGGTCCCCACAGTAAGTTCTGCTAAGCCACATGGAAGTACTGTACTCCTGCAGAAGTGCTTCTGCTTGAGAAATTCTCCTGTGTTTGTTCAGAACAGCAGTTAAAAGAAAACTAGCTAGAAACCCACACACGCCTAGTCCTCTTTCACTACAATGCAAGGTAAACAAGGAATGGACAAAATCACAGGGCAACTACTAGAGGAAGAGAACATCTTGCTCATATTTTCCCCACATGCAGTTGTACCATTGCAACCTACTGACATGTTGAACAACCATACCATTCTTTTTTCACTCTAAATGTGAAGCTTAAATCATAGAATTGTGAAGACTGGAGATGCTTAAACAAGACAGAATAACCTCAGATTCTCAGTATCACTGGAGCACAACATAAAGAAAAATTTCATTTCTGAGAACACAAGTGGTATTTTACATTGCACTATTTAGTGGAACACATCTTGTGCTGAGCTGTAGTTAAACCAAAATCACCAATGTTAATACAAAGCTGCTCTCCAACTTAGTCTTTCAGGAGGCCTACCTTGTCATGGTGTAAAGGTTTATAAAGATTATCTTTCCAAAAGTTTTGCATTAACCTGAAATACTGTAGGGTGGGGAGCATTTAATTGAAAAAACACATCACATTCAGAAAAGGCTGCCTGCCACTGTCAAAAACAAGGTACTTCGTTCAGAAAAAAAATCTGATCAGGCTCTAGATAATCATCCTTATTTTAAACTATTCTGTGACTCATCCTCAAACAAAAACCATAAATAGGCATAGCAGAAACTTCATTTTATTTCCAATACAACGACTAGCCTGACATTGCTTTAGATTAAAAAAAAAGCTGTTAATCATCTCTCTCCAAAATCCATGCTCCTCCTTCCACCCTGTAGCAAGATCAAGCACCTGTTCCCAGTAGGCACACACACATAGAGTGCATGTGTACACATACGCAGGCCACAGCACAGAATGCTAACACATCTTTGTACATGTGAATCGGCATCTTAGCCTGTCTTACCGATCACTTTAGGTTTGCACATCCAAGACAAACCTTTTCTTCCACTGAAGTCTGATCAAGAAACCTTCATTCTTTTTTCCCAACATCTCCCTGCATCACGTTAACCAATATAAATTTTATTTTCAAGAATTGATTAAAATTGATTGTTATTTTCCACCAAGGTATTTGATGGGGCAGATAAATATTCTGTTTAACCCATCCAACTCCAGCTCTGAAAGTTCTCTTCGAACAAGTCAGTGGAAGCATAAGTCCTGAACTGAAAAATTTATCCTAAAACATTGGTAAAATATACCATTATGCTGTGTTTTACCACTTCAGTTACAAATATATATTATTCACATTCAGGTCTCTGCAAGCAAGAATGTTTAAGTCTATTTCTGCAGCTCTTAGCAAACTGTTTTATAGCTCTATACAAATAAATAAAAGCAACAGTTTTTATACCAGGTATTAACCCAAATCTGAGCTGCTACAAAATCTCATCTAATATTCCCATTCTAGAGGGAGAGGTAGGGTGACATAAGCATGAGAGTCTTAAGCCTATCCCCTAATTAATGATGTCAGTAGAGCTAAATCCTTTCTTTTCTACTTTAGAAACATCACAATTGATTGTGTTTGCCCTTCTCATCACCATGAGTTTTGTTTTCTGTTTATTGTTGCTATTACTGAAGATACGAAAAGCAATTAAAAATTATAGGGCAGGGATGCATAGGTCATTTAGATGAAAAATTAATTCCAATAGAAAGCAGTAGTTATGATTTTCTCTAAATGCTAGCACTTCTGAATTTCTGTCACTGCTTTGCCACAATCTGCTTTGTTTGAAAGCCAAAACAACTGTCACTATAAGGAATGAGTTATGCATAAATAAAATATTGTTGCCAAGGATGTGAGATTTTGAAAGCACTCACCAAATGTGTGGTTAAGACAGTTATTGTATGTGACTCCCTGCAATGCTAGAGCAGCTTCAAAACTGCAATTATCTAGCCTTAGATAATTTTTTTTAAGCAAGCATTTATTTGAATGTTTTCTTTTTAACTCCTCAATCTTGCCTAGGAGCTAATGTAATTCTTAAGAAAGTATGAAATAGGAAAAGCTGTGAGGATAGATGAGCATGAGCTTATAGGCAAGGGAGGAAAGAAAAAAAATAATGTTAAGATTAGGCCTAACAAAAGCTTAAGTTGGAGGACATATGAGGAAAGGGAAGGATCTCAAACTCACTTCTGTCCAATTTGTATGCATATACATTAAGCACAGGCATAGTAATAGCTGAAAACCATATCCTAAATTTCTTACTGACCTCTAATAAAAATTTGGAATTTGATACATGAGGAAGGATAATAATTCCTCTAAACAACTTTAATAGGATATAGAGTCATGTTTCACCTCCTAACTCTCTTAAATAGCAGAAACCTGAGAAACCTGGTAAATTACAAAAAGTATTCTTTTGTCATCTGAAGTCTCCCTGTGCATTTTTTGACCCCTGAAGTTTGAATTGTAATTATTTTTTGTCATAAGTCATAGCATAGTCTTTTCTTGGTGAAAAAATCTCAACATAAATTACTAAACTAACTTACAGTTACACCTTATATAACAAATCAAGTCTTTAAAAAAGAGGCAGTTCATTATCAAAAAAGACATTACAAGAAACAGGCAAAATTTAAAACCAGCACTTAAAAACCATAAAGTTTTCATATTCAACTATAATCAATAGAAAAAAAAAATAAAGAACTTACCAGCAAATCTCAAAAAATATTTAATTATTTAATAGTTAATTAGTTACTCATTTACTATTTAATTATTAGCAATGAAAATAGTACTGAAAAAGCAAAAACATTTCATCAAAAGTTACTTCAGAATTGTGAAACATTCTTTCCAAGGCAGCAATAACTTTGTAGTTTTCCTTTACATTTTTCTGATTGCTCAAAATATATACATTAAATCTTCCTGCACACCTTCCTTATCAGCAAATCTTTAAGTATTTAAGCTGTTTTTGTCTAATTACAGAAAGCAGAAGGGTATTTCAATGCTTGCATTAGTTTCGCAAACTGTGAAACTAACGCTGAGAGGATTTTATTTATTAATAAAGACGCAGCACTTACAGATGACTTTCCAAGTTGCAAGTCTATATGTATACACCGGTGCTCAACGAAACAGCAATATTCTACTTGGTACTCACAAGTTGAAGAGCTGTAAAGTAACTCAAGCAGAACACTTCTAAAATATTTTCAATCCTTTGGAAAAACATCAGGAATGGAAAAAAGCAGCATATTGTGCCCTGGGAGAAGAAACTTCCTTTCTTGATTGGGTGCAGGCAACAGGGAGGAGCAGCAGCAGGTGCCTCTAACAATAATTATCAGGTTCTGAGACCATCAGGGATTACTCCAGTAGTCAACTACTCTGCATTAGCTCTCTGGCCCTAGGCTGTTTGTGCAACCATATCCATTCCCTCCAGAAGAGAGCTGAGTGTTTGGGCAGCCCACTGGCTGCTGCTCGAGGGTCTCCTGCCATCCTACCTATATAACCCATATGCCTCAGGTGCCAGCACACCATGACAGGCTGGCAGTATGTGTAGGTAGAAAGTAACATAGAAGCTCATAGTGTTACCTCTTCATGTTTCTCCCTGTGGGCCACCAAAAATAAGTACTTCGCACTGCTTCATATATTTAAATACAGAAATTAAATGAGAATTTAAGGACAGCTGAATAAAACTGTCATAAGTTGGCTTACCACATATGAGGCCTTTCCCAGACTGTTAAAGCAAACAAAACAACAAAACCAGTTCCTTATTCACAATGTAAAACAACTTTGATTGTGTGCTAGTGTTGTTGCCATAATCAAAAGACATGAATACTAACTAGTTCTGAAAGCATTATATACATATGTAGACCTAATGTCATCTAGTCTATCTTTGTAGAGTCAACTACTCAACCAGTGACTCTATGACAGAAATATACATCAAATATGTGCGAAGAGGTTGTGTTAAGAAAACTCTTTTTACATTATTAGGACACTACATTTCCACTGAGGAAAATAAAATGTGACCCCAGCAGGGGACGCCAGCAGTACAAGCGCAAACTGATCACAGAGACCCTGCGATAACAAATCTTTAAGGGTCAGTTAGTTGTTGCTAGAGGGATACAGTCTTGGTAGCAGGAGGAAAAGTTACTTTCAGGGTAACAGAAAGATAAAAAGAGCAGTTATCCACCAAAAATGAAACATCCCATAGGTTGTAAGACTTGGACATCACATGGAATTTGCAGAATAATGAAGAAAGAACAAGTAGACTCTGTTAGAAGATGCATAAAGGTAAAAAGCCAGCTGCACCACAAGAGTGAGGAGGAAAAACCCTCCAGATCAATCACTTTTGGTCAAGATGTCTCTTCACTTGCCAGCTCTGTTAACTAAGTAGGATAACAATCAATTTATGGCTCTGCGAGTAGGTGCATTTCTTTAGCACACATCCATTTCCTGTGATTTTTGGCTTCATGTCCTACCCTAGTTACTTGTTAGCAATATTTTTCCATCATACTATAGAGAACCTCATGAAATTGTAAACCAGACAAGCCCAAATTTGTAAAGCTGTAATTCACTACCAGTTTGACTTTAAGAGTCCAGCCCATTTTGGGAAAAATTAGGTTCAACTACAGCTAATCAGCAGAAAAATGCAGCTTCTTCTGTGGTGATGAAAATTAACACTTTTTACCATTACAGAATTAGACATGAGTAATTTTCATTCACATAAAGTCATTTATTTTTTTTCCAAGAGACCTTATATTCTCCTGCCACTGTATATATGGTTTTCATTCTGTTTTAAGTTTAAATGAACTTTTTCGCTTCCCTGCCTTTGTTACAGTCTTGGTTTATTATTTCTTTTGTCTAACTCTGTTCAAATGTTTACCATAACATTTCCAATACTATTTTAAGAGAATACTGCATTCAGAATGGTTGTGTTTTGTTTGAGATGTGATTCTCCAATGACATATCTCAGCAGCAAATGCTGAACAGCTGGAAACTACCTAATTAGAACAGGGAGGAAAAAAGGAAAAGGATATTTGAGATGAATAATAATCACATCCATCACACTCATAGTTTTTCTTTCTTATATAGCATACACCTGTGTTTAATTGGCAATGAAAATGATTGTAGGATGAAACACTGGGCTGGCCTTTTATCATATTTTTCCTTCGGTGAGGTTTAAAGAGATTTTGTATGTTACTTTAATTATATAGTAGATTTGTTTACTAAACTATTCATGTTAAAACTCGTTTCATGCAAAGGGCAAATTACATTTTTAATTATGTTTCTTTGGGAGGGCTACATAGTTAAGATGATTTGCTGTCTGCTATTCTCTACAGACGATAATCATAGCAACTCAGTGCAAAACACCTCCAGTTGCATTAAGTTTTTATACAGTATATATGTACACATTTTTAAAGCTGTATCAGTTGTTGTCTTGGTTTGAGATAAGCAACTGCCAACCCCCCCAAGCACAGAGAGAAAAGCCTCCCTCCTAACACCAGGGAAAGGGAGGAAAAGAGAGGGGAAAGGAAAAAAAAACACTTCAAACCACGTTTATACTAAATCTACATATATTTCTACAGAAAGAAAGAGACAATTAGAAGAGAGTACAAATATACACTCACACAAGTCTGCAATAACATATTTCCCACTTCTTAGTGAACACACAAACTCTACTGTCCTAACTACACATTACTTAAGAAGAAGCTTATTCCCCAGGGAGACAAACTCAAGCAGAAAGGAGAGACCCAGAACAACACATTTTACTTTCCTGAGATACCCTGTGAGCCAGTGCTGGGCCTGGTCCTCTCCATCCCCCCTGGGACAGCATCGTGCATCCTCCCAAGAGGAAGGCTGAGAAGCGACTGCCTTAACCACTTCCACACTGGCTCCTACTTCCCTGGAGATGATGTCATAATGTGGTATGGAATACAAAATTACTGGCTAGAAGAGGTCAGCTGTTAGCTCAGCCCAGCTCAAGTCAGCTGACAGCTTTGGCCTAGTCCAAACTTCAGAGCCCAAATCTAGGTCCACCTAGGTGAACCCATAACAGTTGTATTAGGGTTTTCAAAGACACCTGCATTAGTGACTCATCTACATCTTTAGGTAACAAAAAGATTTATAAAACTCCAACTGGTTATCCAGAGAAGCTGTGGAAGCCCCATCCCTGGAGGTGTTCAAGGCCAGGAGGGATGGGCTCTGAGCAACCTGGACTAGTTGAAGGTGTCCTTGCACACATCAGATAGATTGGAACTAGATGATCTTCAAAGTTCCTTTAAACCTTAACCATTCTACTAATGTGTAAGGATTTTAGTGTATGTGACAGCCCTAGTCATGGGTGTGCATGTGTGGGCCTGTGAATGTGTGTCAGACCTTGGGTGTGCGCCTTGAAAGCTTTCAATAAAGGTACTCCATCTATCTTTCTCCATTAATATTGTTTGTGTGTGTCTATTTTCACAGGAATTTAGGCATCAGGCAACACTACGATTCTATGAAATAGGGTCCTCAGATCCTAAACTAAAGCACAGCAAAATTTCTATTGAAAAACTGCATTTGAAAGATTTCTATTACCTTCAGAGAAACTCCCTCAAGCAGAGCTAACTTGTGTGCATAATATTAAACAAATAGAGAAATAGAAATTATAAATACCTTATGAATCTTCTGCACTTTTTTGTTAACATCTTAAATTTCCTTTCTTAATTTATTTTAGTGTAAACTCTCTCATGATTAGAGAATAAACCTTGGAATTGTTTCTGAGCATATTAAGGGCCCATACCTAAACTGCAGGAGCAAAAATCACCCAGATTAATTAAAATGTACTCAGACACAATTAAGTGCTAATAACTGTTTCAAATAAACTAGTTAGCTAGGAGACAAGTATTGCCTTAATGGATATAAACCATTCAGTTACTTTGAAAATAGCAAAACAAAAACAGAAAACTGAAAAGGGAGGTGTAGTGAATAGACAGAGAAACAAGACATGACGTAGAACAGAGGGTTGTCTTTCAAGTGTAGCTCCTATTTTGAAGAACTAGATATGTCACAAATTTTAAATATCCACTTCTCTGATGATATTGTAAAATTTGGGAGCATGAGCAGTGGTGTTCACTTTATTCACCAATACACACTGCAATATTGTGGGAATTAAAAAGTGTTTGAGCTCAGTATTTGACCCTTTCTGAGAAATAATAGTACATGTTTGTACATGTACATCTCTTAAATGTTAACTGAAACTTTCTGCCATATTTATATTCCACACTCTTATGACAACTGAAGTTTCCAATGGCAAAAAAATCCAAACCTTTTTCAATTTTGTGAGGGGGATTGCCACTTGGGATTTTTTTTGCCAGCTTTTCAGAGCCTTAAACATTAGTTTGTAAAATTTTGCTCTGCTTCTAGCAGAAGCACATGCAATTCAATTGCTGTAGTTATTTTCGGTGATAGAGTTTCATATGCACTTCAACTTTTTGATTAAATCTAGAAGGATGTAATCAGGTAATTACTATCCCCTTGCAGAGCTTTCTTGATTTCCTATGATACCTACCATTCAAATCTCATTTTCACTTTTGTCAAGTGAATAAGCCTCTCTTAATCAGTTCACTTTCTTATAATATTAAAGCTTCATTCCATATATCTTACCAAGAATAGTCAAGGGCAATATTGTACATTATTTAGGTTGTACTGCATGAATTGTATAACTTGGAGATGTTTGCTTTAGTTGGGGAGTGAGGTTGTGATGTTTTTATTGGTTTTGGATTTTTTTCCCTATTTAATTTAATGAATTACTCAAATAGAAATTGACATCCTGTCAAGAATTTCTCCTTTAAACAAATGTAAAAAAACAAAACAAAACAAAACAAAACCAACCAAACAAAAACAACAGTATCACAAAGAGTTGAGGTAACACATCAGTTCATTCACATCTGTCTTACTGATTTTATTAAGGGTACAGAACACATCAGATTTGCAGAACTGTCAATAAGTTTCCTAATTATTACCAAGCACTAATTTCAATAAAGCAAAACAGTAAGTAAAGTCACTCATCAAATGTTTGTGTTGCATATGACTTTGAGGAGCTCTTTCTGTTCAACTTTGTAACTCTTGACGGAATGAAAATAGTCATACAGCAAATTCTGTCTGCCATTATTTTCCTGCTCCTTAGTCACAGAAGACATAATTTTAAAGAAATGGTTTTTTACTAACTGTAATACTTGCAGGTGTCACTTCCAGCTTAATCATACTCTGAAAAATACTGCTTGTCTTTATGCTGGAAGAAACACAGCTGCCAGTGTTTTAATTTGACACAATAGGTAGATATATTTTTCTGTCTTAAAATGCCCGCAGTCTTTCAAGTAGCTGCCTGCTACTTGAATATTTATTTCAATTATTATTTTTTTTATTAAGTTTCTGTTTGCTTACTGTTCATAAACTCTGAGCTGTTAATTGCTGAAAGGCTCTTTGTGGTATCTGCCTCTTTAAAAGTTTCATATTATTACACAATTCAATCAAACATTTTGGCCTTGAATATTGGTAGTGGTAACTGAAAGGCTGGTGCTAAACTTCTCTGGCACTGTGTCTGTGTACATCAACACATAAACCCAAGTCATGATTCAGATTCTGAATATTATATAATCCCCAAACTGAATCCACAAACCCCTTCTCAGCCTTTGCCTCCCAGTCTAAGGGTGCTTTAATTTGCAATACAGTTCTTTATTGAGCTCAAAAACCTTCTGGGTGTGCAGTTTTTATGTCTTCCCACAATCAGAACATCTGTAGTCTAAACAGTCAGGAAAATTTGCCAAACTCTTTAACATGGAGGATTTGAGCACTGAGACAGTGCTCTAGGTTCCATTTCTTAACAGGCAAGAGAGTCCTAATGAGCAGTTTATATGCCAAATCACACTGCTAACCTCTGGCTTTCTCTGGGAGAGAAATATTAATGGAGCCAAAATCATAGCAAAAAGATGATCTGAAGTTTATGCATTTGAAACCAAGGATTCCTAATTCAGAGGAAAATTTCATCTCTTTGATCCTAAAATGTAAAATGGAAAAAAGAAAATCTAGGAGCAAAAGCAAGACCATCCTACAACTTCTTTCCTGTCTGATAAAATTTACTCAGTTGCACAATCCAGTAGAGAGTACTTTAGCTTTTAATTAGGCCACTAGGATACTTTGCTAGGAGATATGACATTACACCTTCCAGCAAAAAATGGTACAACATGCAGATTTAACTGTTTACCACATGAATTCTGTATAAAGTTGTGATGTAAAAGATGGCAATTGCAGCATTTAAAGTTGATATAATTTAAACAAAAATTCTAGACATATGCACTAATGTGCTTGTGAGATACCTCAGGCAGAAGCCTCTTTTATCATTTCTGGCTCCATTTCTTCTAATGAGGAACAGATAACTAAAAATATGCATTATTTGGTCACAGTTTCTTCCTTCCCCAACATTTAGAGCTAGGTAAAATGAATATTTGGAATTCCAGATTGCTCTAGCAGTCTTTGTTTTGAATTCCACAATGTTTTGCTTGTCACAAGAAGTGTTACATCATGGTTCTAAATTTTGGTGCCAGTGATTCGTATTTGATACTAAAAAATGCATCAATATGTAGATGAGATTTAGAAGTAATAGCAGGAAAGACTAAAAGAGGAAAAGCAGCAATCAAAGCACTCAGCAATAAAATAACATCCCTGTTAATTGTTTGTTATCTTGAACCTTTGCCTATTTTCTCTACCCCTGTGCAGAAATGCAAAAGCATAACTTAAAAGCCAGAGATTTGAAGGTGGTTGTGTCTTTCGGATTCACTCAGGTACCAGAGAATTTTTGTATTGAGTACAGTGGGACTTTCACACTTAACTGGGTATGTTTCCTTTATATAGTGCAAAACTGATACCAGTATATGCAAATTCCTTTACAGCTTTTATCACAAGATGATAGAGATGATACTGTACTCATCTGACCATGAGAAAGTCTTCTATAGTGTATAAAGGGAAAGCAAGAACATAGCTTCTAACCTTTTCCTGACATTTTAACTTCTCAACAGTGTGAAAAGATTAATTTAAAAACTTGAAAAAAATCTATTTTCCACAGAACCCATGAAGAATATGTGTGTAATGCAAAATTATCTACTTTATCTGAATCCGCCAGGTGAGATGCATCAGGATGAAAGATCAGAGTCAAAAATTTTGGGTAATAATGATGCAATCCTCACTTCTTTCTCTCTCTTATCTCAAAAAAAAAAAAAAAAAAGGAAGAGAAGGGGAAGAAGCATCACATTTCAGATGACGAATTAGCAACTACATATTTAAGCTTGCATCTTTATGACAACTAATTATGTTACTGTCACATAGTGACTGCAGGACTGATTCCCATTTTTTTTGAAAGTCAAATAAGTTAGAATTCACTCTACAGCTACTGTTTAGGAAGAGAGCTGTTAAAGGATACATTTTCAAAGCTACGTGTGAGTTACAGCAAAGGTAAGGCTGGCCATGACAGCATCTTTCACAACTGTTGATGTTGTACCTCTTTCTATTCAATATTAATAAACATTAAAAAATATTAACAAATTCCTCATGCAATTAGAACCATTTATTCCTGTCCTTCAAGTAATTATACCTTGTGAGGAGCTGGACCTTTTTAATTGCCTTAAAACATTGGATACCATAGTGAGCTGTGCAAAGACAGGAGAGTGAAGATAAAGGCTGAGAGGCAGAGGCCGCAGCTCACCAATTGGAAACTTTGTGAAGGCCTGGAGTGACTCTGTGTGTGTGATGCCTACACAAAGGACACCAGTGTCACTCTCTGGGTGTGTGATGTTAACGTCCTATGAATCTGGCCATGTCAGAGGAGGACCCTGTGTGCTCACACCCACCACTATATCCAGGAGAAGGCTTCCCTCTCAGCAGTGGTGCATCTGAAGCATCGCTCCCCTCCCTAGCCCTAAATGACTTTGCAAAAACAGATTAACTGCAAAACACCTCCCTTGCCACACACACAGGGGAGGCACTAGGAGGGTTTCAGATGGTATATAAGGTCACCGAATTTTGTGTTTCATGGGCTTCTTTCCCCTACCACTCAGTGAAGGATTAAGACACCAGCGACAATAACAGCAACCAAGTTCACCAGAGACCCTTGGGTGGTAACTATAAACACTTATTCTTTTCTCTCACTTCCCTCCTCTCTTTTCCCTCTAACTCTTATACTTTTTACTGTCTCTTTATTCCTCTCTTTTGCCTTGTACATTTTTTTTCCTGGGTGATACCTTTATGCTGTTACCTTGCTATATTACACCACAATGGCTAAATCCCTGGTGAATAAATAAGTACCTGTGCAATACTCTCAGACTTTTAGAAGTTAGAAAAACTCAAAATCATTATAACCAAAACTGAACTCTCAAAGTAATTTCTATTCTATTTTTCATCTCTGTAACATGTCATATTGTTAAAGAAGAATATTATATAAGATCCAACAACAAACCAATAAGACTGAGGAACAAATTCAGGTAACCTAACCACAGAGATTACTAAAACTGAGTTGTCTATAGGCATCTGATCAGCTAAGGAGAGTAAGAGGTAATGTCTTTGGGGAAACATGGCTCTACTTATACAGGTGCAAGGATAGTGACATGAAGAAAAGGCAAGCTGGGAGATAGAAATCAGTGGAAGAACTTTTATAAGTAACTTCTTTCCATCACTTATGTGTTTTCTTATTGCAGTCAATTATGTGTTTTCTTATTACAGCTCACTTATTTGTCCTATAATTTTTGATATATCAATAATGTGCATTACAATTAAGCAAGAGGATTTCACACTAATTTCCTAGAAAAATAATTTGAGCAACTGCTTATTAGTCTGGCTTGAAAAGTGTGAGGTTACATTGAAGTATGAAAGAAATCATATTTTGATAATTGCAAACTGTTTCAGATGAAGAATAAAGATTAACTATATGACTCCTCAATACAAGTAACCTTGAAGGGTCATCACATTGCTACAAAGAGGTGGTAAAGCAGCTTCTTCAGTTACTGTTTTGTGAAGTCTTTTAGGTTTCATCAGCTTCACTTCCAAATATTATTCTGGTTCACTTGACTGAATTAAGCCATTATTAACTTTGTTCCACGTAACTGTTAACAATAAACATTTGCATTCAAAATTACAGCTTTGATTGAGATACATTTCCATTTATTTATAGATGATATTTAAGTTCATTTGCATATTATTTTCCCAACTTACATGTGCAATCATTTAAGAGCAATGAAGCTTATAAAGCTGCAATTTGCTTTCAAAGTTGCTAGATAGGTTACCATCCCTGGAAAGTTACATTCTCAACTCCTGTGAATGTTTTTTCGTGACCTAAAGATTTACTCAAACAGGAAACAAACCAGATTAACACCTTCTTATTTTTAGTTTTCAAAACTTTAAGAAAAATGAAATTTTACAAATAGTAATTCTCTCCAAAGAGTTAAATACTATGTAATATGTCTGTATAGTAGTTTTTCTATAAAGTAAGCTATGTAAAGCACTAAAATAAGACCATCTATTATTCAGAGTGGATTGTTCATATGTCTTATTCAGAGGCTGTGCCATCCACTAAGAAACAGATCTGCCATTCTGTTCACTGCTCAAAGACATTATACCTCATCTTTAACTTGGAGGAATATTTTTCTATGATATGATTTCTCTCGTTGAACATTTTGTCTGTTCCTTATTCTGTCACATTTATTCTGGTAATTTTCTTTGCCTTAAAAAAATGTATCTTCATGCAAGAAAGAGTAACCTCATTACGTGGCAATTAACAAGCACTTTTAATTTGTAATTCAGTCCAAATTTTTATACTTACAGTTTCAGGACTGTGCACTAAAGTCCTGTTAGTAACAAATAGTTAGTTAAATTTTCTCTCATGAAAAATTATGACATATGTAATTTAACCTCTTGAAATATGTTTTTCAAATAATCAATAAATTATTTCTCCAAGTCAGAAGTGGTTTTTTCTTACATCTTTAAAATGTGTTTATAGCTAAAGAAAAGTTCCAGACTGACAACTCTAATGAGTAACACACCCCATTCATTTCCAGATTCAATTTTTTTCAGTCAAAATTCAAAGTAATCCTCCTCTTTTTTCTGTGTTCTTTACACTCCTATTTCAAGAAGCTGATTGAGTACCTGCATGCTACTACTGATAGAAGACAGGTTCCCCAATTCTAAGAGAGCAAATACAGGATAATAAATGAAAGTGAAACACTCTGAATTATTCTGAAGATGTATGTCAGTCCTCACCTAGAAATAAATTTCCCAGCATTATTACTACTCATTCCTTGGTCTCTAGGTTGAAATTAATGCTGGGGATCTGGAAAAGGAGAGCTAATTTCCTAAGTCACTTTGATATTTTGTCTAGTTTTTTTTTTTCATTTGAAACTCAAGACTTGTGTGTAATCCAAGGCATCCAAAAATTCCAAGATCCAGTTTACAAATAAATTTTAGTATGGATTTGAAGAAAATTGCAGTTCAAATCTGAGGTCTAATTTAGCATAAATCAAGTAGACATATATCCTGGGATTAAAAGACACTAGAGAATCTGAGGTATTAAGCAGGTTTTTTGAAGAATAAATAACTTAGTAATTTCACCTTTGTTTGATCACCTTTTACCCTTCCTTTCTTCAACAGTTAAACCATTCTATCAATGAAGGAGAAGTTCAAAGATAACAAGAACACAAAATGCTTCTCATGGGCTATTCATGGTACTGGCAAAAGGACACCCCATATTTTTACAGTTTGAGCACATTAGAGTTTCTAGCTTTCACTGTTGCTCACAAAGCTCTTTATTAGCAGAAGTAACTCATTTTGATATAGGTGACCAAGTCATTGAGTTTACTCTTCTCATTCACAGCTACAATATATACACTAGCTTGGGATAGACAAACTTTTTCCAGATTTATGAGTTTTGGCACTTGACCAAAAGTGAAGTAATTTCTGTCCATTTGTATAGTCTATTTTCCATGCCTGATCACTGGGACTTTAATGCATCACTGTTCTTATGCAGACACTGATGTAGGAGCTGTGCAGTCAGCATTGCACCATTACTTCACTAAGTAAATCTAAGCAGACAATGCTGCTCTAATACATCTTGACTAGTCTATCTGGCTAAAGGAACAGGACCCCAGGGTTGAAGGAGGCTCTTACATTTCTACAGGTTAGAGTTCATTTATTCTAGAGATGTTACTGCAGAATTAAAGAGGTATGTATTCTGACCCACAACAAATATGAGAACAATATACATCTTCATCCCAGCTGTATTCATCCAACCGTGTAATAATACAATTTAATAGGATTCCTGCCCGTTGAATTGTTAGGTCAGAGATTAAGGCTGTAATGCTCTTCAGCTGGTGCAGCATTTTATGCAAATGGAACTGTATGCAGTAAGAGTCTGAAGCCATGTGCACCCAGGAAGCAGCTGATCAACAATTTCACTATCTTAGTGTCTTGATTTTTAATCTTTATCAACAAACATTTAAAGACATTCTGTCAACTTGTCTTTTCCATATCTAAGCATGTTTGTGAAAGTAGAAATAAAGGATATTCAAATATTAATCAGACCTTTTCAATTTTTTTTCCTTCACCAAAATCACACACTGAGATGGAATATACTTAATCTAAAAAATTTTAAGGGTAAGCTTTCATGCTTTTCTCAGGGTATCCCAGGTTCTCAACATGGCCACAGAAACACAGAATATCTTGAGTTGGAAGGGACCCATAGATGCTATAAAAATAAAAATAAATAATAATAAATACAGTAGAAGTGGGAATGATAAAGTTAATTTTAGCACATAGAAAAAACCATTGTTTCTGGATAGATTTAATATAAATTTTTTGTTCTTGTTCAACTTTCCTTCTCTTTCTCACATAATGACAAAAGAAAATATTTGGAATAAATGCAAATATTTTGAAACAGAAAAAATAGGTCAGCTTAACAGCATTTAGAAAGATGTTTTACATTTATTTGACTCCAGTTATGAGCAAGGATTTGATCATCAATCATCCTAATCCCACCTGGGATGTTAAAGGTTGCCCTGTGGTGAATCTGACAGTACAGCAGCAGCAAGTGTCCCCCTAATAACTTTTATTGCCTGCACACAATAGGAAAGTATGGGAACCATTTTATGTTTTCCTTTCATTGGTGATGTACATCTTTTGACTGAAGAAGAAAATACAAATAGGCTTTCAACAACGAAACATCTAAAGACATCTCCTTCTTCATGGAATACACACAAAGCATTTACACATAACTTATGAGAGCTGATTTTTTAACAGAGATTTAGCTTAGGCTTTCACAAACATCCAGGTTATCACAGACCTTTAATACTGATCTCAAATCGTCCACTTCCTAAGGTTCATCTTGATTTTTTCTAGGTTTACCTCGATCTTAGTGCTGCCTCTCACTGCAAGTGACATTTAGCAGAGATTCTGAGATTGTGTGATCTCTACTGAGAAGATTTGCTTGACAACACTAGATAGAAATATTTCCCTACAAACACCAAATAACTTGTCCTACTATTTCATAACAGAATTACCTGGCAAGAACCTACTGGTATTCATAACCAGAATTCATTCCTAGAACAAATAAAAACATTTTTCCATTCTCAGCAACCAGGTGCTTCAAGCAGAAAAAACAGACAGCACAAATTTAAGAAAAATTGTTGATAGCCTAATTATATACATAGAACCAGAGGAAAATCCTCATGCTGCTGACTGACCTTCCAGGTATTGAATGAGAGAGTATCTGGTATAAGAAGTAAACTAGTGGACTGATGAAGATAAAGCACCACAATTTTTTTTGTTCCGTGCCCTCTGCGTAATCTGTTGAGCACATGTAAATGCAGCAGAGATTACTCCTTAGAAAACCCTTTTTCTTTATAGCTCTGTCACAGTAAATTAAGACATAAACATGTCTACTGAACAAATCAAAGATGCTAAATCTCAATTTAATATACATGCTATTAAGGTTAGAATAAAAGGTTCATTCCCTTTATGTTAATTTATGTCCAACTTCATAGACAAAAGTTTTACTGGTAACTTTAAAATTTCCTATCCTGAAACGTTTTTGTATTGAGATGCATCCTGTAGATTTCAACAACAGACATAGATAAGAAATTGCTTAGTGTCACAATATAAATGCAGTCGTAAACAATTATCAAAAGCATTATTAAGCACTGCTATCTGTGCAAGCCAGGGAATAATTTCATGCACCATCTCTGAATTCCCTGTCTATAAATATTTCTAATCCTCTACCTGTAGCTGTTAAAACAATTTAATATTTAATTGGTCTTTGAAATAAAATAAGCATTTAAATAAAGCAACTGGTAACATGGCTACATGGCTTCCTTTTGCCTTTTTTTTTAAAAACAAACAAACCACAGAACTTAGACTAAACATGGTCACCATCAGAGGTGATTTCAAAAGGATCTTCTACCATGAACAATAGCATCTTGGAAAAAGCCAGAGGAAAATTTGTTATTAGAATATAAGAATTTGAGAATATTTTATATTTTAATATGTTTACTTATCAGCACTAACTTTATCATCACGCTCTTTGAAAGAATTGCTACCACAAAAAATTTTTCATTACATATGCTCCAAGGAAGTATGTGGTTAAAAATAGACAGTTATGACAGAATTGACCAAAAATTCTATGTCATATTTAGGAACATAATACTATAATTAGAATATGGTGCATGCTGTCATTTAATTAACGTAGTTATGAGCACGAATCTTTCCAACCAGAAACACTGTTTCTAGTTAAACAGAATGTTGAAAATACTTGCTACTACAAAACAATTCTACTCCCTACTCAGTTTACTGATTAACTCACTTAATAAGCATCACTGACTCGCTCAGAATCCAACAGAAGTTACACCTCTTGGCAATCCAGGCAGTGTCACTTGGGCTTAATTTTGAGTAACATCTGGGCTCAATTCAAAGATTTCTTCCTTGCTCCATCTCCAATTACCTCCATGTCTGACTTGCCTTGATCTGAAATGGTAGCAGCTTCCTTCGCTTTCTTCTAAATAAAGGAAAGCATGGCATACCTCAGAACTGTTTTATCAAAACAGGAAAATTTCTTCAACAAGGAGCAAGTTTTGCCCCTACCACTATTCCTAAAAAGAAAGCACTAGAAAATAAAAAACCCAGACCAACTCCGCTCAAACAAAACAAAAAATTCCCCCAACCCCCCAAAAGCCAAACACCTAGAGATAACTTTGCCTCTAGTAATCTTTACTGAAGTTTATCAAAATATTTAAAAGCAGTAGTGAATGGAACTACAAAAACTATTACACTAGCTTATTTGAACATTAGACCAAGAACATGTGCATATACTTAAAAAGACACTTTCACTACATATGTGAATTCAGTGTCCTAAAGACACAAAATATCCTTAACTGTGAACATGTAACTTTAGTTGAGGCTTCATAATACGTAGAAATAAAAGCATGTCATTCTGTCTGTATAACGTTGCTGTAAGATTATATAATGAATCAGAAATTACTACAATGGGGTGTTCTGAGAACGTATTAGAAGAACATGTCCATTATCAATATGAATGGACAAAACTCATTTACACAAGAAGAGATCCAAAACTCTTTAGGAACCCTTCGGGAAGCCTGGTTACCTGGATAAAGTAATAACTTCCTGTGAAGCTGAAGTCAGATTAATTGGTTTGGGGTTTTTAACAAGTTTTTCATGACGACACAGAGATTCAGTCCCTCTGGAAAAAATTGATCTTACCAGAAGAAAATGAAATTCAAAGTGGCCTTCAGTGACAGCAGGCAAAGTAACTCTGTGCTTTTTTTTCCCCCGTACTTCATTTTTCTCACCCAGAAAATGGGGGAATGTTCATAAGACAGATAGAATGACCATTTTGTTTTGTTTAGGGGGTTTTTTGAGATAGTAATGAAATGAGCATTAAAAACAAAATAAAGCTAAGAACTTAACCAAACCCTCAAACAAAAAGCCAGTTAGTATTTCTACAGAGATATATGGAGCAAATGATTTGTGATTTTTTTAAAGACAGAGACATGGCAAGTCTATTTTGATAACTCTTTTGTCTCTTAGGTACTCAGGCAAATACAAGAAACCTCAGAAAGATCCATAGCTAGGGTAAACCAAGCTAACACTTCCAAATCCTTTCAGTTCTGGAAGGTGAAAGAAAGAATTTCCTAGCTCGAAAAAGAATGAGAAAAAGTGAGTGGTATCCATCCTACCATAAACTTTTGTCCAAACCACTGGTTTTTCTCTAAAAAAAAAAAAAGGAAAATAAAAATGGAAAGGGGAAAGGGGGGGCAGGGTGGAAAAGGTATCCTGGAACTGGGAATGACAGAAAACCCCAGAAAATGGGTTAGAAACCTTTCAAAAGAGACCTATGAAAGTCTATCATAAGACATTTTTCTGCTTAACCAGAACTATTTTGACTCTAGTGTGGCAGGCAGGCACGTGTCACGTGCAAAGACATAGCATATACAAAAATACAGACAGGAGAGCTAAGAAGTTGTTTCCTTGGCACCACATGAAAGAAAAGACAAAACAAATGTTAAAGGCTGTGTACCAGAATGACAAGCATCTTAAACTAATATGTGTGTGGAACAGAGATAAAAACCGTGTCCCAACAAGAGCCATATTTGTAATTCATGTAGGTACTTATTTGACAGGACACCTATTCAAGCTGGCTTTTTGTTCTACCCTCAAAGCAGAAAGAAAAAAAATACAAAAAAGCATTGTTATATTCTAAGTACTCTCCAACTGCTTCATGCTCTTTCCTACCACATCTCTCAAAATAATTTTGTTTCCTCCTTTTCTTTCCTCAGAGATTATAATTTTTAGTTCAGACTATTGAATTGTGATTGTGGAAGTCCCAGCAGAATAAGAACAAATTTTTAACTATTCAGTGTTATATTTTTTTTTTCATAATTTCTCCCACAATAAATGCTCTCATTTAAGTGTGACAAATACATCCATTGGGTCTACCATTTTAGGACATACACAAATATTCTTTTCTGCTACTAAAACAGCTCAAAATTTGTTGGCCATCTGTAATTACATACTTATGGAGCAGCCCAAGGATACCTTCTGCTTTAAGTGACATTTTAAAATTATCAAAGAGAAGAATAAATACAAGCCAAGTGTTTTTCCATCCATACAAACAGCTTCTCTTCTTGCTTGTGTAAGTCAAACCTTAACCCAAGCTATAATACAGTTCATTACACTTTTTACATGCATGGATAAGCCAGTTACTTCTGCTTTTACTCCCAAGTAGCAGATGTGCAGGAGTGTGGCCTTAGCAATAACTCTCATTAGAGTCAGGAATGCCACAGAAAGTTCATTCCTCTATACATCACTCTGAAGTGGAAAAATTCAAAAGGTTCAAATTTCAAGGGGATATCTAATAATCGAAAACCCAAATGTACTCAGAGAATGTTTCTGCACAGCTTGTGCGTATTCAGGACAGTATGACTATACTTCTCCATTAGGATTATGTTTATAATTATATGACATCAAAAGATAGCTGACTTTTCTTACTTGTATATTGAACAGAATATTCAAAAGGCTAGAAACATTATTGACATATCACTAAATCCTTTAGGGACACTCATTTCCCAAAAGATCAGGTAATGTAATGTGATTGACAGTATGAGAAATTAATCTACTAAAATTCTCAATTTTTTTTCTTGTTTTTACTATATTGCTGTTAACTGCACATTTTCTTTTCACTGCTGTTGAGGAAAGGACCATTATTTCTGTGTCAAGTAGTTTTATATGGCTTTTAAAAAGCTTTTAGACACAGTAGCTACATTTATGTTGGAATGTTTTTCAAGTGTTTTCTGCAGATGGAGAAAAGTCAGCAAGAGATGTTGCTTGTTTCCTTTTGTAAAACATGTAAATAATGACTGCCTAAAGAAGATTTGCATAAAGCATATTGTGAATTCCAATAACTAATCATAATGAAAATTAAAGGGTTAGGGAACATATTTCCCACAATAAACAAAAGAAAGAAGGTTTACAAAGTAGAGAATTTCTGTATGACATCACTATCGGTAACACTACATCAAAAGAATACCAAAAAAATCAATGATACCTTTCTTTCCCTCAATAAAAAAGAGCAGCTGAAATAAGCTAATTGCAGCAATTACGGTCTTACGTCTAGGACTTGGCTTTGAATTTTTTTCTCCCTTAACCTTCTCTTAGTTCCTCAGTAATCACAGCTACCAAAATGAAGCCCATCCAAGTCTGATTAAGCAAGAATATGATTTTAAATAATGAAGGGAGCAATCACAAAGAACAACAATGGTTTTTACATACACTTCGAAAGGGATTTGGGTGCCTAAAAAAAAAAGAAAAGGAAAATTAAAAAAATTACTTTCAATATCTTTACTTGGCAATCAATCCATCAATCAATGTTGTAAAAGTGAACAACTGTTATAGAACTGTTTTTCTTCCATGGCCCAACTTGGGAAAACATTATATTCCAAAATGATAATATAGGAATTTTATTACCCAAGATAATTTCATTGACTTCACAGAGGTGCAAATAACTAATAAGCATGACTGGATGCTCTCCAAAGAGCCTACACTTCTGCACACAGCACAGAAAAGCAGGAAGAACTGAAGTCTGCACACAGTTGCAGTTTTACAACTTCAATGGGACAACAGCTGAGTATTGGGACAACTTACAGGCTTGGAGTGCTGCTGTAAAGGAGACAGGCTTTCTAAAAATGACAGGCCTGTTAGGTGTGGAGGGTCACCCTTTGCATGAGAGCAGCAGGAACCTATGGAACTAAGCTGAAACAATGAACCAGACAAGAGCTGATGGGTCAGGATTGGTATGAGTACAGAGGTACCACTGTATGGGGAGGATGTCTGCTATAGGCTATCTCCTCAGGGTGAAGAAGTAAATGAGGCCTTTTTAAACAAATAGGAGAAATCTAATGTTCATGGGCTTTTGCTATCATGTGGGACTTGAACCACCACTGTCTTCTAGAGAACACAGCAGGCATAGGCAAGGGCACAAGTTTCCAAGTGATACAGAAGTCAATATGGGAGGATGCTTCACTAAACTTCATATTTAGAAACAAGAAAGCCTTGGCTCCAATGATAATGAGGTAATGGAGATCAAGGCACTGAGAAGACAAAATAAGGCAAACAGTGGCTTTAAGAGAGCAGATTTTGACCTGCTGGAATACCATGGGAAATAGTCAAAGAGAGGGGACCAAGAGACTCAGTTGGTTTTCAAGAATTGCCTCTTCCAAGCTCAAAACCAGTCCATCTTAATGAGCAGGAAATCAAGCAAAGGTGGCAGAGGATATGCATGGAAGAAAAATGAGTTCCTGATAAAAAAATAGATATAAAAATGAAGCGTACAGGAGGTGGAAGCAAGGACAAGTGACCCAGGAGGAATATAGATACTGACTGAGTGTGTAGGATTAAGAAAGGTAAAGTTCTTTCGCATCTGTATCTGGCAGATTTGATATTTGTACATACCACAGGTGTGAACCTGTGCCATACTTACATCTAGTTGATGTCTGTCACCATCATGTTTAGGAGATGACATATCTTCAATCAGTACTGCCTTTCAGTGTACCCTTGGTGCAACTGCATTACTGATTAGTATTGATATTCCATCCCTAAAATCACTTGTGATCCCACTACCTCCTACTTACCAAAACCAGAAATTGCAGAGGGTAGAGGTATTGTCTTAACTAAAATAGCCACATTTTGCAGTGATATCTACTCTCCTGACCTATGCAAAGAGAATTAAGTGGGGGAACTCATGAATCTTAAACTTGAATCTGAATACATATGGTGTGCAAATTTGTGTGGTATTGGCAATCAGAAAGGCAGTACTTTATGCGCAGATAGTCTTACTTTAAAAAAAAAGGTACATCCCATATAATTCTTCTCCTTTTATTGTTCATCCATCAGCAAGGTAGAAATATATAGAACAGGTGTGCTTCTATTTCTGATGCTAATAGTAGAGAAACCACAATCAGTTGCAGTTGACTACTGCAATTTGTGGCTTTCTACAAAGATTTAAGGGGCATTCCTTTATTTTTCTACATGTGATAGACAACATTTCATGATGCAAAGTTAGAATGTCTCTTTCTTAGTAGGCTTTTTGTAGAGGTATTTTTCATTATGTAAGTTAGATCTGTCTGGATCAAAATAATGTAAAACAAGATCTATAGCTCTAAATTTCACCCCTTGCCTGGTGAAGATTCATCAGGCTACATAATAATCACACTCTTCTTTGCATGTGTTCTACAAAGAGAGCACAGTTTTCAAAAGATGGTATTATGATTTGCAATATTCATTAGATGATCATTCTCTATTTCTCAGAGTCTGTGTAATAATTCACTAAGTTACTTTTATATTTCCTCTTATCTTTTTAACTCATAACAAAAAAATAATCATACTTTGCATACTTTGCATAATCATCTAGGCAGAAAGACTCGAAAATATTTTACCTGTAAGACTGCAAGATTATCTGTTGTGGGTACAGGACATTTTACAACTGGACCATCTATTATGCAGCAGAGTGTAAAATATGAAATTAAGTGACGTAGAGCTCAACTTACTGGCAATATAGGCAATGAATAAAAATCACAGAACAGTTTACCAATGTTAGTATTGAATTTCCACATGGAAGCCACAAGGATGGGCTGCTATTATATCTTACATATTACCATAGCATGCCTGCATACATGAACTTAATTTTTTGTCTGTCAGCTTATTGACCCTCAGATTCATTCACTGCAATCACACTCTTGAGGTTTGATAGGTTCTCATCAAGTACTTATTAAACTTTATGAGTATTTCCTCTCTGGTTTTTGTTGCTGAAATTCATTTTACACAGTGCTTGTGCTAGATTTGTGTTGCAATTTTCAATTTTCAAGAAATTAAGTATGATTTTGGAGGAACACTTAAGGATCTAAATCTCATTGGCTAAAAAAATAATTGCAAAAGTGCTAACTAGAGAAGGTTGGTTTATTTATTTTTCCTAAACAAGTGGAACAGGCAATGCTTGAAATTTAATATATACAGATACCATTATTTCTCATTCAGCTCCATTCTGAATAATTCCTCTCTGTAATTCCTACCATGTTGTAATAGAACATCAATTCCTTTTTGCAGCATTAAATCTCTTCCTTCCTTTAATGTCTTATGAAAACATGTCTTAAATAATAAATGGTAGATGTCTAGGGAGAAATAAAGTCCATAAGGTATAATAAATACAGTTAACAAAAAAAGGTTTGGGGTGGTTGTTAGGTGTTTTGTTGTTATTTTTAAGTAAAATAGGCCTATCTGTTATCAGTAATGGTTTCTATGATGACAAAGTTACTAGAGTCTTCCCTTATTAAAACAAATAACTTCAGTTCTCAGACTTTATGGTTCCAGTAAAACATTTTTCTAACAGCAAGGGAAGTGGATACAGTACAAAACATCCATCAACAGCACCACTCATGGCCATATAACCAGCTTTTCCATCACTGTATACAAGAAATGGCAATTGTCTTTCTGCATCAATAGGAACAAACTGAGACACATTTTAGGGCAAAAGAGAATCTATTATTTCTTTTGTCTCATTATCTGGTGATTCAAACTACTAATGTTTCTAGCAATTCTTGTAAGCTTCCCTGCTGGAAACATTCTACTTAGCAGATATGTACATTAAATAAATAAAGGAGGGCTACCTTGCAAAGCTTTGTGCTGACTTACTAAAAGAAAAAATTCAGTTCTGAGTAAGTATGACAATTGACTGAACATGAAAAGCAGAAGTGGAAAACACTTGAATTTATGTAAACACATAAAGCATGACCATGATGGAATAGTGAAGGAATACAAAAACATTTTGAAGGTACAAACACAAAAGGTAGTATTTCATGATTCAGATTTATCAATTCAGATGCCTTTCAAGAAAATAATTATAAGGTATTAAAGCTCATGATATTTTATAAAAGGAGCTAAAAACCTATAGGAATATTATATTAAAAACGGGACGGTATTTGGAGAACTGAGTTTGGCCCATTTCCTGCTTCATACTATGAAATATTAACTTCAAAACTTCCACCACCAGTGCAGAGCCAGACTTGATGAAAGAAGTAGGGACACATCAGCATAATTATTGGCATAAATAATTTTCAGTATCATGAATTATGAACAGTGTTCACATCAAATTATCCAAAGCTTGTACAGTAGTTGTTTCTATAACGAGTGCTGTTTTCTCATGGGTCAATATTCTTGACAAACTAGTTAGCTGGAATGGCTTTCTTACAAAAAATAAACAAGAAAATAGTACTTCCTCAGCTAACTCTGAGAAACAGCACTTACACAATAGGTAAATTTTGGCATGTTTATTGAAAACTTGTCCCCTTCCAAGCTGACTTCATTAGTTTGAAGCCAGAATAATTACTTCTTATAGTACCTACAGGAAAAATACTGGAAGCAAAATGAGCTCAGTGGAACATCTGGTCTTCTTTTAATAGTATTCATAATTTAAAGAAGTGACTTTATGGGTATAGCACCCTCATTCTTACCAATCCTTAACTATAACTTTGAATATATGGTTTATTGGGCAATAGGAATATTTTTATTTAGCCATTGAGATTATAATTTTGGCCCCACGGTTACTGCATTGCCTAGCAAAGTTAAGGGATTTGGTCTTACTAATACTACTAAAAATAGTGCCAAAAACTAAACACTGAAACAGAAGGAAAAAAAAATCCCCAACATCCACAACTTTAGGACAGGCAAAAGCCTTTGCAATTTGGTGCTATAAGACCATGTGCTTTAGCAGGAAGCATAGACAAACAAGAGATCAGCATATTTGAATAAATGGGTTGAGAATGTACTACTCACATTGGAAAAATTTTATAGGTTATTTCAAGTAGCTCCAGTATGGCTCAAGGGACCAATTGCCCACTGAAGGCTGATGTGCATTAAAGCATACTCTTGTAAAGCACCTGTAATTTAGTTTTGTCTGAGAGTATTCCAGTTCAAGTACTAATAAACTTCTCCACACTATCAACCAAAGCACAGAAAGCAAAACAACCAGGCTATTCACAAGAAAAACAGACTTCTATTCAAAACTAAATGACTAATGTTCACCATACTGAGACATCATATTGAGGTGCTACTAGATATATCAGACTTTTTCATAAAGTGGAATTCATCAATGTTCATCTGATAACAAGCAGATTTGTTAAGGGATAATGATCTTGCTACTGATTTTAAGAAACATAAAGCAAAGGGGAACATTAACCAGGAGCAAGTAAACGTTAGGATGGACAGGGGATTCAATCCAGCCAGCATGGGTTTAGGAAGGGCAGGTCCTGTCTGACCAACCTGATCTCAGGTGACCAGATGAGGGGAAGGCTGTGGATGTGGTCTATCTAGACACTGTTTCCCATAAGGTACTCATGGAAAAGCTGGTAGCCCATGGCTTGGACAAGTGTACCCTTTGCTGGATTAGGAGCTGGCTGGAGGGTCTGACCCAGAGAGTGCTGGTGAACAGAGCTGCATCCAGCTGGCGGCCAGTCACCAGTGGTGTTCCCCAGGGATCTGTGCTAGGTCCATCTTTATTGTTCTGTGGTCTATCTTTCTTGATGATTTAGATGAGGGGATTGAGTCCATCATCAGCAAATTTGCTGATGACACCAAGCTGGGAGGGAGTGTCAACCTGCTGGAAGGCAGGAGGGCTCTGCAGAGGGATCTGGACAGACTTGAGAGATGGGCTGATTCCAATGGGATGAAGTTCAACAAGGCCAAGTGCCAGGTCCTGCACTTTGGCCACAACAACCTCCTGCAGCACTACAGGCTGGGCACAGAGTGGCTGGAAAGCAGCCAGGCAGAAAGGGACCTTGGGGTACTAATTGACAGGAAGCTCAACGTGAGCCTACAGAGTGCCCAGGTGGCCAAAAAGGCCAATGAGATCCTGTCCTGTATCAAAAATAGCGTGGCCAGCAGGACCAGGGAAGTGATCCTTCCCCTGTTACTCTGCTCTGGTGAGGCCACACCCTGAGTACTGTGTTCAGTTATGGGCCCCTCAGTTCAGGAAAGATATTGAGGTGCTGGAGCAGGTCCAGAGAAGAGCAACAAGGCTGATGAAGGGACTGGAGCATAAGCCCTATCAGTAGAGGCTGAGGGAGTTGGAGTTGTTTAGTCTGGAGAAGAGGAGGCTTAGAAGTGACCTCATCACTGTCTATAACTTCCTGAAAGGAAGCTATAAGCCAAGTGGGGGTTGGTCTCTTCTCCCAGGCACTCAGCAATAGGACAAGGGGGCACGGGCTCAAGCTTTGCCAGGGGAAATTTAAGATGGAGATGAGGAAAAATTTCTTTACAGAGAGTAATCAGGCATTGGAATGGCCTGCCCAGAGAGAGGGTGGATTCACCATCCCTGGAGGTTTTTAAACTGAGATTGGACATGGCACTGAGTGCCATGATCTAGTAAATGGACTGGAGTTGGACCAAGGGTTGGACTTGATGATCTCGGAGGCCTTTTCCAACCCAATTGATTCTATGAGTCTATAAAACTTTCAACATGGAATCAGAAAAGAAAATATTCTTATTCATAGTACAAGGTAGCTATTCTTGCAAACCATAGTCATCTTTATCAGACAGATAATAATTGGCTGAATCTCAGTTTTAAATCTCTACAAATATCAGTGTGCAAACTGAGCATTCCTGACTCAAGTTATGTCTTGCTGTCAGTGATTTTGACAAGACTTTCAGCTTGAATTCACCCTGTCTTCAATTTATAATTTAATGGCCTTTTTCTTTAATTCCTTTTTCTTCAGCTAAGGAATATAAATGATGGAAGACTCAATGACATCTGTTACGACAGTTACATATCAATACTTATGGATAGGTAGCTACATCTAAACAGGAACAGAGTGAACCCTAATGTAAATAGGGAGCTTTGGACCTCACATATATAATGCATTTGATTACATGTCCCTAAGAGAGGGAACAGGGCAGCCTATTAAATCTTCTTTTAAGTACATGAGTAGATCAAAAGCCTCACAGTTAGCATCTTGGGAAAATTTTTGATGATGAATGGTCCTGTAAACACAGTGATTAACAAGAACAACTGATAGATGATCTCTAAAAGGCTAGAAAATGACACTAACATAAAATGCTCATTTGTTAGAGATATTTACCTTACACAAGTTTTACTAGAAATTGAAAAGATTTATATGTAGTCTTAAACAAATGAAGGAATAGAGGAGGGCATAAGGAGAAGATAGGGTATGGAACAATTTGGCTGCCTTCTGAAATATGCCAAATTAAACTGCAATTTCAAATCATGCATTTCTTTGGACAAAAAGTGTTTTAAGCTCCACAGATTAAATTCTATCTGGTAGAAAATTAATGTAATTAGTTGCTGTTTTGAGGAGATCACTGAAATCAGTAGAGTACCTCTTTGTAATTAGTCCCAGAACTCAAAGCTATTAAGTTGCCCTTATTCAGCAAAACACATATATGTGCACTTTAATGCCTGGTAAGATGTTTTACAGAATAGAATTTCTAAAGTGTAGCTCATATTCCCCATGAAATGTGTTTCCATGAAATTACCCACCCTTGTCAATGCCAAAACCTCCAGTTCCAATCTGAAAATGGGAAACAATTGTACCATGCTAGTGAGATGGCAGGAAATACAGAAACCCACATGGTCAAACAGAACATTTCCATAAATTTGTGTTCCAAATCTTTCAATTTCCTGAAGCATTCCAAACCACAACTGGTATTGTCCTTTTTGATACTGAGCTATAAAACGTAGCTCCATGATATTTACATCATCATTAAAGTGCACTACACAGCACAGTTTTAAGTAAGAGGGTAAGACAGAAGAGGATTTTATGTCTTTAGCCAGCAATGGTTGCATGTCTTCCTGGTTTTACAGAGCTGGTGGATATTACTGCTCCAAGATTCTATATACCAGTCAGCAAAGCAACTTTCAGTATTGTACATAGCTGATAAGTCCACACTCTTTAAAGGTTACTATCACCATCTAGTGGCAATCTGAAGGAGTTTAGAGAGCACATTCTTCAGTCTGGTGGGGGGTTTATAATGAAATAATATATTCAGATATTTTTTACTCGTATTGCACTCATTTAAGCCCATCAGCTTCATATTTGGCTAGCATTTTAATTCAGAATCTAATTGTCATTCAGGCAATTGATAGCTTCATAATATTTGTTAAAAACTAAAAGTCACCTTTCCTTACTGTTTGCTATTCCTTTTTAAATAGACCCTTTCACATAACTCTTGAAGCCAGACACAGGTCTGCCCACAATATTTAGTATAGATCTATAAAATTCTTACATTTTTAATTCATATATTTTGCAGAATAAATTAAATAACTGCCTACAGTTATTACTGTACTGGTTTGGTTTGGGTTTTTTCAGTATATGTGAGATTTACAGTCTCACAGAGATTGCTGTGTAACACTGTTTTAAGGATAGACTGCTCTCAAGGTGAAATATCTTTATCTGTGGTTAAGAAACAAAATCTTTTCAATAGCACTGTTCCAATGTTGTATCTATTACCTTCCCAAGCCACCCGTTTTCTTCTGCTCTCCCCATTTTCCTATATGCAATATATTGTTTAAAAAGAATAAAAGCTTTTATTATATGGTAATCTGCAGTAATGACATGTTCCCGAAAACAAACATGTGCCTCTAGTAAATGCCAGTTCTCAAAGTTACTATGTAGCAGTAAAATCACTGGACTTCACTAAACACTTTTCACAGAATAGGAATATCAGCATTTGCTGTTCTGGTATAGTACTACTACTACTATTCCTTTTCAAGTATAATACATCAATACTGATAATTTGTCTTAATAACTCATTTTCTTTGACAATTCAAGAAAGTTAGTTTTTACTATTTGAATAAGAACACAGAAACCATCATACCAATCATACCCATAAAACTTCAGAATAAATAACTTAAAATCTAATGCATCTACCACAATTCTCTAAAACTTCTGCTTCCCATGTAGTCCAATATAGTCTTTTCTTCATTTTATTCATGACACTTCTTACTCTTTTGATGTTTTATTGATGTCAAGAGAAGAATACTCAGTATTGCTCAAAGGAAATGTGGTTCAATTTTCCCTCTTGATGAAAAGCCTCTACCTCAATTCTCTGGAGGAATTTCAACATCTTGCTCCATAAAATAATTCTTTCCTTTGCACAACTGCCTTTTTTTCCCAAAAAAAAGTATCTGTCTTCTCCTTTTCCTCTGGGTTTCTATATATTTGTTTGATTTGATTTTTTGGATTTGATGTTCGGGGTTTTTTTGTGTACACAAAATATTCCATTTAAACTTTATGTTTCCAGCAGGTACTATACAATAGAGATTAATACTGCCCCCACCAAACGATTAAATTCCTTCTTTCTTCGGTGCCCATTTTGTATACTTTACAAACCACAACATTCTATCATTATTAACTTGGAATGTATAGAACACCTATAAATGCTTTAGACTCTGAAAAGTTACCGAATAGGATGGCAGGTTTTATTATAGAGTCTCCCCTCTCCAGTATATAAATTTTACAGTTTATGACCGTAGACTGACCAATCTCTTTTAAGAGCCAGAAACATAGGCAGCCCATGAAGTATTCCAACAAGAGCCAGTGAAAAAAGAATATATCATATATTATAATGGAACAGCTAAAAGCCAACTGCAATAAGTACATGAACCTCTCAGATAGGAAAAGAAGACATTAAGGAGCTGAAAGAAGCAGCATTCTCTCCATTTTCTTGGAAGGGTGTGATATTCAGGTTAAAGGGATAGGTGAAGTCTCCATTCTGTTACAGACCATGAGTCTCAAAGGTTTTAGCATCTATACTTCAGTCCACCATCAACGTTAGGGAGATTCTAAATTACTAGGCATAGTCACTTAGCAAGTGTAAGCATATGATCCATGGAAAAGTCAGCTGGCAAGGATATAAGAGGTTTGGGGTTTTTTATATTTCATTTTTTGAAAACCAGCAAATGTGTAAAAGTACAAAAAGTACATTTATTTGCAACCCCAGCCCACCAGAAACAAAAAACCCTCAAAGCCCAATAAGCTTATTTGTAAATGTTTGCAAACTGAAGTCTATCACATATGTTTTAAAAGACGTAATGAATTATGTAATAGACTCAAAAAAATGAAAATTATGGATGTCACTAATTCAGGTCCTTGTGGGTTGCCAAAAATACTCAGATAATACAAATTACCAGCAACCTATGATTCAACAGTGATCATAACTAAACAGTACAATTCGCTGTCATAATCAGCAATGGATACCATTTGGCCAACACCACAGTATGTCATTGCAACAAACAGTATATTTTACCAACACTTCAGGTATAGCAGCAACAGGACATTCGGACATTCAGCAATGCATATGAAGCACGTAATTTTTTAAATTATTATCTACAGACTGCCAGAAAGGGGTAGGACAGAAGGATTTCAAGCCCATATTCCATAAAACATAATTTTTCAACTCAAAAAGTAAGAGAGAGAGACTGCCTTAATGACATGGAAAGTGAGGCATCTTTGGAAAATATGTGAGGCTTTTTTGAACTCCCCACTATCTGAAATACTTTAGTAAACAGTACATAAATGCAGAGGGGTTTTTTCCACCATCTTATTTTGGAAACTAATCCATAATGAAGAGAAATTATATAATCAGTTTGGTTTAATCTTATGATTTCTTGTGACTATTGTAATGGTTTTCAAACAGCATAGAATGAAATTTGTTTAATTCTGGGTTGGAAGAAAGCAGAAAATAATAAGGTTGTCATGACTATGTGTGTGTGTGTATGTATGTATGTATGGCCAGACTTCGCAAATGAAGATTTGAGAAGGGCTCTCCCCATGCGGGTGTGCCCTTCCAGCCTGCGCAGTGGATTTTTTAGGTGAGGCACAGCGTGCGCAGAACTGGCCCCACCGTTTAAGTCCTAAGGTCCATCTGCCACGATCGAGCAAGCTTGGACAGTGACAGTGAGAGGTCCTCAGGACTGTCTACAGCACCCAGGGGCTGACCCTACTTGGTGTGGTGGTGGTCGTGGTGCCATGACTAATTTTGGAACAAACTAAAATAGAAAGAAAAATAATGTTTTGGCTCAGAAAAGGAACTTATTTCAAGAGGAATATGCTAAGATTGACACCAAAGTTTCAATTACCTGAAAAAAACAACATCTTAATTACCTAAAATAGGTTCTGAAAGAGAAAAAAAAATCATAAATTAGTTTTTGACCACAGGCAGCTACAATTTATTGGAAAATACAAATAGCAAGCAGAAAAAAATTATTTTCATTAGGAGACAAAAATATATCTGCCATGCTGTAGAGAAGCACTTTCTGACACTTCTTAAATCAAAGATACAAAAATCTACTGGGAAAATAAACAATAGCAAATATAACAGAGTTTGTCAGAGGAAAATACTGTCATTTTCCAATAACTGCCTCACAGATTGTGTATATTTATTCACCACTTCTTTCCTATTGTGTTTGCACACGTACACATTTATGGAAAAAAACAAACAGAGAAAAAAAAAAAGAAAGCACAAATCATCATATGGAGTAATGCAAGGTATTACCCAGGGACGTTTAGAAAAAGATGCTAAAATCATTGGTGCCTAACAGATTTTGCATGTGCTCTTGATCTTACCCAAACTGAAGGTCTGAAAAATACTAACTGGATAGTGGTTTGACAAAACAGATTTCTAATCTTTTGTAAACAAGACACTTTATACATATGGAAAACATGTTTGACATACTTGGAAGTAAAGGGAGGAATTACATCATTGCTTATATCCTAGCTGAAGGTTGATATTTTAGTCAGCAGACCATTTGTAACAGTGAGTTAAACAGAATTCATTCAAACAGCAAGCTTTCATTTAAATAGCAAACTTGGAGAAGACTCCTTCTACTGTCTAGGTGATGATCTTCATCAGATATGCCTTAGACAACTTTCCCTTCTGGTATATCTACCCTCCTCAGAGCACATTGCATTTCAAGGAGGTACTGTTCACTCAGACACTGAACTCTCCCAGGAATGCTAATTATATGAATTGCTTGTAGAGAAAATGACATGTCCCACTGGATATAACTAATAACTTCATGGTTCATCAAAGCAGGAAATATTAAACAGCCTAGAAATAGCTTTATGGGAGAGTTTCAGAAAAACAACTGGGGAAAACAAAGAGCAAAAAGGCAACCTGATTCCTTTGTAGAGCTGATGCATTTTACTGCAGTTAATGAGAAGCACAGTTGTAACCTGCTGTGACAAATTCACTATTTGAAATACCCTTTTATACCACAAGTATGAAGAGAATATTTTTCATACAACACAACAAGACCCAGGCCTTGATTGTGGGTTTATGTGATAACATGCCCAAGAAAATTTTACTAGCTGAACTACTCTACTATTAATATAACTCTTTTAGATCTCATTTGGAAATAATTATCAGCATCATTATAAAATATATATATATTTGAATTTTTTTATGCAAACCCTCACATGCACCTTTTCATTTGTATACATATATCCTCTCGGTTTCATGTCTTAGGTTTATGTTTTATAGTTTTCCTAGTATTTCTCAGTCATTGGACGGCTTATTCTTCTATAAATTTCACAAATGTCTGTGCACACAAGAAAAAACATCTGTATCAGCTACTATCTACACAATGGATGTCAGAATTCTTTCATTCCATTCTCAACACTTTGTTCTTATTCTCATGAGTTCCTTCCTCTATGTACATTGTAACTTTGGTTTTTACTTTCTAAACCATTTCAGAGACTGATTTAGAGTGTGCTATTCCACTACCTACCCTTCTCCCTGCCCTCAGTAACTCAATTCTTTCTGTTGACAATTCTTTTATTATAGAATTTTCAATGTATTTTTCATCCCCATCTAGAGAGGGATGAGAGAAAGCTGTGAGGAGTGAACGTCTAGTATAGATCATCTTCTGAACTGTAATGAGAAGAGGTGAGACCAAAGGCCACAGTGGCCTGTTGTGACTTCCTGAGGGTTAGTGGCAGGGTTCCTGGTAATTTCTCTGTGCCTAGAGAGGCCTCTGATCAAGCCCAGGAAGGAATTGTACTGAGAGCGCACAGATACTCTTCCTTCAGTTCACACTGAAGGGCTTGTGGTATATTGGCCAACATTTCACAGGAGATGAAGGGGAGGAGTAACCATAACAGAGGGAAGTTAATGAATGTTCACACTGCTTTAAGTAGCCCAAGTTACTTTTTAGGGGAAAGAAAGTAGAATTAACATATAACACAGCAGGTTTACTATAAAGGAAAGGGGACCAGGAATATTTGAATATTTGGGTCTGAATTAAGCACAGTCAGGAAGCAAATTAATAACTTTTTTTACACACAGAAAAAAGACCAGATATAAAGGATCATGACCTAGTGCTACTATCAGTGAATACTGTAGTCATGCAGTGGTTTAGAAAAGGCAAATTTAACTGTTAGTCATCGATGAACAAAACAGTACACCATTTATTCAGTACCTTATTAGAACTACATGAGTTTTTCACATATTGCATACATTAACCTTTACACTGAAAGACTGAGTTAGTTTTACACAAGAATAATCTTGTTATAACAACTGTTTGACTAAATTTAAATTTGGCTCATCCCTGTGTGTGATTAAAGGGTTTAAATCTCTATCATTAAAGAATTTTTTTGGTCAGTGACTTTAATACCTTTTCAAATAGCATGGGATAAATGTTTAGAAAAAGATGGACATGAAAGGTTACCACCGTATTCTGCATTTCTGAAGCCACATGATGACCAGCCTTCATTAAAATAAATTCTAGAAGGTCATATGACACCAAAAAAAATGCAGAACCAGTAGCATCACTGGAGCTAATGAAAATGCATAATACGTTGTGTACAATTTTAACTAGTATATAAAAAGAAATAATCAGAATTTTAATTTCTGCATTATTTACTGTAAATTAAGAATCTGAAACTATCTACCAAAAGCGTAAGACTTCACATGAAAGCTACTAGTCATCTCTTTTCCTAATGACAATGAATCTTACCTTGACTGGGCATCAGGTAAGGACAGGGGAAGAGAAGCGGAAAACAGCTAATGGGGACATGTTTAGGCTACTGGTTTGGGCTTCCTAATTCTTATAGAAAGGTCTTTACTACAAACCAGACTACAAAATTATTCTGAGACAAACCAATGAAATACAATAAATAATGTACAGATTTTTGTGACTTAGAGCAATAATCTTTGATGTGTAAATTCAATTAACAGTCTCATATAAACAGTCTCGGCTTTCAAAACTAAGCAGAAAAGAGAAGAAATTTTAAAAAATAGAAGTTTGAATGGCATAGAAACGATATGGGAAATAAAGAGAAGGACAAATATTACACTGGTTTTGTTGATTACTAAAGCTGAAGAGTTAGATACACACTATATACATCAAAGAGAAAACAATGGAAAGCCAATAGCAGATGCATCTGGATGGAGAAATCTGAAAATTTTGGCATTTAATTTATCACTAAAGATGGCAACAAAGAAAGAACTTTGCATTTGTTATCTTTTTTTTCTGAATTATATTCTGCAAATCAGATTCTTTTTTAAGAAAATATGTATATTACTTGAAAAAGTGGATTCTAGAAAAGTCACTCTTCAACAATAAAGTTTAGATCAGATACTGTAACTATCTTAAATAAAATTAAAAGCAATTGGTAAACCAGTGCTTCTAGTAATTTCATTTCTTGTATCCATCCTGAATGTTGTTATAGTTTAGGTTTCTACTCCTCCCTCCAATTTACTCTTTTAGGCCCTTTGACTTTGACTTATCTATAGATTTTTATTCTAAATTTTTGGAAGATGTCAATGTCACAATGTACCTTAGAATTCAAGAGATGGATCATAAACATGTTGGGGTGTTAAGGAAACTTAACGAAACTCTCTGGCAGTCACACTCCCAAAGCCAGAGACTTTTAACTGCTGGGACCGAAACCCTTTCACAGCAGGCAGTTCCAGTGACCCAACAGGAGCCCCGTTTGACTCCCTACAGATCCCACACTCACAATCAGACCAGGTTTCCTTACTGGTTCGACCTGAGGCTTCCCATAGAAGATGGAAAGTTCCATAAGTTTAAGTTCTTAGATGTCTAGCTCCATAAAGCAATCTATTCATGGTGCAGTAACAGAAACAGCCCAAGCTAGTGCCTCTGAGGAGCACCTCAACAAAGGAACCCCTGGTCTTTTAAACCTTCACAGTCTAGACCCACACAACTCCCGCTCTTTCCTTTGCCTCCCTCAGAGTCTTCGGCTTCTGCTGCATCTGCCAATGTTCACTCATTTGGCTGACACCACCCGTCTTTGTGTCACTTGCTACCTAAAGAGTTGACAGGTCACTGCCTCTTGCCTTTCTAGGGTCCCAGACAGAGCTCAATCTGCATCTGAAACTGTAACTTGCAAACCAGACTACCAGCACCAGATGTATTCCTCAAAGGGAGGGGTGTGGGGGCGAGTCCCTTAGAAAGCAATTCCTGCACAGCTTTCATTTGCTAAGAGTGAAAGGTATGATATGAATTACATAAACAGTACTATGAAGAATATATACTTAGTAATTTCCCATACTAGCACCTAAGGGGTCTTCCTCCTCTAAGAGCTATGCTAGAAGTCAGCAGTTTTCAGACCTACATTTTCTGTGTCAAAAAAACAGGTTTTAGATTTATATATATATTACTGTTGCTCATACTCCACCTGTACCTTAAAAAGAACAGAATATTTACATATAAAATAAGGCTTAGTGAAGGTCTATGTAAAACAAGGTAATTGCTGTTCTTTGCTTAAAAGGATTCTTTAAACATTTTTATTAACAGCAATTAAAGTGAAGGACAAAAAGACACTGAACAATGTTTTCACCACAAACCACAAGATAGCAGTAAAGGATAAAAGGACAGAAGATTTAAAAAGTAACCAGTAAAGGCCACTGGGCAGAGGGAAGAAATAAACACAGAATCTTGACAATATTGATGGATCCCTCACAAGCTAATTATGTACACATAGATACAAGGATGTTTAATTTGGCGTAAATTACATATTAATCATGAAGAAAAGCTATGTTTGTCTGGGTGTGATTTCAACATATTCAGATGCAGTACTCCTTTTCTTGGCACATATTCAGTTTCAACCTTCCTTTCTGTTTGGCAGCCTAGCTAAGAGGGAGTCTGTTCAGGAGACAGATCATCTTTTTTTTTGTGGTCAGGATTGACCAAATTAAGAATGTTTATTTGCTGCATTTTGGTGGATTTCCATCTTCCAGCCCCCTCCCCAAATTGCATTCATTATGTCTACCATAACCAATATCAGCTATTCAGAGTAAACAAAACAAGATGAAGACCTCACAGAAATCAGAACATTTTTTGCCCTCACTTAACATTTGCCTGGAGTCAATAAAGGCAACCCTCAACACCTGAACATCCCCATCCTTCACCTTTGAATTGCACTGCACATTTAGACACCAGATGGCAGATACTCCCCATCAGACTAACATATAGTATTAAGATTCAAAAATATTTACTATGTTAAATAAGTTTCTAAGATTTACCAACTCTGTTATTGTAGGTATCTTTTGTTAAGCACACTCTTCTGTCTATGTCAAATAATATTCTGTCTGATAGGGGAAAGAAAATATTTTCAAGATCTTTGCAAATGAAACTTTGTAGTATTTTTGCTCTTGCTCTCAATACCTTTGGTCAAAATGATTTTTCTAGATCAATGTGTGTCATAACATTGACTCATCAACATGAGTGTATGTAGGAGCAGTGACAGGAGTTCCTTGACTAAAGCAAGAAGAAATGCTAGGTGTTGACATTGGTAGTGCTCAAAGTCAACTAAAATGATTTAAGAAGCCTATGCTCATGTGGGTTTTTTGTTTGTTTGTTTCATGGTCTATCATTTCTTAAGTAAACCACAATTTCTAGCTTCTAGTACTGTGTGCATAATCTAGCCTGCAGTACAAATGTGAATCCTTCTCTGAGGTGATTGCTCACTTATGGCTGTTTTGTTAAAGATGGGAATATGAATTTGGTGATGATTATGAAATTTGAGATGCAAAGATGCATCATCTGCCATAGGTTTTCTAATTAAACATATATTCATTTTCTCAACATCACACTGCATGGCTATACCCCTCTATTATTATTTCTGCAAATCTATCTTATGCCGGTGGGAACCTAAATCACAGTAATACATGAAGTTTCTTGTGGAAACTGCTGCAGGTATATCAAAGGTATATATATATATAAACTTGCAGCATGATTTTTTTTTATAATAGAATTATTTTCTTCACCATGTTCAGTTTTCCTAGTGATTTCACAGATAGCTGTTATTATGACATCACAGTTGTCAAAGAGAAGCATTCTGGTCAAGCAGGCAAGCAAATCTGTTCTTCCAAATGAAAATGGGCCTGGCAAATAAATCACAACAGACCAGAGACAAATGAATAAAACAGTATTTTCCTCCTCCTCATCAATGCTGTTCGAACTTCTGTGACATATGTCTTTCGGGATACTTTTCTCCAAAGTTTAAACTCTGCTTTGTACCAGGTAAAGACTGCCAAAATAACTTTTTTTTTTTGGGGGGGGGGTGGGGGGAGGAAAAAAAAAGAGCATCCAACACTTGTTGGAGACACTATGAGCCAGAATTCTCACTACTCTATTTCATTCCTGTTTTCCACACTATGCCAAGTGAAATTCTTCACTGACATCCTGCACAGTGAAACAATCAAGATAACAAGTATGTGAACTGCCTTACAAGGATTTCTAAAAAATAGGGGAAATATATATGCTTTTGTACGATTTTTGGTTTTTTCTTGAAAATTCAGAAAAAATGTGAGCCTTATAAAACTATGTCTACTACAGTCACATGAGGTCATGATTTTTCAATGCTCACAAAAGTATGAAAGAAAGCAGAAATCCCCTATTCACAAAGTATGGATACAAAATACATAAGGATTCAGTGTCAATTTATTTACCATTTAGTTATTTCTTCTTGAAGTTTCATGCAAATTTTGAATTTAAAAAACCCATAAGGGAATAAAGATGTGTACTTTAATTTTTCCTACCAGAACTTGAACAACTTTTAGCTGCAGTGTGTTAGGAACCTTTTCATAGCAACTATTTAATATTTATTATTCATGGTAAGGATAGCTGGAAGGTTTATGACTAATACATAATTGAAGAATTTTTCACTGGTATTAGTTAAATTATTTACTTCGAAGTCTTTTTTTCCTAACATTTGTCTTACTCTAAATTGTGGCATATATTTTAAATGGAAGGAATTGATTGAAACAACCAGTGGGGGTCAAACTTAGCAGGTTAGTTGCCCTTTAGGTAACCAAACTGAATTCATCTCTTGATGCCTGTAAGGGACTAAGACCATCTCAATCATTAAAGAAATGATGAATATTGCACTACTATGTCTCTTAACAGCTCAATTCACCAAAACCTATCATCTCAAACTTATTGGGATGAGAATGCAGTAAATTGCCTTTGCAGTTAGTCTGGGGCAAGAATCAATCAGGAGCATAACATTTAGATGTTTACATCTAGCATGTTTGATCATGTGCAATTTTATACACAACAGAAAGTTCACAGAGGAAGACCTTTCATCACCAACAATTCTCTTGAAAGTTAGGATACAGTTTTACCCTTTGTTGAACCAAGAAATTGTTATCTAGATATATCACAAATTCTGTCAAAGTCTTGCTTATAATTCCAGGTGAGTGATACATTCCTGAGTTCATTTAAAAGGTTGCCAAATTATTTTCTGAAATATCTAGATGTAAATATACATCAGAAAAGAATATATTTTCCTGGACTTCCTGAAGGTTTCTAAGGAAGCTTTTGCAATAAAATCCAACATATGCATAAACCAGGATAAGAAATGGCTCTCTCTCAGAGAACAGTCTGAGATAACATACTCTGGAGAATAGAATCTCCAGATAAGTTCATTAAGAAGTTATCCATGCCAGTTAATTTTTTTCCACTCATGTTTTTTTCATAAGAAACATTAATGTGGTGTCAATTTGAAAGTTGCTTTCACATAGTTTATTTAAATTTTACTTAATCTGGCACAGTTGAAGACTTGTTTTGAAGGTAAGTGACTAATACATCTCATTTCCTGTGTGAAATTCAGCAACTGGAACACTTACTGGAATAGAAAATTGATTTCTTAGCAAGTGTCTAACTTCCTGTTATGTTTTGCAAAATTTTTGAAGGGCAGGAGTACATGTCCTTACAGAAATCATCCAGGGCAGGGTATGGAAACTAAGTAAGAAAATACACCTAGATATCAAGAGTTCAAAATCTATTATCTCATTTGGGACATCAAAGGTGATGAGATTAGGTCCCTTCCCTGTAGAATATCCTAATTCCACTCACATTGGGCTTGGACAGAAATAGATTCAGAAATTCCAGAGAGTCAGCAAATTTGAAGGTGTTGTAGCATCTTAGGAACACGTGGCCTCATCCATATGTGCTGTTCTTGCAACTCTCTCCAGAGTCCCACGTCAATGGCTTTCTAAAATACCTTTTTTTTTAAGATAGAAATAGGCCAAAATAGAAATGCCTGGATAAACGTATCTCTGAAATTAAAAGTACTTTCAACATATCCTATTATTTGTAAAACTACACATTGAAAGCACAAATTGACACTGCTGGGTTTGAGAGCACAAATTAAAAATTGCCATCCAGGTGTTTGTTTGAATATTCCTGAAAAATATGACCCCCAGAGATGAAAGTAATTATGTGTAACTATGCAAATTTTACAAAAGCTTTCCTTTTCTTTCAGACAATATATGACCAGATTTTAAAAGAAAATAAGTTTTTAGGTTTCTATCAAGTATTGCATTAAAAATTCTGAAATGACAGATGTAATAGTAGCACCACTAAACTGATTTTTTTACCCTTTTTTTTTAAATGAACAGCAATCAGATTGTCTCAATTTTCAGTCATTACAGGTTGAGCTGGCCTAGCCTTGCTTCAACAAAATTTATACCAATCTTCTAAAGGATCTTGCCGTGTCGAGCTTCTGCTTTTCAGCTAGGTATTATTCACAACATCAATCCTCCTCAGTGCTGAGCCTGATCCCCGTGTATAACTACCCAGAAAATTATCTGCTTTTACAGAACTGACACTTTATCTTTCTCTTAGTGCCATTCTCTTATGGATAAAGCACATAATGAGAATACACCCAGAAAATCATTCAATTTGAGAAAGCATATCTGATATTTTGTGTAGCAAGGATGATAAAATTAAATCAGAGGGCAATTTTTAAAGCTAGAAGTCAGCCTAATTTAACCTTCTCATCTCACTAGCATTTTTAAATGAACGAGTCAGAATTTTAAGGGCACTCAGCACCTAATATATCCTTTAAAATTATGAATAGTTCTGAATACCTTGGGGGGGGGGGGGTGGGTAGAAATCAAACCATTGATTTACAAAGTTTGGTTTACAAACTTAAGTGCAAGTACCTATCATTTAAAATTCTCCTTAGCCTTCTTAAAACACATGCTTACATGAAGTGTTATTTTTTTTCCTTTCACCTAGGGGAAAAACACCCCAAATCTTCTTGACTCCAGATGCATCCCTCCACCATGCTTAAAATGGATGGTAGAAACTGTCCAAATGCAGCATTACTTACATAGCCCAGCAAACCCATTGTCTTGAAAATGCAGGCACAAAACAGCCAGACCTCAAATGCATTGACAAAGAAAGTCCTTTCAGAGACAGAAGACAGGCTTTTAAACATGTACCAGGCATATCTCCCAAACACAGAATCAGTCCATTTCCAATGGCTCCATCCAAACAAACAAGAGAGCATCTGCATCAGGCAAATGCTATTGAACTCATCCATTCACACAGAGAAAAAACCTATAAAACCACTAAGTCATTTTAAATTCAATTTCAATACCAATGGCTGCTTTGCAATTCTCACCATCTGTCACACCAGGCTACATAATTTTTGCCCACAATGTAATATTCTCATTCTGCCAAATAAAAATACTTGTTTTCATCATAGAAACTGCATGCATTTTGCTTCAAAACAGGAAAAATAATGGCAACATAGCATTGACATTTAATAGGTTTTGAGACACAAGCTATACATATAAACTAACACAACTTCAGGCACAAGTACACATCCCTTCAGTTTCATTTTAAAAACAGCAAAGTTGTATTTATGCCATTTGCATATATATATATATTTTTTTTTAAAGACAGTTTGTTTTCTTCATATTTAGTGATATCAGCAAGTGTTGAAATGCTATTCTGGAGCACAAATCACCACAGTTTTTCTAATAAAATTGTTTGCATTAATTTATTTCTGTGACAAGTTAAAATCCATTCTGATAAATGCATCTCCCAAGAACTCATAAAAAAAAAGTTAAAAAGTTGGATGTGGAGGTAGTCTCTCATAAAATCCTGGAAGGGACTTGCTATTTTCTTCTTCTCTTTGAAAGTCTAAAACTAAACCAGTTGTAAAAATGTTCTGAGTTTAATCATAATATGAACATTGGAGAATGGCTCAGATAAAACAAAGTGATTTGGAGTTTGTTTGTTGGGCTTTCTTCTCCAGTAAGTGCTACAGAGAAATGAAAGTGAAAATAAAATGGTAATAAAACACATTGTGATATATCTATGGGCTTTTGAACCTATTGGCACCCTTTCTTACTCCCACCAACCACAAGCCTACAATTGCCTCATAATACATTTCACAGTAGCTGTGGAATCTAAAAAGAGTCAGATATTTTTCTGTTTTCCCCACTAGAACTACTTTTCCCTGCACTTTCTGGTCACTTAGTTTTCCCTAGGTAATGCATCCAAAACAGACTACCAGTTCTTCAAAACACCAGGCCACTTCTCATATCCTCAAGAACCACGAGGCTCTGATTTGTAAAAGGCACATATTTTCTGGTCACTGCAGATTTGCTCAACCAACGTAAGAGCGGGGGAAGATGGAAATAACCTGCTTCACAGGAGACTGCTTGATACCAGAGAATGCCAAAGCCACTTTTAAGTCTATGTGTTCTTTCATTATATCATTGATGTAATGATGCAAAAACTGGCTGTAGTAACAAAGAAAAAAATACTTTTTGTTAAGGCATCAGTGGTAACAAATATTATCATAATATTCAATATTTAGAGTCTCAGGGTTTCCTCACAGGTCTTGGACACTCAGAGTTCACATCAATTGTGAACTCCACAAAAAACCCCAACAAACAAACCCACACACAACCAACACAACATTTCTTTGTCCTCCTGCTCCCCACCCTGTATCAGGTTACAGACTTCTGATTCCATGGTAACAACTTAAGCCTCCTCAGACCCTGACATTTATCTTAATGAATATGGTCAACACTTTGATGTTTACCAGCAAATCTGCACTAACTCACTTGCTCACGTCTTCATAACCATCTTCTGAAGTACTAAGTGAACACAAACCTTAAAGCTTTAAGCTAGATTTTGGCCAGGATTTCAGTTCTTAGACTGAATCATCTACTCATCTAGAGTGCATACAGACACAGGTATCTCCTGGTCTTTCATCAAACAATTAACATCTTCAGTCATTCTTTGGAAGTCAACAACATGACTTTAGGACAGTTCTATTGTACTCAGTTCTTTCAGACAATAATTATGAATACCATCATGCTTTTGTGCTTTTATGTTATTGGCACAACTGCTAGAATATAATAATTTTAAAACTTAAAAGAAATTTTAATATTCCTGTCCCTGTTAAGAAAAGTGTCACTATACCAGCTATAGAAAGAACTAATTTATGGTGTTATGATATCTAATGCTCTGCAGCATAGTGCATAAAAAAATAAACCATGCAATGAATATTAAATTGACTTTAAAAAACAGGTGGAATGCACTTCCTTAGCAGAGGCTGGTTTGAAGATATTTCGAAGTCATTTTTAGTTAGAAAAGTGAATTTCTGAAAACTTAAAATCATGTCAAAAACAAACTCGGGGGGGGGAGGGGAAGGGGAGAGGAGGAAATAAAATAAAAAAGATAAAAAACACACAAAGACCCCAGCACTTTACAAGGAAAGAGACACACTGAAATTATAACCAATTGAAAAGGCATTCTTTTATGGAAAAAAAGACAGGCACTAACCTTGCATTTCCTCAATATGATATTATTTACTTTTAAATACCTTGGACTATTTTCTTGTTTATATTTTCCCTCTTAAACCACACAAGAACACAAAGGATTTGATTTCTGTTGATACTGATTAAAGAAAAGCTGTCAAAATATCTCAGAAGTTGTTTGCAGCCTACTGTTTGAGCTACCATGATAGTGATACTGTGGGGCTTCCACCAGAGAAGCAGCATTTCACAGGCCTTCCTTAAAATAATTCTGTGTATCCACAGTGAAAAATTTTCTAATTTCTGCATATAAAGCAAATGGGCAAAAAGCCCCCACATCCAAAAAAAACCAAACCAACAACAACAACAAGAAAACCAAAGAAAAAAATTCCAACCACGAAAAAATTGCCAACCAACCAACAAACGAAATCCAAACAATCCAACACCAGAACATGCATGCTGCTTTCATACATACAGCTGGGGGGTGGGGGAGGACCCCAGCAAAAAAAGCCCCAAACACACACAGAAAACAATTCTGGTACTGTTTAATATAATTTTTCAAGGTACAGTCCTCTGGCGCGCATCTGCTTTATCAGTTTAATGTTTCTGTCTCAATTTGTCACAATTCTGACATGGTGCGTTTTTGCAGTAGAGCCTACTGCAGAGCTGAGCTGTGTGAATAATGGATTTTTTTATTGTACTGTCTGAACCACAAGAAAAGATCTCTGACCAAGTGAAATATTTCATTTGCTGTTTGTTTGGAAGTTTATTGCCAGACCTCCCCCTTTATTAAACAAGTTTCTGAATAGATTTTTTCCATTTTTTTTTTGTAAGTTATCAAAACATGAGTACTTTTGTTTAAATAAAAATTGCAGTGCTCACTCCTCAAAATATTTAATGCATTAGTTAGAAAGTTATATTAATAAGAGTTTTGCCTAGTTTTATTGCTGAGAAAGCTTCTCCTTTCTTCATGCCATTTGATTGAGCTCTGGGCATGAACAAAGACAAGTACTGATCTTTTAGCATTGTTGCTGTAAGATACCATTTTTTTGACAACTTTCATGAGATAAGTATTTTTGTTTCCTTGTTTTATGTGTTATCCAACACAAATAAGTTTTGCAGATTTAGTTTTCCAATTGGTTTTGTTAAAGCATTATTCACTTTTAAATTTAGCACACGATTGTCAGGCCAGATTACATCTTGGTGAAATAAGATAGTAGAATACATTGTCTTGACAAAATTAAGTAAAGCAACAAGAAAAATCTGTCAAACGCATTCTCCATACTTTCTCGAAGCAATTTAGGAAGGCTGTTATCCAGCCTTGGCCACTTCATACTAATTACATGGAGAATAACTGATTTTTTTTCATATGTTGACTGAATTGCAAATACAGAGTTTAAACCATGAGATTAGAATGCAATGTCGTCTTTCCCACAACCTTCTTTCTTTCTCTGACATCTCAAGAGATGGAAAAAGAGGAAGTGAGTGATATCAGGAATAGAATTAAGTATTTCTGTCAAAGTATTCTTTGCAGACTTTTTTTTCCAATTGCCTTAGTAAAATTAAGCCCTCAAAAAATCAGCATCTATAGAATTTTTCACAACCAAAAATAAAAAAGATTCATGACAATTCTTATTTTAGATTAAATTAATTCAAACCCCCTCTTTGAAGGATAAAAATGAAGAACATATATTAACACTATATTTATGGGTGCATAACCATTTTCAGCCACACTGCAGCGAATGAGCTGCCAGAAACCTCACCCCTACTGAGCAGGCAATGTGGAATCTTCCCAAATAAGCTTTATTCCCTGAAGTGAAATAAGAAGTGAGATTAGAAGAGAATCATCTCAATGACAGAGTCCCTCTGAGTCCTCAGAATGTTAATTTATTTTACTCTCTTCTCCCTATCATCCTCATTTTTGTCTTGTCTGCAGTGGTGGACATAACCTGCCTGTGTCCATCATGGATGAGTTTGTTCTGAGACACTCAGGGCAATTCAGTGCAAGAGGTATCAAGTTTTAAGTCAAATCATATCCAGTGTAAGTAGCATATTTTAAGATAAATCAAGTTTATACTTTTATATATGTATATATACACACAAAAAACCCCCACAAAGAAACAAACAAAACAAGCACTCCACTGAGCAATGAAAGTTTAAATTCACCTCATCCTAACAAGGTATACATTTTGAGACACTGCAGATTCTGCAGAGTCACCCTCTATTAAATACATCATTTCTGTGTTTGTTATGGAGACTAAGTGCCTTAAGCAACTAGAATTGACAGCCAGCAAAACATGCTAAGCATCTTAAAATATAACCTTGCTTTTAGGAAACTTATCTGTTGGCAAAATAGATCTATAAACAACTCTGCATTCTAAGATGTTAAAAATTCCCTTAAAAATGCAGCTATCTTCAAGTTTGCCCACGTACCATTTTGTGCTTGCTCCCCTTTCCCATGTCTCTCAGAATACAAAGTTTTTCAGGGAGAGAGGATATTCAAACCACTGGACCTTGACTCTGAGCAGAAGCTCTTAGAACTACTGCTGCCTGGATTATCCATTATACCAAAGCTATTAAGCAGCAGTGACTCAGGTTTAGAGAAATGACCACAATAGCTGCGGCAGAGTGACTGGCTGAGAGCTCTGTAGGAAAGAGAGAGGTGTGTTTGTTAGAACCAAGCCCATACAGCATGCTCTACGTCTTCACTGGAAAAGACTGACAGCTATATTTAAGAAGCACATAGGGAGTTCAGAAAAAGAGATAAAGCAAGTGTCCTTTTGGAGCAAGATTAGTTTAGATCCTCTAATTTTTTTTTAAATAAAAACATTTTTCTGTGTAAATATTAAAATGCATACACACCCTAAAACTATTTTCTCACAGCCTTTGCTATTCTTGTGATCTGGAAGGATTATGTAAGTAATACTATAACATTTAAACTTTTGCTACTTCAAATTTCATCCTCGTTCTCTGAAACTTTTTCACTCACAGCACAAGTTGAGTTGGATTGGTATTTTATCTTGCTTAAAAATCATCTGCATTCTTTGCTCTCCAAGTCAAAGCTAAATCTCAAATTCTGTTTCAGAAATAGAAATCAAAACTTCCAGTATGGACAATATTTTATTCTTATTGGACAAGGATCAGTCTATGGAACATTTAAACAAATGGAACTTTTCCCTGGGCCCTGGATTGAAATTCTCATGTTCTCAACTTCACGTTAATATTTCTGATGTGTTCAATGCAGAAGAAGAGTTATCTGCCAAACCATGAACTCTTCAGGTTTGGAGATTCAACTGATGTAACTGGTAAAAAGGAGAGGAGCTTTTACCTTAGAGTTTGCACAATTATTCAAAATCTTGATGAAACATAACAAAAAAAAGTAAACTAACCAACAACAACAGAAAAAAAAAAGGTAAAAAAAGCACTATAGAAGAGAACTTTACAATATTTTGGATATTCATCACAAGCACAGGGAAATTCCTTCACTTTTGCCAAACAAAGAAATCTTACCTTTGCAACTTGTCAAGAAGCATGGGTATAATGACAATATTTTCAGTAGGCTGCTACAGACTTATATCACAATAACTTTCATTTTATACTCAGTTGAGCAGAAGGAGGAATTTAAAACCAGATTTAGTCAACCCAAGAACATTTCTTTAAAGGAAGCTCCCAGGAAGTGATACTTTTGTAAGACAGCTTGTGTTTGTGTCTAGAAATCTGCCTACAGAAATAGCTTCCCCTGAAGGCTACAGGAATGCTGAATTCACAAATTTATTTGAAGTCAGCCTTCACCATAGCAGGACCTGGGAAGTTATCTGCACCTTCAGTCAAATCTGTGGGGTTTAAAGAATCTCTGGAGGACAAGACACTTTTTAGATTATCTACTGATAGGAACAACACCAAACTAAACAATATTATGGACTTAAGCCTTTGTGTTTGTTTGCTACATCAGAGAATGATTGCTTATTGCCATACTGCTTTGTCTGTTTACATTTAGTATTTCAAGCAACTGAAACTGACCTTATTTTATGGCAATCCTCTAACCCATTACATTTAATTATCAGAATGTAACTTATCTAATTTAGTTCTGTATCAGCATAGGAGCAGTCAATTTTAGCATTTTGTCTCTTTAGTTCATTTGATAAACTTTAAATGCTTATGTAATGATCTACTCAAGTTCAAGAAAAATAAATTTGTTTCCTATGTTCAGCCAATCCAGTTAACTTTTTATAACATCGTCATTGCATTGGTTTGCTTCTGAGTAACTTTCATATTCCGTGGTTCATGAGAATAAAAGCACTTCCATTTTTTTCTCAAAATTCTTAAGATCCTGACATATATTTAAGTTCCTACTACTGAGAATTTGTCTTACTGAGTTAAGGAACAAGAGTAAACAGGAAATAAAAACCTATGTGCAAGCACAGGCAAAGCACCGTATTAAATTCACAATCATTAACAGAAATTTCCTCTACTTATCTCCAAGATTTTGCTTATTGAAAATAAAGGCACAAAGAAGCCTTCAAATAGAAGATTCCAAACCAGAAACTCCACAAAATAAGTCAAATACCAATCCCAAATGCAAAATCAGACAATTGGTCCTAGTTCTAAGTCCAGGAGAGAGATAAGTGTTTCTCAGCTCTCCTGACTTGACAAACAGAAAGAACATCACTTACAAAGGGATAAAATTGAACTCTGAAGAAGATATGAAAGTATCTTAGGGGCAAATGAAGAAATAACTATATAAATATTTTTTTAAAAAAATACCCCAAAAATACAACAAAGTCTTTCTTGTCTATTATCAATAAACATGGAACCAAGTAACCAATCATAAGTCTATCTGTTACTCCAGAAGAGTTCCATGCAGGTCTACAGAACCATAAAGTGCACCTGACTTAGAGAGCCCCATGACATTTTTAGTTTATAATTCATAGTATAGCCTTTATGTTTATTTCTGTGGAATTCCATCAAACATGAAGTGCTGTATTGAACGAGGAAGGAGAATATCCCTCACTGCTGAATTAAAACACATGTAACAAAGGTCAATGAGCTAAATAACACTATTCAGAAGAGAAGTCTATAGTTCATGATTCTGTAAAAATGACCAGTCAAGCATTAGGAGAAATGAGAAGAAAAACAAAACATGAAGTTGCAAAGAAAATGAGGAACCTCCCCCATGTTACTTTCCTGTGTTAAAATTCTGTGCACAATTTAATATAGCTAGAAGAGACACAGAAAAAAAATCAAGAAGGATGCAGTAACTCTGTTTTTAAAAGTCATGTCCAAATATATTTGGGCACAGACTTAAATTTGATAAAGGGCTACAAATTAGGAATAGTTAACAGGAAGTGATCACTTATTTTAACTCCAAGTACAAGAAAACAATATGCAAGGTCAACACAGGAAGTAATAAAAACATCTCTCCACATAATGTGCAATTAGCCTAGAAATCTCTTGCTGCAGAATACTGTGGATGCTAATAATTTATAAAATTTCAAGAAGTCATTGTACAGTTTCAGAGTAATGAGAGGTCTGCATTGTAAAACAAACATGCTCTCTAAGCAAGAGTTGAGCCACAAATGTTGGAAGGTTGGAAGGAAATACCGGAATTAATATATGATTACTCTTTCCTGCACACCTTCTCATGGCTGCAGTCAGAGGTGTTCCTGGCTAAATTAACTTTTGGGTTGATCACCAGTTTTTATGAAACTCTTTGCTGCCTTTGTAGCAAATCTGCTTTGCTGTTCAGGGATGTAAAAGAGGATGGCAGTGGCTCAAATCACAACCGTCCTTAATGCTCCAACCTGAGAAATCTGTGTGAAACTGGACTCCACAAGACAACCCCTCCAGCATGAGCCAGTATCCTTATGTACATCAAGATCCAAGCAAATGTAAGAAAGACAGATTTAGTCCATATTGTACATGGTCCAAATGTTTCAGTTTACTACACACAGGAAACTATCTTTAGCTTAGGAGTCGTAGAGCCTTAAATAGTTCTTACACAGTAATAAAAAAATAATCTCTTATGCACTAATATTTATAGTTCATTATAACATACTAATTAGTCATTCAAAAACATGTCAATGCAGTGTTTATGAATTCTTTGGGAAGCAAAACATAGCTTATATGCTTTTCTGTTTCAGTAAAATAGGTAACAGGTTGAATAATTTTGTCTAGTTAACTACAGAGAGCAGTTGTTTCTCAAGTCCAAAAATCACTAAATTTTGCTGAATTAAAATTTACTTTTGGCTGTAGCTGGGAGAGAATTCAGAGGCACAGCAAAAAAGTCAAGCTGAAGTTCTCTTGGGAAAGTGCCAGAAGTAGCCAGCCAACCAACCAATTGAACAGGCTTTTCAAGTGATAGGAAGCCACCTATTTCCATTTAATCATTAACACATACTTTTTTTGTCTGGTTCTTTTGGTTTGGTCTTGCAGTTTTGGTTTGGTTTGCCTTTTTTCCCCTTTTAGCAGTACTCAGTGTTAAAAGATGGTACTAATGGGAAAACACTTCAACCCCTTCAAGTTCTGGTGAAATTAATTTGGTCTGCAAGTATTCAGAATGAAGGTGTAGCTCCTGGGAAAGAAAAAAGAAAGGCTTTAATAAAGAAACTCATATGCTGTGTGCTGGCAGTAATTGAAGCAATTCAAGTACAATACTGAACATTTTTAGAGCATATAAACAGTTTCTTCAAATTGCCTTTTTGTTTTTAGCAACATGCTGACAAGCAATTGAAACAGTGGGGGAAATAATCTGCACTAAAATCCAAGGTCTAGAAAAATACTTTTTCTCTAAAAAAAAAATTATGTTTGGGAATTACTTGATTAAAGGATAGATTTATTCCCACTACCTTCCCTAAAAAGCCCACACTGCCACCACCAAGCTCTCTTTCTTAGTAAAAGTTATTGGAGCAGACTCCAGGAAAAACAAACACAAGACAACAATATCAGTCTTCACACAGCCTCAGGAAGGTAGGTGTTCTTGCTACTCAGTCATGTGCATTTTAATATTGTTGCATTTATTTGCTTACAGACATTATTTGATCTTATGCACTAATTTCTAGTCCCTTAAAAAAATCATACACTTCTGATACCACTTTTCTATCCCCATTCTGTCTTCCATTTTTTAAGGTAAATGAGTAGGTAAAAAAAAAAAATTAAAAAATTTAAAAAAACAACCAACAACAACAACAAAAAACCAACACCCAAGTCACAGGACTAAGTATCCTGAAAACATGCTAACATATTAACAATATTGCAGTTTTCTCAGAAAATCCATTTTGACTTTTGAATCTCTTACTTTTCAGACTTTTCTCCCAGCCCCATATACTCTGAGCATGGAGAAAATAATGTCCATGTATTGAAGGTTAAAAAATAAAAATAAGACTTCATAAGCTTGTGTTTAATGTCTTCAATATGAACTCTAAAACTACAGAAAGACATTGTAATATACCAGGCTGGCAGATAAGATGCAGTCTCCATACCATAACAGAACCATTTCAGATTCCATACATTGTCACAACTATTTTCGATAATGTTGAGATAAAAAGGAACAGGTCTAATTTATTGTTAATGACTCACTATTAATCAAATTTAGTCTACATGTGTAATTATTATGATGCCTTACTTCATTCATATACCTGTCTTAATTGTTATGATGCATGACTACATCCATTTACCAATCTTTGAAGAGCACACATCTGTTAAATGACTGAGAAAAGATATCCCTATAATATATTGCTATAGACTTTGTACTGCTGAAGTATATTAGGTATTTAGGAGCTAGAATGTGCCAGATTACAGGAAGTAATTTAAATTTAAATTAAAGTAGACCTTTTCCTTTTTTGGAAGGAAGATATAATAGTCTCATTCTGAGGCCATTTTGAAGGAAAAAACCAAGCAAGTCTGTCAGGAAGGTAACTCGTACTCCAGTTTCCACAATTCCCAAGGGAAAAACAGGGAGAAGAATCTGCTGTAAAATCTCTCAATATCGTACTAGCCTTGGAACACTGAGTATAGACAGGTGTTATTCTCAATAAGGTTAGAAATTACAAACATCAGAGCAGTCCATTTAGGCCTCTGACTTCATCCTTAGAGGATACAGATGGAGTTTCTTGAGTCTTTTCATCTCTACCAGTAAATTAGTTTCTAGGAAGAGTTTCAGTTTGTTTGTTGAATATCACACTATTTCAGCTAACAATATAAACCAATCAAAGACCATAAGAAACCCAACACCTGTCTTCACCCATCTGAGTAACATTATTTCACTCTTTGCTGTATAGAAAGAGATGTTGAATTCAAGTGTTCTCTGTAATTCACAATACAATATATACTTTGTTCAATTATTTTTTGTTGTATATGGATAAGAGATAACATCCCATCCTTCTTAAGACTGTTGAAACAGGACGAAAGACGGAGCAGTAAGGTTTTGTCTGTATATTCTTGAGAATGAAGTAGGAATGGAAAGTGACCTTACCTGCTGATATTAGCTCCAAATTTCAAAAGAGCCATGAAAATCTGAGATAGAAATTACAGATGTGAAATTGTAAAGCCACAACATAGGATATAAGAGTGTTGTTCTCCATTACAGAAACCTTTTCCAGCCGTGACAAAGTTAACTCTTTTGCCACAACTAAATATGTGGATAAGAATAATGAAATATAGATTCTAGAGATATATGCAAGGCATCAGAGCAGGGAAGGAAGAACAACTTTTAACTCAACTTTTCATTTCATATACCTTTATACTGAATCTTCTGTTCTTTACATGTATTGTTTTCTAATTGCCTATTGCCTTTAATTCTTCATGCATTATGGTTAAGACTCAGCATACCTTTCATCACAGGTATGTCAAGGTAGATACAGCAAAGCATCAGACTTCTATCTTCCTCACATCCACCCCAGGGGTTACCCTATGGGTAAATGCAGTCACTCCTTATCAGTCAAAAGGAAAAAGTATGCAAGAACTGCAGAGGTGAAGGAAGGACTGCCAATGATGTCTGTTTCTTCTCCTGCCTTCCATAACTTGAGAATGTGTGTGTGTCTGAAGACAAAAGAGGGAAGAAAGCAGCAAGCACCATAGAAACAGAAATAGCAGAAATAGTCATGGGTTTAAACCTGATTGCTTCCTTATTAACTTAACACAAATAAACCGAGAAATGTTTTATATTGAGCACTGGCTGAAGCTTTCTCTGCTAACAGCTTGAAATTTCTATCTTTATCAATTTGTACTGTGCTCAGAGCAACATGATTTCACACATAATTCTATTGAAAACTGCTTTTTACAAAGACATAAAACTCTGTCACCTTCTCCTGCTGATTTAAACAGCCCTCAAAACCACTCCAGAAAACTTTCACTTTTGTTGGAGTTTTTTGTTTGATTTTGTAATTGTTGTGTTTGCTAAGAGTGGGGAAAAATACATCCTTAAGATGGCAACCAGTGCAGTCTTTGACTCCATTCACACTGAAGACTAGACACTTCACAGCAGAAGGTAATCAATGTGTCTTCTGACTCCTGTCAACCCAGGTTTCCCTTCAACCTTTAGGAGGATGGAGCCTGTGGAGTGGGAAGGCTAATGCACAGTCAGGTCTCACACCAAGAGAGTATCATAACAAAACTATAGCAAAATAAGGTATACGTTAAAATAAAACAAGGAGAACCAGAAAGAAAACACCCTCAAGTCCTGATGTTTAAACCTTGTAAGCCACTTTTAATTCAGTTTTATGATTTGTTGTTTTCATATTAAGAAATTCATGGAAAACTGGAAGCTTTGGGAAGTTCCCAGTGACTTAGCTCTAAAAAGTAGTATCAGCTGCTTTTTCCTTTCCTGATAGTACTGAGAGAATGTATCTACAGAAACTCAATTAACTCTGAGCATTAGTAATCCACAGTAAGATTCAGGAGCATGGCTAGATGTTAAATCAGTACTGACTTTACATACAACAATAAATCTGGCCAGCTGTGTGTTCTTCTGAGTACATGTTGAAAAATGCAGTGCAACAGCACAGCACAAAGTCTGCTCATCTTAACGAAATTGACTTGCCACAATTTCTGCTGAATTCTGTTCAAAAAGCACATGATGAGGCTCACTGGACAGCTAGGGGAAAGTAACAGTTGCCCAGAACAGCATATTTGGAACCTGAATAATGTCAATAAAAAAAATGAGAGATGAAATCAAGGATTGCAAAAACTTGCATGTGCTTCAAAGTGATCCTTCCAAACATTTTAAAACGATTAATGCACACTTTGTTTCTCCTAAAAGGATTCTGGCAAAATCCTAGAGCGCCACAATCAGTGTCCTGATTTTGACTGATATAGAGTTAGTTTTCTTCCTATTAGCTGATACTGTGCTGTGGTTTTTGATTTAAGATGAGAATAATGTTGCTTATACACTGACGTTTTCATTGTTGCTAAGCCATATTTGCACAAAGGCGAGGCCTTTACTGCTTCTCTCCTCGCCCCACCAGCAAAGAATCTGAGGGTCACAAGAAGCTGAGAGGAGAACAGTCAGGACAGTTGACCCAAACTGGCCAAATGGATATTCCATACCATAGGGCATCATGCTGAACATATACACTTGGGGGAAAAGTTGGCCTGGGGCTGCTGCTCAGGAACAAGCTGGGCATCACTTGGCAAGCAATTGCACTGTGCACCACTTGCTTGGTATATTCTAACTCTTTTTTCATGCTCAGTATTATTATTTCCGCTTCCCTTTCTGACCTGTTAAAATGTCCTTACCTCAACCCATCAATTTTACCTTTTATTTTTTCCCTACAATTCTCTCCCCCATCCCACCAAGGGAGATAGAGCAGAGCAGAGGGAATGAGTAAGCAGCTCCATGGTATTTACCCACCTACCAGCTTAAACCAGGGCAATCAGAAGTAACTGAGCATCCAGTCTACTATACATCCTGTTGTGCAGGCATACAAGTTGGAAAAGAGAAAGAGAAAACCTAATGGATTCTAAATTATTATGTCAAATAAGTAATATAATTTGTAAATGTCGTACAGATATATCAGAGACTCGCAGATGGTGACAGAGGAGATAATCTGCCTCCTTTTCTCAACTTTAAATTCAGAAAAACATAAATAAACCAGCATATAGTCCAGCAGACAGAGAGGATGGTATCCTAATACCTTAACAATAAATGACAGAGTAGAGCACTACCCAACTCTGTTGTATCGCCCATCTCAACACTACAGAACACTGAATCATCACATTTTATAAACTTTTCTGTCATACAGGAACAGAATTAGGAGGGCAGGCTTGTTTCTTTTGTAAAGCCATTTCCAACACTGGCTCTTCTCCCACTGTCATTACAGAATATTGCTAATAGTATACCTCTCTATTAAAAACAGGAAAAATCCAAGTCAAAAGCCACCAGCTGTACAATTCTCATAGATTTAAAAGAACCTTTGAAAAACTGTTCTCAAACCTTCAGGAGGAGAATAGTGGGAAAAAAAATAATAAAAATTCTACTGGTTCATCAGAGCAGAAAGAAGGTTTACGTTGTAGAAGGAATTCAAATCACTTCTCTATATGCAGAAGCATTGACAATTTCACACATTTTCCAAATTTCATACAATTCTGTTTCAGATTCTCCCATTCTGTGGTTACATTGCCATGATTCACAAGTTACATAACTCTAGTCATACAGCTCTGCAGTGTTTCTTCTCCATTTAACAAAACAGAAATAAAAGCTGTCAGAAAAGGGTTTTTAAGTGACTGTCTTCAGTTTCAATTGAAAACTAAGGAAATTCTGTGCTCCAAATGGATCAGAAAGAGGACTTGTGCCCAAACTTAAGACATAGGTACACAAGCTCTGAGCTAGCATAGCACTATTACAACACTGAAAAGAAACACATTAGAGAAGACATTTGACAATGGCACAACTGGCACTAGATTACACTTTCTGAGGAGGAAGTTCAAAATGAAGGTTTTCAAGTATTTATTTGTCTCTAAATTTAACTTCACAAATCAATTAACATATTTCTGAAATTCAGTTTAAACTTGAATACATTATCAGTCATCTCAACATTATAACTTTTAGTATTAGCTGACAAGGTAATTTGTTAAAACAGTACCTGAAACTCAGACAAAAGAAATGCTCTGACTTCAATTATAGCACACAACACAGCAGAACACAAACAAACAAAAAAAAAGGAGACAGAGACTCAAGAAGGAACAAAAATCAAAATAATAATTCCACATTTCCACATGCAATTATCACAACACATTTTCATGGGTGTTGTCATTCCTGGTATAGGGAAAAATACACAAATTAAGCACCTATTTAAAAAAAAAAGCATAACAATGACACCACCCTTCAAGTTACTTTAAGCTATCCTGCAAGTTCCAATAATATTCTGAAAATTGAAACATATTCTTAAATTCTATTTCATACATGAAAATTACTGAACATTTCATTTTCATTCAAACCAAGAAAAGCATTCAGGTTTTCAAGATATGAGAAAATGAAAGCATTTTAAATCCTGGATTGTCACTGAAACCTCTAATCAACCTGAGTTGGTACGAATCACAAGAATAAGATGTTATTCCCCTTATTTTTCAATATCCATTCTATATATCAAATATGATTATTTTTATCATGAAAAACTCATTTTCACAAAATTACTTTCTTCTTTGTCATTGTTATTTAACCAAGACCACAGTATATGTAGTGAGTGAGTAACAAATGGCACTTAATGTGACAGGCAGTTACTCTATTTATACAGTCCCCAGGCAAGAGAAATAACTTTCCTTATAGACTCCCATTTCACTCAATTTTGGTATTCGACATTCTCCATACACATTTGTTTTCCCCCCAACCATAACATTAACTAGTTTAAAGCCTGACTTGCAGATGAGCTTCAAATAGTATTATCTCCAAGGGTACTAATTGGATCCTTGTTGCAATATTAGAGGTATTTCATCTACTGCACAAACCATGTGATCAAAATTTTGTGACTATATTTTGTTATGTTTAAAGTTTTCCCACCACTTTTTCAAGCTAAAGCACACTATTCCAGACACAAGGTTAAGGTAAAGCTACAGTGATTTTCTCCCATTGTCACCTCAACCTACTAAACGATTCCTGATCTGATTGCATAAGTGGTTAGAAAAACAGATGGGTCCAAGTTTAGAAATACTGTTCAAAAATGTGTATTTAGAAATGCCATTCATTATGTGGAAGGCATACTTCCTCCACCCCCATGTTTTTTCAGTAACAGATCTTCCCAGAAATACAAGAACATGAGAAACAAATTAAACATTTGTAGAAGCATTTTATCAAAACAGAACAGACAGATTTATTACTTTTTAAAAGTTTCTTAAAATACATTATATTACCAGGAAAAAAGACTGAAGCACAGGAAAGACCTTCCCTACCGCTATCTTGATCCACAGTAGCTCTCTTCTGCTGGCATCTGCAGCAGCAAGTATCTGTCTAGGATGAGATAACACTGACCTCATGGCTTTGAGGCACAGACAAGGCATGCCCTGCCCGAGGCAACAAGTGGCACCAGAAATGTGGGACTCTAAAGGGGTAATTCAGACAGCCATTTTACTTCAGCTTCCCCTCTGGAAACAGAATTTAACTCTTAAAAGCTTTGATATTGGATCTGATAAATATAGCCTCCTTCAAGGCTCATTTCTCTGATGATTAAGAAAAAAGAAAAACCAAAACACAAAACAACCAAGACCAAACAGCAAAACAACCCAGTGTGTGTTAACTCTTGTAGTCAAAGGCCATTTTCAGAACAATACAGAACTCTGGCACAAATAGATAGTCCTGTCACCTTTCTACATAAGTAGACAAGTTAACATCCTGCGAAGTGACACAGTGACAACAGATCCCTAGACTTTCTTGCCAAAATCCTTTTTCCTTCTCTATTAATTAGCAGGAGGTAATCTGGAAGTATGCTGTGCTTCTTGCTGTTTCTCAGATCCTTCACAAAAGTGGAGATCTAATACACTGAATTGAATTTATATGCTTGTCTGAAAGTTTTCTCTGTCTCCCCCAAAGACCACTCAAACCTTTCCAGGAAACTACAAAGCAGATATTGTGTGCTAATAGGAAAAAAATGATGGCATCCATACAGTTTCATGGAAACCTACACAGAAAAACACAAGGTCTGGAAAAACATGGTCTGTTTCAAGAAAAATTGAACCAGCAAAACCGTATACAGTTTTATTCAAACTATTATTTATTCTACTTGTGAAGTTGCTATAACTATATTTATCCCTTTTAGAAAACAGAAAAAAATGCTAGAAGACAGCACATTATCATTTCTCTTCCACATCTCTGCACTGCTAGTTACACAAAGAAATTGATAATGCTTCAGTAAAATCCACCACAATAAGCATATGTCACATTAACATATCAGTTCTGATATACTCATTCTGTTCCTCACTCGCCTATAAATGAAGTTATTCTCATTGGTAATTAAATGGGACATACACATATTGTTCTGTACAATATAATTAGGCATAGTTTTGGTTTAATTTTGCTTCCCCACAAAGCTAGTTGTTAGATAAAGTACTCGTCCAGAAATCTAATTTCAGCCACTCCGGTGGAAAACTGCTTCCTGGAATTCATCTAAATTTTTTCTCACTATACAGAAGATTCATTACTTCCCCACCCCCCTTTCAAACCAAATTAGAAGATATTAATGACTGAGTTAAAAATAAATAAAAAAAACATTGAAAAGGAAAAATATTCATCTCATTACAGAAAAAAAAAATTGATTTACCTTGAGACCACGATCTGACAAATTTTCTGTTGACACTATTTAATTTCACAAATATTGACTGACTGGGAAAAAATCTTTGCCAAAATGTAATTGATTCAATGAAACCCTTCTAGGAACAGTTTGAGTTTTTTTTTTCCTTTCAGAGAACATTCTACTGAAGATCAGGGAAGGAAAGTCTTAAATAGTTTCACAGAGAAGTGCAGGTTTCACCACATCACGGGTGAGGTTTATAAACACACAGCCAGTACCAAACCTTCAAAGGGAATTCTTCAAGCATTATAGGAGAATAGAGTTGATGTTTGCTAAATAATCTATCGGTTTAGAAATCATCCCTCAAACAAGTTGTATTGATCAGCAGGATCACATGGATGTGGATGACATGATCACATTGTGGGTTCACACAAATAGAAACACTGAGACAAAGCATTTAAAGGATATCCAATTTGATATTGAAATCCCTTGTCAGAGATTTGAAAGGCTCTGTAGAGCCTTTTGCCATGACTGTGCAAGATATTTAATTTCTCCACCATCTCAAAGAGATATCCCAGTGGCTAGAGTTACCACCTAACCTACAGATGCTCCTAAAAATGCTTCACAAATATGACTTGTCCTAAGACAGTATGAAAGCCCAAGAAAAGCAATTATCAAAAATATTCAACTCTTTGCCAGAGCCAACTTAAGCTTTAGCATGTTTTGTATTACTACTTAAATTGAAAAATATAATTTACTACTATTATAATGGAGAAAAACAAATAAATTATTAATTAAGTTAGATTTCATTTCATGTGGTTATGAAAAGCTCTGTATCTCTTTGCATATTTGTATAAACATTGTAAGAGAAAAATGCTTCTATTCATTGGTAGCATTCCAATTAATGTTTTGTATTTGAAATGTTCTTGTGAATACAAAAGTGATATTGAATAAAGTGGGAAAAGATTTAGTACCCTAGTCTGAGAAAGAGTGCTTTCACAAGTCAAACATGATTGTTTAAGCAAATAAATGCTCCATCATTCAGATATAATCACTAAATTATTTTAATTTTTTTTCAGTCCATCTTTTTCCTGCTGTCATAACTTAATCTCAGCCAAAATAACACACAGCCATTCACTTGCCAGCAGGACATGGAGAAAGAGAATAAAAAGGGTAAAAGTCAAACCTCATGGGTTTACATGAGATCAGTTAAATTAATGTAAAAAAGTAATGAAAAGGAACATTTAATTAAAAACGAGAAACAAAACAATTGTTCACCACCACCTGACCAATGCCCAGCAGTTCTGGAGCTGTGGTCCACAGCCAACTTTCCCCTGTCTTTATGGTGCTGAGCATAAACACCTATGCTATGGAATATCCCTTTGGTTAAGGGAGTCAGCTGTCCCAGTGTGTCCTCTTCCAATTTCTTGTGCACCCCCAGCCTGCTTGCTGGTAAAGTAGGGTGAGAAGCAGAAGAGGCAGTAACTAAACCATCTCTGTCAATAAAAATTAACTCTACCCCAGCCAAAATCAACACACTTGAAAATTATTATTCACAATACTACTTTTTCCCCCCACAAGAAATAGAACATTTCTCCCTCTAGAGAGCTAAAGGCTTTGTAATTTAGGTTTCTGTTCAGAAATACTTTAAGGCAAATTCAGTAGACAGAGATATTTTCCTGGACTGGTGCATCCACTCATAACTTTATTCAATATTTTGCCTTCTCCCTCTCTTCTCTTGAGAAACTTTATCTTAAAAAAACCCCACAACTTATATTAACCCTTCAAAGCTTTTGTTAAAATGAGGAAGAGTTAACTGGAAAAAAACCCGATGGCTGAGAGACGATGGTGACTCTGGCAAGGATTTGTGGTTCACCTTGTGTAGGAGTGATGCTGAATGGTATTGAGCTGATTATCACCACTGAAAAGTGAAGAGTTTCAAAACTCTGGCTGAGGGATAAGCCATTTATTCACATGCAAACTGTGTTCCTTGTTCTATTTCTGAAGTTTTTTCAAGTAAATTATTTGAACATTGTCAATTGATAAGAGTGTATGAGTATTGTAATAACCACAATGCACATTAATTTGGGAATACTAAGGTCTTTCACTCAGGATATTGCATATATTCTTCTATGGAATGTGAAAGGCCCAGCCTACCTAAGTTATAGGAGTAAGTACAGGTTTGAAACAGAGGAGCATGGCAAGCTGGTATGGAAATCTGTAAAAGGAAAATGTCTGGTTTTATAAAAATAATAATTGTACAGCAGAATTCAGGGGACTTCCAGAGATTTCACCAGATCCTTCTTTATATGCTACTGACAAGTGTCTGAGCTATGCAATGGATGTTCTTTAGAGAAAGATCATTTTTACAAAAACTCATATTCAGGGCATATGGATATGCAAAGAATCAGCTACTTTGATTTAAAATAGCAGTGTTCTTAGAGGGGGAAAAAATAAAGAATAGTGTATGTCTCTTTTTTTCTCTCTACATCTGTGTCCCCATTCTGTCAAATTCAGCTTACAAAATTCTGCAGGATTCAAATGGCATGTAGGTTACCAGTGAAATGAAATGAACTGTTGTGAAAATTTGGAAGGGTGGAGAAGAAAGGAAAGGAGGAGAAGGAAAGGAAGAAAGTAAAGTTTCAATTCATTTAGTGACATAGGTAGAAAATGTTTTACCTTTTAAAGATTATGTCTTCAGTCTTACTGATGGCACTGATCACTATTTTTTTATCATTGTTCATCTCAGATTGATTTTAAGAGGTGCATTTTGATAGCATGAACTTATACAGCCCAATAAGAAAGACAGTTTTCCTCATAGGATGCATTTAGATTTTAGATAAAGCACCTTTTAAATTACCGTTTAGGAATCTAAGTATGTAACTATAATTATCTACTCTTTCTAAGGTATAGAAATCAAAGAATTCTTACAAACTTCACTTGCTGGCACTTGTAAAAAAATATGGCTTTCTATATATGAGTGAAATAGCATGTGCTCAAGTACTGAAAACTCCTCAACTTTTTCTTGTACCAAAATCCATAACCATCTTTTCATCATTTCAGTTTAGCTGCTGTGCATTTGTTTTGCCAAATTTGAAAGTAAGATAAACTTTCACAAATATGGGGGGGGGGGGGGGGGGGGATTTCATGCAGTAGAAATATTTGTGTTTCTTATCTATCCTTAGCAAAAATTATTCTAAATCACTGACAATTTCTGTCAAATCCTATATGCACCTTTTACACAATAAAAAGACATTCAGAAAAATCTTTTTCAGCATTTCAAGAACAATTCACAAGATTCCATAATGTTAAAAATAAACATGAGTTAAGAAGACAGAGTGATGGTTTTGTGTTACCATAGTTACCTTATATTTTTCATCAATGATCATCATCATGATGGCCAGGCTTTGCAAGCAAAGATTTGGGAAAGGCTCTACCCATGTGGGTGTGCCCTTCCAGCCTGCGCAGTGGATTTTTTAGGTGAGGCACAGCGTGCACAGAACTGGCCCCACCGTTTAACTCCTAAGGTTCATCTGCCATGGCCGAGCGAGGTTGGACAGTGACAGTGAAGTCCTCAGGACTAGAACCTACAGCCCTTGGTATTCCCAGGAGGTCTCCCATCCAAGTACTAACCAGGCCTAAGCCTGCTGAGCTTCTGAGGTCTGATGGGATCAGGTGCCAGGGTGCCATGGCCATAATTATCATCAATGATAAAATCACATCAAAAGACATAATGGCTGTCAAGGAAAGTTGTCTTCTGATAACACATTCTCCTATTATTAGACACCCCTACTAAAGGCAATGTAAGAAAAAAAAAGTTCTTTACAAGAACTTCCAAACTACCAGTTATGAACAACTCCCTCACTTCACCAAAGTAGAGAAGCATTCATAGAGCACAACTCAGTAACTTCGTATATGATGTGTATGACCACGTGATCACTTCCCAGACATTTGGAAGGCAAGACCTTAGCTTTAATTGTTAATTCAAAGTGGTACTGATACATTATGTATTATGGATAGCCTTTCTGTAACAACAAACAGCCCTGTTTATTTTTTCAGTGCATGTGCTCATTTCATCATGTGCATACCCATAAATATGGTGCTTTTTTTAGAATCTTAAAAAGCTCACATCTATCTGTTTAGTTTTATCTCTGACCCTATAAATACAAAGCCACTGAGTTCTGCTTATGTGGCAATACTTTAAACAGGATGTCATAGTGCTTCAAAAGACTGGAAGTGTTAGAACCTGCTTAAAATTAGCGAACTCTAAGGAGCACCCAACTCAAGATATTGCAGTCTGCTTCAGCTTCCTCTTCAGACCATTTAGGCGCCTTTACAGTACCATGAGTAACAGCATCAGTTTATCCTGCTTATATCCTGTATCCCTCAGTAGCTTACACCCTTAGCTACTGTCCTCAACACTGCATCCTACACTGCTAGGATACACTTCCTACATTCAGAATTGTTGTTACAGATGCAGTGGGAGATAGAAAACAAGAAAAAAAATAGGGCAGATAATGGAAGAAATTTTTTTTTGTCTTTTGCAATCTGAGAAAAATGCCACAGAGAAAAAATTTAGATGCAAGAGATAAGGCTTCTATTGGCATTTTTTTTCAGGGTGTACTGTGTGAACAAATGAGAAACCCAGATTCAGAGAGATAGCAAGGTTTCATTAGAATGGAACACTAATTAGCTGGCCATGAATTATTCAGTATAATTTAAATGAGTACATTGAAGGGTCCCAAAAACTCTGCACATATCACACAAGGATGGTTTACTGTGCTATGTTCCACTCTGTGCTTTCAACAGGCAACAGGGCACTATATCAGCATGAAATTACCTGACACAACAACTTTTAATTATTTTGGTTGCAGCTGCTTGCAAGCTCTGCAAAGTAGGCATATTATTACTGAATTTTGCAACAGATAAATTGTTATTCCAATTGTGTGTTCATACACTTAAAAAAATTCCTTTTTCATGAACCTCACTACCAGCTATACCTCAGAATCAGACTGAAAGGGAATAGATGAAGTCACCAATCACTTCATCTTGCTAACAGGGTGACACTAGCTACAAATCTAAGCCACTTCTTAATGTTCCTTAACAGAAAGAAAAGTTATGTAGATCAAGTCATCTCTACAAATCAATCAACATGGCTAGCCATTGCACAAAAATCTCAAGACTTTTGAATTTTAGAATATCATTATTATGCTTCTCATTTGATTGAGATGAACAGGTTAACCTGGTGGGTAACACAGTGCTATGAATAGAACCAAATAATTACCCCCTAAAACCAACAATTTCATTTCCAAATTAGTCTGCTGTTAGCTTAACAGTTCTGCTGTTAGTAAAGCTGTGTGCCAACACAGGAGGAATCACAGAATCTTCTGTGTTGGAAGGGACCCTCAAGGATCATCAGGTCCCACTCTTAAGTGAATGGCCTATACGAGGATCAAACCTACAACATCACGGCATTATTAGTGCCAACTTCAACCAACTGAGATAAAGCCATTTTGTTCAATCTATAGTCTTTATACAGTTCACTTCTTGTTTGTCACCGTCAGTATAAGGGAAAAATGTAATTTTGTGCTCCATTTGGAAAGCAGAATGTGGCCTGATCACATGCTGTTTTTCGGATGAAACACTCATTTCACATTCCTGGTTCCTGGAAATCTTGGCCAAAGTTCCAGGTAAGATGTAAATGCTAAACATAAGGCATACCATAACACAAACACTCAAAAGTCCAAACACAAATGACACAGTATTTAAAAATTGAAGGTAATGAAATAATTATTGGAAACAGTCCACATTACTTTTATTGCTCCATATATACTTAGATGCTAAATAAAAAGAAGTCTATTGGAAGAGTTTATATCAATGTACTCTTCAAAGACTGCCATGTTTAAAAGAATAGTATTACTTATTCCATCTATAAACAGCTGATAAAGTTCAGCATTTTCAAGTTTGAGATTTATCATTTTTTCTTGAAGAAATATCTTGACATCTCATATACACACTCCAATTCTTGTCTCAAATATATAAATGAAAGCCCAAGATAAAATATGAAAATGCAGCAGTGCTATCCTATGCTCTACTGCATTTGCAGTAGAAGTGCGACTGTTGATGAGCATTTCTTTGTGGTTATTGCTGATATGCCATTACAGAGATATATGAGCCAAGAAGCCATTTAGCCACATCAGCAGACAGCAGTGATGAAGTCTGGCTTGGCTCTAGACTTCTATTACACCAGGACAGTGCCATACTAATGCCTTCAAGATGGGAAATGGGCCATGAGCTAGTGGAAAGCCAGTACACAGGGTCCGTATCTGTGAGCCGAAGGCGGCCAACATTCCATATTTATATTTTTCCTGTAGGGAAGAATATGACAAACCATCTTTCACTGATGCTTTCAACATAGTTGATAATAGCTGAAATCAAAAGGCTTTTTTCTCTTACGCTTAGGCAATTACAAAAGCTTTTAGAGTTCTTATCCTCAGAGTGCACACTATGCTGTAAACCAGTACCTGCTAAACATCAAGTCTTAAAGTCTTATAGTCTAATACATAGTAGCAAGATGAGGCAGGCATGAAAGAGAAAGCAGAACAGTCAAGATAATGATTAATATCTTAATTATTTGCAGGCAAAGTCCATAAAGTATGGAGTGCTTTAATTAGTCTGTAGCAGAAAAGGGGAGCATCCATTGAGAAAACTCCCACTATGTAGTTCTGTAGCATCCAAATAAATCTGATCTCTCTCTTCAATGGTTCTAGCTCTAAGGGTGTATGTGTTTATATATATATATCCAGATCATTTCTGCTTGAACAAATATTGATTTTTTGCTGTACACTGAAAGTCACTCACAGTAGAGACTCTGCAGAGAATGGTGCATTTACAGTTCCTGGCAAGCTGGAGGTAGAATAATTATATCCTGTTTCTTACCACAGCATTATCTCTTTCACCAAATGTAACTGCTTGGGAACCTTTGTCAAGCTGTTATTGAATAAGTACTTCTAATGAAGGAATCACAAATAAGTTTACACAAACACTGTTGCCATATTTCTTTCTTCTACAAGGCAAAGAATATATTTTACAATCAAATTATCACATAGACATGACTGGACAAGCAGAAGGAACGGCATTTTACCCACGCCTTTGTAGAAGTCAAAGGATTGACATAACTGCACCAGCAAAGCAAGGGTCATGGCAAAGCTCTTATGTGAAACAATGTGGATAAATAGCATGACAGCTCTGGGTATTTCTCTTCTGTAGCTGAAGTTGCTTTTGTCATGGAAAATAGTAGGAAACAGATGACAGAAGAGAAAGTTTAGGAAACATCAAAAATTAGGTCAGGTGTGCCTGGTAGCATTCAGGTCTCTGTTAATTTTACCTTCATTAAATGAAGGCATAACACCCAAACACACGAATTTTCTATTTTGTTGGAAATATAAACCAAAAATACAGGCCTTTCCTCAATTAACATAATTAACAAAAACAATTTTAGAACAGAGGATATTCTACTTTTTCAGGTTTGTAAAGTATTAAGAATAATCTTTTTTCATTTAGAACAGTCAGTATGTATCTGGAACAACGAGCATTCAGTGAACATGATGTTATTGTGTGGTATTTAGTTGGTATGTTCCTCCAAAAAAAAAAAGCTGTACTTTCACATGGATGCTCTGGAAATGTCAATTATTTCTAATTTCATAACACTTCAATGATTAAAATTTTATTTGTCTCTCTGTTCTTTCAGTAATCTTTCCTCAGCTTTTACCAGCATCTTTCTGGCCTTGTAAAACAAAATTAAATGTATTTTATAAAGAAGTTGACTGCAAATGCCCAAAAAAAAGAGTAAAAAATGTTTAATTTCTTTACAATACTGACTCTTGAACTTTATTATATTCTATTGATAAGTAACTCTGGGATTTTCTATACACTCTGTTTTTTGTGGTAAAAAAAGACTTTCAATGCTGAACTGTCTAACCACTTCATGCAATTTTCTGAAAGAAACATGAACCTCCCGGTGAGTTATGCTAAAGAAAAAAGGCAACTGAATAAAATCATTGAAAATAAAATCTGTTTTACTCTCATTTTGCTGACGCTAATGTGCTATAGAGTCTGTAATGCAAGATTTAATAATATAAGGGAACAAAAAAACAAAGGAAAAAAATCAAGTATTTTCATAAATATGGCTGAAGAGAACTCCTCTATATGTGAGATCCTAAAGGAAAAGTCTTTTTGTTTATTTACTACATTAGCATATCTGTCAGCTTTAAGCTTTCTAAAGCTCCCTGGCTAAAATATTATCCAATTGTGCTGCATGGAAATGTATGGCAGCTTTTAAAAATTAAACTATTACTGTTCAGTTTCTCCCAAATGACTGAATAGTCGAATTCTAACCTCAGTGTTGCGGGGTGAGATGGGGGGAAATATCTGTTTGTAGCAACTGCTACATTTCAGTATTTAGCCAAGCATTTTTTCCCCAGGATAAGATAGGCATTTTTAGAAATTACATAAAAATGGATGCCATGCATTCTGTGGATCAGTTCAAGCTCTATTTTGATAGCTTATTAAAAATTATTTTATATCTAGATTTAAAAAAATCAAATGGTAATAGTAGTAATCACCAGCTTCTATTCACTTCCCACTGTGCAGATTAAGAATTACCATATTTAAGGTGGGGGATGGAAGGGGGGAAGTATCTTCAGTCTGAATAGAATATGATCCTCAGTGGAATGAGAACATACAGGAACAGCATTCACCTCTCTCCCAAAGCCATCATAATTTCAAGATTCATATCAGGACTACATGAAAGGACTGTGGCAACAACAGCTTATCAGATGCAATAATGTGCCTACACAATGGAAAGCACCAAAGCAAACCACAGAAGAATAAGCAAAAGATCAAGCCTCCAACAAATTGATCATCATAATGGAGAAACACAAATTCTTCGCAAGAGGTTCAACAATCAGTGATGGAAAATGTACCTGCTTAAATGGAATTTCTTTGACTTTTCTCATTAAACTGTTTCAGAGCTCAAAACCCTTTGAGCATTTATTTGTGAATCATCACCATCCAGTCATTGAACACTACATGATTTTCCACGTTCAGCTCACACATGTGGGGGTGATTCACCCCAGGCAGAGTCCCTTCCAAGAGTGCTGTGCTAGCTTATAGTGCCTGTTGTCCCTCCTCAAGTGACTGCTACACTCAGTCTTTCTTTTCCTTGGGATTCCCTGACTATTTGGCACGTCACTAGGCAATCCTAACTGTTCCTGGTTATATTAATGAAAATGAGTAGGGCAGCATGATGTGACAAAGTTGTAGCTCCTACCCTACCTTACAGTGTAATTAGTCAGGATGAGAGATTTGGTACAGGTGTTTCTTCTTCCACCTTCAGCAGCCACGTTGGGAATCCTCCTCTTGTTTAGTAAAGAATAAACTGATTAAGTTATGGATAGATTCAAAGATACAACAGATTCATTCCTCACCTCTTACTAGGAAGAACTGCAAATTACTATATTATTTTTTTGCTTCCATAACTATAACAATTCAAGAAATAAAAAAATCCTCAGCCCTTTATATTTACAGTACAACCAAAATGGGTACCCAGGTTTCAAAGAGGATTACCAAAACAAGATGGATAGGTGAAGAGCCATGGTTGGCCAGTGAATATTTGAGAATGCCTCCCTAAAAATTCTCAAAAACTTTAGTGAAATTGATGCTGTGCATTTTTGCGTACATCACTGTTCTACACTGTGAAAGGGCAAGGCAGGATTGCCAAAAACTGTCTTTTCCAGAATTTTGGCCCCAGATATAATTCTGCTAAAGACAGAAGACAGGGAAACCCACAGATTGAAAGTTTTGGGTGAGGTGGCCCCTGGGAGCTTAACTCACAAAAGAAACACTGCTTTCCTTGAAGGTTAGCAAAGTGTGTTTGAAAAATAGATATTCTTGAGGAATTGTACAAGGATGGATACAAAAGAGAGGTTAGATGCATCTGAAAGACTGAAGATGTGAGGAAAGATATGCTTTGCAATCTGTAGCAATCCCTTCATTAAATTTCAAGTGCTTGGGTCATTCTTCACACATCTTGAAACCACATGTTCCCACATGCTTAGATCTTGATTATAAATATAACTTTCACATTTTCTTAATATTGAGTAGCTATTGCTTTAGGCAAAGTAGTACTTAACAGCATTCTTGAGTGTGTGAAATTTATGGTAAGGGGAAAAATCATCTCAATTTTTTTTAAATTTCCAGCCCTGTTTAGGGTAAACATCAGTTGTCTCATCAGCTGCTATTATGAGAAAGAACCTACTCCAAGTGCACAGATGCAGATCCTGGAAACAAATTAGGCCTAAAAGATTTTTTTTCTTCTTTTCATAAAATGAAGAAAGCTGAATTATGCACTTATTTTAATAATGAACAATATTGCATGTCATTTTTCACTTGACAAAGTGGAATTTTTTCCCAATTGTTATTATTGTAGCCTGAGGGTTTTTTTCAAAAGCATTAACCCATTAGGAACGTCTACATCTTCAGGCTGAATTAAAGTGCAAGGGAACATAAATCTGACTTGATGGAATGTAAAGTACTGCTATCTCCCCTCTGAGGAATTTAAAAATACTGGAATTCTTAAAAGTCTATTCTGCAGATAATTGATTTGCTGTGACCTGAACTCTACAGAGGAAAAGGAAGTGCTATAGATCACCTTAAAACCTTATATATATTGTCAGCTGGATACCACAGACCAACAGGGATGTCTTCTCTAAGCCAATGATTTTTTTCTGAATGAGCTTAAGATATTGCTTAATTCTGAGACTATGGCCAACATTGTTTTCTGCACATAGGAAAATACAATATTTATACACAGTATAACAGGTGCAAAAAATTTACACAAATTGAACTTTTTTCCATTTTTGTCCAGGAAGATTTAGCCAATCCTTCCCTTCTCTCTCACCTTCAGTTGCTCTACTGTATCAGCCACCTAAAAGTAACAGAAATTCAGAGACTGGTTCATGAAAAAACCCACAAGTTTGCCACTTCTACTCAGATTAATCTCTGGGAGTCAAACAGTGGGGGTTCTTCATATTGAAGCATGTGGCCTGTATCAGGGATATCAAAGCTTACAGATAACATTGTTCTGTATGCAAAATCTGCATAAGAAGTTTATCTCTGAGCAATGTTTGAAAAGAGAAACAATCTGATCAAAATTCTGATTGATACCACATAAAAGCAAGTAATAGTGATGAGGGGAAAATAAATAGCGGGAACAGAAGATGGGGGGGGAGGGAAATTAAATGCAAGTACATCCCAACCTGAAGCTCCTAAATTTGCAAGTTGGCAATCTTATAATATAATGAGATTAATATTTGATTAGTATTTTCATAAATTAATTACAAATATTGATCTTCATTTCTCTCAATATCACAGAAACAAACCTATTCCTAAAGCACTTTTTTTTAAAATTACCTTTTTTTTTTAAAAATGAGCTATTCTTATGCCTTTTTCTATGACAAATATACTTGCATTCAAAAGAGAGCTTCTTACTAAGAAAAAACAGGAAGTCATTCTTTGTCCTCCTGTTTTGCTTGAATTTGGATACAATGGATGAATGAATGCATTTTCATGAATAGTTACCTACTGTTTGACTATAAGACAGCTGTATTCATAATGCTAAAGTAATTTATAAATTATATAAAGATCATTATATAAAGATATCTATATAATTCTGTGAATTATAAAAACTTTAAGCATGAAAAGAATTTTCACACTCTAGCTATTGCAGTTCCTGTTACTGTATCTCAATTCCCATAACAAGGAGTGTAAGATATCCTGTAAGCATAATATTTTAAATATGTCTCGTTCTAAAGTAAGATGCAGCCACTGGGGCTTTTGGTTTTGATTTTTTTTTTTAATCAGTTCACAAAAAAAAAAAAGAAAAATCTCTTAATATTTTTCTATGTTACTTAAGTATTTCTTTTTTACACAGTCCTTTCTCAAGTAAAACACAGGTAAGACTATTACCATTTAAAAAAAAAAACATTGCTCCCAACATTAGACATGGTTTCTCTAAGCAGCGTGCTTCTATACCTTTGCTTCTCTAGAGTTCAGAATATTCTGAATATTCTGTCTAACCAGGTGTTGACTTGCAAAAATGGATGAAACCCATCTCTGCTTATTACCCCTAGGAGAATTTTGGGCCCTTGGAGAAGTCATTGTATCAAGAATTCTTGTAATGAAAACTCATATTTTGGATTATTTTTCATGTTTTAGTGAGATATAGCACAGTCCTTATGTGTTCTTTTTAGTCATTTTGTAGCAGTATTTGCAAAGCACAAAGCTTTTCCGCTATGTGAAAAATCTGTCCTTAATTCTTAATTCAGAACTCACACTACAAAAAGCATTCTTGCTCTGCCTGATAAAGTTGTGTTTTATACCAGTAACTTAAAAATAATAAAATACAATCATTTCTTAGCTAGTATCATTAAGGACCAACTATAATAACCACAATTACTTTGAGTTCTGGTAGATTGCTTTAAAAATGGTGCATTACGAAACTTTAGCTAAAAGCTCCATTTATTTCTTTTTTCCCTCAGAATGTGCAAGACAAACATTTTCTTGAGAGTTTGGAACTCCAAGTATTATGCCATTCTTAAGGCTTCTACAGGACCAGAATGAAGCTGTCCTCCCCAGTCACCAAACACAAAGGGCTGTCCTGCTGAGAGGTGCTTAACTACAGGGTTTGCCATTTTAGGGAGCAGCTGTGTTTTTCATTGGTTCTTTTTCTGCAAAATGTTTCAGAAAATAACAGTGAGCAAGGAACAAAACCCATGTGACTTTGAAACCCAAAAATACTAATGTATTCTTGACCTTTGCCCATATCAGATAAGCATATACATATTACAAAAAAAGCATATATTGGTAAATGTTTGCAGTGTATATGGGTAAATGTATATACATTTTAACCCTCTTAAAATCTAGAACAATAAATAGTTGCTAACAAAATAATTTATGGACTGCTATAATAGAAACTGGGTTTGGCAAACTTCATTTAAACTAGAGCTTGGATATCCTGAATTTAAATTTTATGAGTTTGAATAAATTAGCTTCAGTTTCAAAAAATCTCACTGAAAAAAGTTAAATCAGTGGAGCTCTTCCAAGTTCAAGCTCACAGCTTTCTCATTCCTCTGTAATGAAGCATAAGTTTACCTAAATAATGAGAAAAATTCTAGTATAACCTACTCTAAACTTAGGAAGCCCCCATTAAAGAAGAAAGAACTGGAAATGTCAAAAGTCATAGCATTTTAGTTTTACCAGACTCACAAATCTTTAAATGTTTATCCTAACAAAAGCAAAACCCCATAAACTTTCGAGTGTGGAAATATACCAGTGAAACTACCATAAAGAAATAACATTTTTTTTCACAACAGGGTTCTTTTTAAATTAAGAACCTCTAGCAGTACAATTCAATTAGAGCATTCTAAGCCCAGATTATAATAGCTTGTTATTTTACTGCAGAAAAAAACTATGGCACTTTCAAAACTTAAATAGAACCCTGACAACCCCAGTTAAACTTACTACAAATAACTACTAGTCCAAATTTAAAAAAGAAAATAGAAATTGAAACAAAAAAAAAAAGAAGAGATGCAAATAGCTAATGTGCTGGTGAAGAATTTCTGTCCTTCCTTTACCTCACACAGATGCTGAAAGCCTGTAAAAACTGTTAGTGTTGGTCATTCCTGTTTCTCAGTAAGTCAGACCCTGTGAACAGCCACATCATCATCTAATTTTTTTTTCCTTTTATGTTGAGGATATCTTGGCTGTTGCATGGACTTGAAGATACATTAACTAGAAGCTGTGACACTTCAAAACAAGACAAGTAAGGAACTGGAGGTGTCCAGGGGAATGGAGCCAATGACAGGTCACCCCCAAAATAGTTCTTTGGTCTTTCTGCTCATAAAAAGCAGATCTGATGAACGTTTATCAGACCTAGGACAAGGTTACTAATAGCACCTTTGGTCACCAAGAAGTTAAGGCAAGAAACAGATGTAGGAGCTAAGCCAGCCACCCATAATACTTGAGTAGCCAGAAACCCATTACACTTCAGGGGATATGTTTAGGCCAAAAGAAGGCAGATTCCAGGAAAAGAGATGACAAATCTAGTGCAAGACTGGGCAGTTACTCGGGAGCAGAAATAGGGGTAAAGTCAGCAGAAGCAAGAAATAAAAATGGAGCAACTAACAAGCAGCAAGTGGAGGAAACCACAGTAACACCTTTTTGATAAAGACTGCACATCATTACCTCAAAACAGGAATAGAGGATTAGCTTGATCAAAACTATCATCTAGTAGAAAGATCATATAGTTCAGACTCATTCTTTCCCCCCTTCCCCCGTCCCCTGCAATTGAAGGAAAATGATTACTCGGAGAACTAGAATATATTAAAATGTAGATCTTGTAAGTTAGCAACAAACTCAACACCCCCAACCTCCCTCCCCCCAAAAAAACCCCAAACTATAAGTGCTTGGAACTACAAAAGAGCAGTACTTGAAGCACATGAGCTAGGCATGATCCCATTGGTTTTGTATATTAGGTGTCAGTCTATCTTTACCACAAACTGTTAGAAGTAATTTGCTTGCACAATTGCTATTGAGTCAAAGTCTGCCCACAGTTTAAAAAAAATGTAAAGTGCACAAGTCATCATTCCCAGCATGTGTAAATCAACCCATATATGATAAGTATTCATTTATCTCATTTATCTCACATTCTGCAAAAAATATTTTGAACTGGTGGAAGCCTGCTGCTTAGGTTAAATAGTAAATGTCAAGCTGAATTTCCTTTAGCAAAAACTTGAATTTAAATTTGGCTCTGAACTGACAGACCTCTGGAGAGTTTATCCAACTGAAATTATTCTTTGATTTAAATAATGTTCTTCGTGTTTCTTGCTTAAGTCAGCTTGAGGATGATTCATTGAAGAATTTGTTATGAGATCAGTTTTGATTTAGTAAGGCTATCTATTTAAAATGTTACATGTTGGAAAACAAGACAAACTTCAAGGCCTTTTTGGTTTTTTTAAAAGACATAATGTTAAATATTTCAGGTCATTAGTTAAAAAACAACAAAGGCTTTAAACCAGCATGATGAAATATCTAATATTTTACTTTAACACTAAGAATAGACAGTACAAAATACTACAAGGAAAAACAGTTTATGTGATAAATAAAAACATATTGACACCAGTTTGAGATACACTAATGCGTATTTTGGTGTAATATAAATTACATAAATTCGTTAGAGACTTCTAGAATCTTGGAGAAAACCAGCAAACATGCTTTCCTTCTGACGTCTATGTGAGGTATTTTAATGGATATGAACTAATAAATAACTTCTCAGTGTAGAGGCACAGAGTATCAAAATGTCGAAATACAAAGTTTAAAACTTCTAACCTGAAGATAATTGATGTAGTTATTTCTCACACCAAAAATAAGACTGAATTTGCCATCACATCTAAACTTCTTTATGGATTAAAAATAAAACCAGCCAAAATTTATACGGTTTTATGCAATTTGGTAAAAAACAAACCAAATACCACAACAATACAAACTAACACCCCCCCCCCCCCCAAAAAAAAACAAACACCAAAAAAAACCCTTAAAACCAAGCTTGAGAAATAGTTACCTTGACTAGAAAAACTGAAATGTGTGGAGTCTTTTATAAAATGTAGTTTTATTTATTAGAAACCAAGAAAAAAATTAAGTACTTTACAGGTTTTCAAGTCTTTATGAAAAATGCAAAGTATATTTCATCAAGTGTCAAAAGCTTTTCGTCAGAAGCAATACCCATATGATCACAGGATAATGGAGGCTGAAAACCTCAGGAGAGCCCTATTCTATCCTTATGCTCAAAACACACATAAAAATATTTTAAGTATCACATTAAATTGTAGATCATGTAAGGATACTGGTAGTATTCAAAATCCAGTTGCAAAAATATGTACTGAGGGGAATGGGTCTTCAGCTTAAAGCTTATTCTGCAGCTGCAGATCTATGCCAAGAAAAGCAATAGTTTAATGCCGCTCATAATAATCAAGTTGTCAAGTCACTCTAGAAAGGGGGTAGAGGAGAAAGAAAACAGGAACCTTGGATGTTCTTAATACAACTCTGTGGGCTTGTTACTAAAACTTCAAAAGTAAGTCAGCCTAGCTAAACCTGAGAACTGTACATATTTACACACAACTCAGCTATATAGAAGGACATGAATCTTAGTGCCTCAGACTCAGAAGTATCTTATGAAGTTCCCCATATGAAGCTTAATTCTCACAGTGTTTCTGCAATTCAACTGCACTTCATTCCAATTGCTAAGTTACAATTCTGAGGTATTTTGTTTAACAGCATTATTTTCTCTTCCACAAAGAAAATCTCCATAGCACATTATGTAAATATAGATATTTTAATTTTTCATTTTCAAAGGTTGTGTGCATATCACAAGAGAAGACAAGGTATTTCAAAAGGTAAGTTTTTTCAAGTCTGCAACTTCTCTTTGTGCAGCATTTCCCACTGTGCTTATGTTGCACACTTCTCTCAAGTAATTATCTGAGCCCAGTATTTTGATTATTTATAAAGAAACTGGTCACCAGAGGAAAGAGTAAAGACATGAAAGCTCCAGCATTATAAAGACTTAGTCCAAAAACTGTGACATGGATTTACAGTTTCCTTTTTCAATGCTTAAGAAGCAACAGGACAAAATATCTTTCAAATACAAGTACAGTTTAAAGAATTCCTATTTACTTATTTCCAGGAAATTAATATTCCTTTCAAATCTGTAGCATTTTCTCATTAAAAACCCCTTTACATTTTACTCTTTCTTCCTGTTTTCCTGCATTGTAGTTTTGCATTAAACTCATACAAGATAGGCACTTTCAGCCCACTTTAGTGTAGGATAAAAAAAGGCAATGGAATGACACTTTCTCTGAGAAATCATTTTTATTTTATTTTGAGTCTGGCCTGCTTTAATATTTCTACCATCTCAATTCCCTGAAGACAGATAAAAAAGAGAAGGTAAATTTAAGATAAGGAACTACCTCACCTGAAATTTCTTTTTAAGTGATTGAATAAAAAGAGTTGAAAAGAAATGAAACTCAACAGAATACTTTTCTTACTTTCATGAACTAGTTAAGATTATTGACATACACACTGCTACAAATTATGACCATATCAAGAACCAAGAAACAGTCCATTCTCTGGAAAAAAACAATGAACCCCAAGAACAAGCATGTTCCCTCTTCCTAAGATGAAACTCACCTAGGGGAAAGCTGCTATTAGTCACAACCTGATCACACAAGCATGATCTTTCTGCTGGACATAGCTGAGGAAACATAGCTCCTGGCCTCTTAATAATATTATCTTCCTTCTCCCCCGTTAGTCTCCAAGTAGCTTCACATTCTTGTTCTTAATCTCCTCTTCAAATCTTTCAAAAAAAAGTCTTAACTCACTACTTACCTCTCCATGAGGATTAAGCAGGACAGAACCTGAATCCCTAGGATGCTGCACCTTCAGCCAAGATGACTCAAGTGAATCTCCATTATATATAACTACCACCACGAGCACCTGGGAAGAGGCTGCCATAAATACTGTCAGCTGCATTAAGTAGGAGGGCTCAGTATGGCTCTTGAAAGAGAATCTGGGGTCTATGGTCAAAGCCTGGCAGCTATTTGACCCAAGGAAGGGCTAACAGGCCATTTGATAGCCAGGTGGGAAAAGACAGGGTAGAATCTATAAGACTGACTCAAGCAGCCAATCATTTAATACTAACACCTGGAACCCATCAAAATGGTTCCAAAGGGCGTGGGGGTTTTGGTGCTATTTTCATTGTTTTGGTAAGGTGCTTGGGTCACAGTCATGTAGGTCTTTCTCCTTATTGTTTGTCTCTTGCTGAGGGTCAACTACTGTACGGTGACCTTGTGGTCCCTAGTGCTGCAGGACCTCTTGCTGAATTTTTCCCCTGGTTGTCTGAAGTAGGGTTGTCTTATTGTGGTGCCAGAAAACACTTCATCTAAGGATCCTTAACAGGCAATGCAGCTCTGAGCATGCTGACAGCATATAATAGAAAATATAGATGAAAACAGCACCACAAGAAAAAAGGTGGTATATAGATTTATTGTTCTAAAAGAGATGGCAATCTATACAGCAGATGGCAAGCAAATTGGGTGTAAGCTGATGCAATTTTTAGAGTGATATACCTAAAATATTCCAAGTTTATTTAAGGTCCCCTAAGGGGAAAACATGCACACCCAGAACTCAGAGAAGCTATATGGGCTTTTGTTTGGGAAGATGAATGAAATCTGCCATGTTGTCAGGGTAGCATGATAGATCTTGTTACAGTGCCTCTGACAGTGCATTCATAGAGTATTTTGGTTAGAGCTAGATTGCAGTATCTTGTGCATGAGTTTAAAAGTACAATTTAAAATCTTTCTCTTACATTCTAGGCAAACTTGATTTTATGACTGTACAGTGTTGTCTCCTACATTGGAAAAGAGATACATTCCCTGAAGGAGGAGATGATTACACACATGAGCCATTACAATATGAAACAGGAGGGGGATATAGTCTGAAAAACAGCAGAAGGCAAGCTGCTGTCAGCATTGTCCAAGGGTGACCCTCCCTCTGGAGGGAAGATCCTTAATAACCATAATTTGAAAAAATGTTCCTTCATGAATAAAGCATGAAAGAATATAAGAATTCTAATTTCTTGAATTATTAAAGAGTATTTCCACTTCAACATTTTAGGAGATTTAGAGCCATATATTACACAGAGAATAGAATATTATTTTTTACTATGATAACAAAATATTGTCAACAGCTTAGATAATAAGCAAAGCAATTTGAGAGTACTCTGAAAGGAAAGAATCAGCATGCACAAACTAAAGACAAGCTGAATGATTTTTTAAAAACATGATCATTATTCTAGGTTCACAATAAATCCAAAGCTGAGGAAAAGAAAATTCAGCCAAAAAAATAGGATTTAATTATAATAATGAAAAGATAGACTTAAACTTTTTTTAGCAGTTTTCTGGGGACCTGCATTCTGGGGACAAGCACAAATCTCTGGCATTATTACACCGAATGACTAATTCTCTTTTATACTGATTATACTGATTTTTCAGAAAAGGGTAGCTTTCTGCTGACCATATTCTCAAGCCTACTGACTTCCAAGGCATAGGATTTTGATGCATCAGATGGTCAGAACAGTATTGAACCTGTAACTATTATCACTAAACCCACATTCAAAAGTCAGTCATGACCGAATCATTTACTGAGACCCACTTCTCTTTCTTAGCATCTTTTATTTCCACAACTGCTATTGCACTTGGCTGCTATTTTCCTCTACAGCACTGATTAAAAAAAAGTGATATCTAGGGGCTGAAAGAAAAGAGAAGAAAAGCAGATGTATTTGAAAATTAAAGGGTAGCTTATAAAAATCAGACAAGACAAGCAGTATTGGGGGGGGAAAGTATTGAGTTTAAAAGAGGAATCTATGACTTCAAAGAATCTAGAGAAAGGGTCACTAAATTATTACAAATAAGAATTAACATAAAGGAACAGCTGAAATTAATCAGATGAACCATTCTAATGATCTGCACAATAATAGGATTTGCTATCACTTTAGGTGTCTCAGTTGAAAATTAAATTTCATTACAATACATTCTCAGATTAGAAGTCTAATCAACTTCAATTAGTGTTTTTATAGTAATTTTTAACGTGGTTCTAATAATGCTGAGGTCATGGGTTCAATCCCCTGATTGGGCCACTGACTTCAGAGTTGGACTCGATGATCCTTATGGGTCCCTTCCAACTCAGCATAGTCTGTGAGTCTGTGACAAATGTTGTATTACTTTTTCCAGACCTTTCTACAGAAAGAAATTGTTTATTTTTTCCTAAGGAAAAGCAAATTAATGTTTAAGGATTTCAGCAACTAAGATAAAAGTTAATTTTTTTTTTCAGAAAAAGAAATCTTCTAATTCACTTTATAATTTCATTTGCTTCACATTCAGCCTCTGAGTTTTGCAAGTTTGAACTGTGGTTTTAGGACAAAAGTGTTAAGGAAGGATATGTAATATCTTGCAGCATCAAATGACAAATTATATTTTTCCTTTTATTAGTACAACTTTCAAATAAGTCATTTTTAGTGTGCAGTGTTGATCTGAAGTTTTAAAATGCTTTGAGTACTCCTGCTGTCTAACCAGCTGTACTTGTAGTATGACTCAAAAGCTGGATACTATTGAGGCATTTTCCTACTCTGAAATCATTCACTAGATGACACTCTTGTATCATAATAAGTTCTCTTAGAATGCAAGACATCAGACTGACTCCTTGTAACTGAGAACACAAATTTTAATGAAATAATTAGAGGCAATGCTTTATAATGTCATTAAGTGCTTTTGTAGGGAACAGTTCATACTTATAAGCTAATGTGAAACTAAATTTTAAAAATATTTTAGTACAGCAACTACTACTGGAAAGCTGTTAAGCATAATAAAACAGTCCAGCAATTGTACAGTCATCTGAAGTTGAGCTGTTGTGCTCAACACAAGATAAACAAATGAGAGTTTTACTTCTTTTTTTTTCCCATTAAATTACTACATACATTGCTTTGTAGGTTCAAAGTACAGCAACAGGTTCTACAAGAGTGAGTTGCTATTTTTGTATGTGGCCTGAAGTAAAAAGCAATGAACAAATTACAAAATACAACCATGGACATTTCTTTCACCTAATTAAATTGGGAGAGTAAAGTAATGAATCCTGTTACTTTTTTTTTTCCCAGTGCTACCCTGAGAATTTGGGTCTCAAAGGATTTGTCCAGTAACTTACAAGAACTTCTTCAACTGAAATAAGCAATAAAGGCCTATAGCCTTTATTTCTCCTGTTGCTTTTCCAGTCTCCCACCAGGCCACTAGATTTGAGCACATGTGAAAACTGTAGAACAGATTCATGATACTTTATTTCCTCACATGAAGAAAGGTTGTGAAAACAGGAACAGCCAGTACTCTTTGTGTGATATTAGAATACGTGACAATATAGCAGCTCTCTTAAATTTACAGCATGTGTATAATCTGTACAAAAGTTTCACATGAATTATCTGTGTTTTATACCTAGTCTAGCATGGACAGTGAAAGTGGTCTACCCTAGAATCTACTAGATTGAGTTATTGTGTCTCAGTAAGAAACATCAGAAATTATGTAACTATAGGAATACTGTCACCTCTGTACAGTGCTCTTAGTCTTGGAGTTTAATATAGTATATTTTATTCTTTTAAATACATCTGTTATAAAATTTCCTTTCTGATTGTGGTAAACATTTAGACTGGTTTTCTTTGTAGAACGTTTGTATTTGTAAGAATTACATGAGCATAATTTTTGGTACTGTAATTCTTTCTTTATAACAAGTATGTGCAATGCCTCTGTGTTCTCAGGGTGGCTGAAGTATTTCAAAAAAGTCATTTACGTCTATGCTTCTATGAAGATTTGAGTTCTTATTTGCACTAGAATATACCTGGTTTTCAAACACAAAAAGACATCCTTAGGGTAGAAATAATTTTAGTTGATCAAGTTGCAACAAGTTTTCAGCTCAATGGGTTTCCTGAACTTGATACTTTTATTTCATAGGAACCCTCTCAGTGGTTCTCCCTTGCCCAGTCTCATCTTGATCTATGGCAAGGATAAAGCATATTTCTGACACGATGCATGTCTATAAATATTCTCATTTGCAAAACATGCAAAGAAATCTTTGACATACTAAGTAATTTTAGGAATCCTACCACAATGTTTAAGCTTAATGAAGTGTTCGATGTGTAGTCCTACATGCAAAACTCATGTTTATAGTGTGTGAGGACAAAATGATTTTCAACAGAACTAAAGGTAGTATATAATTGAAATAACAAAAGGAAACAGGCACAGGATTTGGTTGAAACATGACTCTAGCTTAATTCGTGTTATGCAAGTCTCTTTCCAATATATTAGAAGGAATGCAAATATATGGAAATTAGAACAATATAGAATAATTAAATCTTTTAAACACTGATTCTTTGCACTGAAGAAAGAGGAGTCCCTGTTTAAATATGGGAGGATGGTATTCCATTTATGGTCAAAAAATCTGTTTTCTTTGGTGTCAGGAAAGGCTTTTAGGTAAATCTAACAACCACTTTCTAATATTAATTGATTCAGGATGAGTTATACGTTGCCTAGTTAGAAATACAGTTAAATAAAGATTGGATTCAGTGCCTTAAAATATCTACATTTCTTAAAACACAGATAAATATTTGAAACAAAATAAATTCATATTATTAGTGATTTCCAGTCAATAAAGCCCCAATTCCAATTCCTAATCCATATTGAACTTATTTTTATCTTTCTAAATAGTCTAGGGGTTTCTTTTTCCCTTTTAAGTATGCCATCCACCATGCCTATTACCTGCACATTTGCAGATCAGTTGTCAACACTGTTGCTGAAACTCTTCAAAATATTTTTGCACCTATTGAAAACTGGTCCTCTTATTCTTCATTCTTGGTGGACAATTACATAGTGTCAAAAATAAAGCAGAGAAACCTGTGGTCATCTTCAGCAGACAGGTATCTGACACTTGTGTGGTAAAACTGAAAACATTACATGCAGTAAAAGCAGAGATACAGATGGCAGGAGAAATTGCTGAAATCATGATCAATTTCTCCTGCTAAATTTAGGTCAATTAGTTTATGTGAGTATATGCCAAGTAACTGGCTTTTTGTTCTGACCCTGTGCCACTTGCAGTGAACCATCTTTCTCTAAGCTAGTTAATGAAACATGTCAAGGATGTATGATTTTAAAGACAGCTCTCAGGCTGGTAGTGTGAGCAGCTGTCTCAAACAGTGATTCACAAACACAAAAAATGTTGCTAATAACTAGGCACTAGAAATGAATCTGCTATTAAAATGAGAGTCTGTAGCACCAAATTGTGGAAAGAAAAGCTGATTTACATTTACATTTATCCAAAGCAGGAGGACAGAAACAGGAATAGCCTAAAGCTATTAAAAAAAAAAATAGGGGGGGGGGGGGAGGGGGAAGATGCTAACCCAGGTATCTAATCTTAAATTTCATTAGATTTCATTGTCTGTAGCAAGAGTGAGCCATTTGAGACAAAACCCCAAATGACAGCTCTCATACTGAGTTTTGGTTTTTTGTGTTAAACTGTTCTATTCTATAAAGAGTTGATTGTTCAGAAATAGTCTTCTATCTAAGACCGAGTAATTTCCTAATTACAATTCTCCCACAGTGGTGCACACTTAAGCAGCAGGAGAAAGAGCAGCCAAACACACATGAATAATCATAGACATCTTCACAATTAAAGCATACACCAGTAATTTATTGTACCTGCAAGCATGAAATGTCATCTCTTGTAATGACAGTTGTAGTCAATGCTGTGAAGTTTAGGTGCTGCGGGATGATAAATACCATTAGAAAGATGGAGTTCTTACAAGAGCACAGTGACAGGACAAGGGGAAATGGCTTCAAACTGAAAGAGAGCAGGTTTAGATTAGATTAGATATGAAGGAGAAGTTCTTTCCTGTGAGTGAGAGTGGTGAGTCCCTGGAATAGATTGCCCAGAGAAGCTGTGGATGCACCATCCCTGAAAGTATTCAAGGCCAGGTTGGATGGAGCTCTGAGAAACCTGGTCTAGTGAAAGGTGTCCCCATCCATAGCACAGGGATTGGAACTAGGTGATCTTTAATGTTCCTTCCAATCCAGGCCATTCTATGTTTCTATGATGATTCTATGACAAAATTCCTACCAACACATTTCCCATTGAATTATGTTTTCCATAGAATTCAAACACAATTTATCTATTAATTGGTGTTCATTCCTTAGTTATGTCATGGCTTGTTTCTTTTGGAGTTCTTTCCTAGACTAATTACTTGTAATAGTACTGAACATTGTTCAGGGTTTTTTATTTCATTCCAGATTTGGGGTGTTATGATGCTTTGTTTCTTTTAAATCAATTATCATCCAAGAATAAATTTGATGGTGTTGCTGTAACAATTACTCTGTGAGCCCAGAAAAAGTATCAATTATTATTAAAAGTGCATGGGCACTCAAATGATTTTAAAGTAGCCTTCAGTCTCCTCTTGAGGATTACAATTATGAAGTCTGGGTTTATTAACATTGTCTTTGCCAGTTTATTCTTCACTGGGGGATCGACAATGATCTGGTTTCACCAGAAGTTGTCCAGTGCAAGATGCTAAGAGGTGTTTGGAAAGGGATATTTCTTATCACATGGTAGAGGACATGAGATTTTCTGTACAGTTCTTGCCATTGGATTTGCAAATTATGAATTTAAAATGACTTTATTTTAAGATAATCTCACCACTAATACTAAATTTATGATGTTGCAAACATAAAGGATGAGACAGTTTTAGAAAGCTGACTTGGAACACTAGGCTATGATGGACTAGTGGAATATTCAACATGTAGAAGCAGGATGGTCATTTATTCTTTCATATTGCTTAATTCAACAGGGACCTAATATGCACAATGATCTGGCAACCCTTGTTTTAAAATTGAAGGCAAGTTTCATATTTACACAGGCACTCCAGAGAGTATGATGCTATACAGCATTATGATTCAGAATTCCCCTGATCCAAAGAGTCATGTATTTTCAAAACGCTATGAGGCAAAACAGTGCCCTTGAGGTAAATCTTCTTTGATTTACTGACAACATGGTATTTAAAAGTACCTGCATAGTTTTTTAGTATCTGCAGCAGTCTATGAGAGATGCATAGTTGCATAGATGAGCTGAAATGCTATGCTGTAGTGTCTTAATTTTAGGTAAATAATTTACAATCTGCAGGGTTCCTCAGAGTCTGTATACAGACTTTGTTATTCTTCACTTTACAAAATACATGATTAATTACTATTTCAAAAGCTGAGAATGATCAACAGGGAAGTAACTTAGGCATGAGATGTTACCTTTTTATTTTAACTGTCTTAATATTGCAACACTATATTTCAGCCTAGATGATTCTTTTCCTGTTTTTCATTTTTTCACCAAGGGAATTATACAGAACAATGTAAAAATATTTCTACACTTAGCAGTTTAAACAAATTGGGATCAGGAGAATGGGCATAAAAATATTTTATTAACATACTGAGACCTCCTACCTCTTCTAAAGAGAGTGAAACAGGAGAGAGGGAAGAAAAAAAAGACTAAAAAAACTAAAAACCTTCAAGTACGTCCTCCCTGAGTAACACTTGAGGCATTGAAAAGTGTCCCGAGAAAAACAAACAAGCAAACAAACAAGCAAACAAACAAATAGGACTATTAAATGAGGGTTTACAATTTTTATCTCAGTAGAGTTTCTGTATTTAAAAAACCTGAATAATGATATGGAATTGAATCCATAATGCTTGAATTCTACAACAGCATTGCAGAGGTAACTCTGTGTGTGTTCGGAACCACATGCATTTAGTTTCTATGTTTGCATAGTCAACTATGAGATGAAAATGGAAAAGAGCCCATATAGTATTTTTCTGGAGTGGTGCACTGACCCCTAATTCTGCCAGCCTTGAAGTCAGCTACACTTTAAGTAGTAATGAGAAATTCCCTTTGTGAATTCTTAGGCAGCTCTGAAGTAGTAAGAAGTGGAGGGAGCTGTCACTTGCATCAGGTGCATGTTCTGCTCTTTTCACCTCACCTTTCTATCCAATGTGTGCAAATTTCTCCCACTCCTTTGATCCAGCTCAGGAGAAGACAAGGAGAATTCATAGAATCATAGAATCGATTGGGTTGGAAAAGACCTCCAAGATCATCGAGTCCAACCCTTGGTCCAACTCCAGTCCATTTACTAGATCATGGCACCCAGCGCCACGTCCAATCTGCATTTAAAAATCTCTAGGGACGGTGAATCCACCACCTCTCCGGGCAGCCCATTCCAATGCCTGATTACTCTCTCTGGAAAGAATTTTTTTCTGATATCCAACTTAAATTTCCTCTGGCAGAGCTTAAGCCCATGCCCCCTTGTCCTATTGCTGAGTGCCTGGGAGAAGAGACCAGCCCCCACCTGGCTAGAACTTCCCTTCAGGTAGTTATAGACAGTGATGAGGTCACCTCTGAGCCTCCTCTTCTCCAGGCTAAACAACCCCAGCTCCCTCAGCCTCTCCCCATAGGACTTGTGCTCCAGTCCCTTCACCAGCCTTGTTGCTCTTCTCTGGACTTGCTCCAGCACCTCAATATCCTTTCTGAACTGAGGGGCCCAGAACTGAACACAGTACTCAAGGTGTGGCCTCACCAGTGCAGAGTACAGGGGAAGGATCACTTCCCTGGTCCTGCTGGCCACACCATTTTTGATACAGGACAGGATTCCATTGGCCTTCTTGGCCACCTGGGCACACTGTTGGCTCATGTTGAGCTTCCTGTCAATTAGTACCTCAAGGTCCCTTTCCGCCTGGCTGCTCTCCAGCCACTCTGTGCCCAGCTTGTAGCACTGCAGGGGGTTGTTGTGGCCAAAGTGCAGGACCTGGCACTTGGCCTTATTGAACTTCATCCCATTGGAATCAGCCCATCTCTCAAGTCTATCTAGATCCCTCTGCAGAGCCCTCCTGCCTTCCAGCAGATCGACACTCCCTCCCAACTTGGGGTCATCAGCAAATTTGCTGATGATGGACTCAATCCCCTCATCTAAATCATCAATAAAGATGTTAAACAGGACTGGACCCAATACAGACCCCTGGGGAACACCACTGGTGACTGGCCGCCAGCTGGATGCAGCTCTGTTCACCAGCACTCTCTGGGCCCGACCCTCCAGCCAGCTCTTAATCCAGGAGAGGGTACACTTGTCCAGGCCATGGGCTACCAGCTTTTCCAGGAGGATATTATGGGAGACAGTATCAAAGGCCTTGCTGAAGTCCAGATAGACCACATCCACAGCCTTCCCCTCATCCACCAGGTGGGTCACCTGATCGTAAAAAGAGATCAGGTTGGTCAGACAGGACCTGCCCCTCCTAAACCCATGCTGGCTGGGTCTAATCCCTTGTCCACCCTGAAGGTGCTGTGTGATTGCACTCAGGATGAACTGCTCCATAACCCTGCCAGGCACGGAGGTCAGACTGACAGGTCTGTAGTTGCCAGGGTCCTGCTTGCAGCCCTTTTTGTGGATTGGGGTGACATTGGCCAACCTCCAATCATCTGGGACCTCCCCAGAGAGCCAGGACTGTTGGAAGATGATGGAGAGCAGTTTGGCAAGCTCTTCTGCCAGCTCCTTCATCACCCTGGGATGGATCCCCTCTGGTCCCATAGACTTGTTAGGATCCAGCTGGCTCAGTAAGTCGGCCACTATTTCCTCCTGGAATACAGGAGGGCTGTTCAGCTCCCTCTCCCTGTCCACCAGCTCCAGAGGCCAGTTGTCTTGAGAGCCACCTGTCTTACTGGTGAAAACTGAGGCAAAGTAGGTGTTAAGTACCTCAGCCTTCTCCTCATCTTCCTTAACTATATTTCCCTCCAAGTCCAACAGAGAATGGAGGTTTTCCTTGCCCCTCCTTTTGTTATTAATGTATTTCTAAAAGGACTTTTTGTTATCTCTAACTGAAATAGCCAAATTTACTTCAAATTCCACTTTTCTTTCCCTAATATTTTTCCTGCATGACCTAGCAGGACGTAGTAGCAGGATGCTGCAGAGCAAGATACAGATCACTAACCTTATAGAGAGGAGATCACAGCATTAGGAAGATGCAGTCCTACTCCTTGTTGCACTCCACAGCTTTCCAGAGCAGTTTTGCTGAATCCAGACCCATGTGTAAAAAGGGAGTCTGCACTTTACCACAGTCTGCATCCAAATGCCATATTTAAATTGTTGTTTATAACAGCACACAACAACAAACCAAGAACAGCAAAATAACAAGAACCAAAACATTTTCTACCAGAAATTCCAAGAAAAGTAACAAGGGAAATGCATGAGTGGTGATCAGAGGTGCTTTTCGGATTATCAATAAAGTAATGTAAGATATTTGAAATCCTGTTTCACTGGGCTTTTTTCTGCAAACCTTGTTGAATTTTTGTTTAAGAAAACTTTTTATATGCAAAGTAAAATTAAAAAATAAGTGAATAATAGAACAAAGTAAAATATAAAATGACATATCTAGTATTCTTGAGCATGTGGATATATTACTTGCAACATGGTATTATCTTACAATCAAAAAATTCTCAGTTTCAGCATCCATCATCATAGTGCCTATACCTCTACTACAATAAGTTATATGCTTATTTTTTGTTTTAATGGAATACTTAACTGATATTTGTCGAAAGTCATAAGTATGAGGGAAAACACATTATAACAAAACTTTTTGTAGCAATGATTTTTCCAAGGGTATTTGAAAAATAACCCTCAAATATATTTATAGAAAAATTTATAGAAACTCAAAGATCATCATTTGATCACTTTCACAAATGGTCACTGTTTTTTCCTTTCTTTTGCAAGAAAAGAAATTGTGAAGGATTGTTCTTTGCCTTTTCCCTTTCGCACTATTTGAATTATCAGTTAAAAAAAAAAAACCTAACACAAGAAAACAAAACCAAAAAACCCAAACAAAAAAAAAAGTAAGAAAGTAATTTTTAGCAAATCCAGAAGAGTACCTTGAATGGCATTATTATATATCATTTGAAAAAGACAATTTGATGATATGTAATCCATTCCAATATCACCAATATTAGTAGTTTCTCTTCAGTCTTGAAAAATAGTAACTCTCTCTACTATCTTTATTCTCAGATAATCAATAAAGTAATGAAATCCATTTGAAATCCTTTTCCACTGAAATACAGACATTATAGCAAGTGAATTAGATCACCACATCCAAAAGGAAAATTTTACTGAAATAAAATTTCAGAAGAGTAATGTTGATCCAGAAAATCACAAAATCATGCCAATAGGTTCTATTAATATTTTCAGCTTTTTGGAAAAACAGAGAGACATTTAGTGCTTGAGAATTTTGAGTTACACAAGTCTCTTGATTAGGGAATACTCGTTTTATACAGAGGAACTTGTAATTATTTGAAAAACAAAGCACATGATATTAGTTTAGTTGGGATGTGTAGACTCAATCCCAGCACTAGTTTAGCACTGGGTATTTTGATAAGTCACTTGCAAAGCTAAGTTGTAATTACATAACCATGGTACCACTGTTGATGTAGAATTTATGTAAATATAAAAGATTGATCTGTAAAGGCAGTAAGAATTTGGCTGCTGCTGTACTAATTATTACGTTAGGAAACATCTGAAAAAATATATTTATAATAAGACAAAATGTTTATTTAAGGAAATGAATGCTTAGAGCTCTTATTTTTCTCTGGGAAGTGACTCGCTGACCTTCCCTTTCAGCCATATGAACCTGTGAGTTTTAAATACCTGAAAACACAACTAGCTAAATCTCGCATTCTTAGTTTTCCCTATTTAAATCTGAAACTAATCTGTCCAATTGTATATTTTGTAACCTGCTTGAGGGGAGAAAGTAGAGAAAATGGGAAGGGGGGGGAAACAAAAAAGGGGGAAACTCAATTTTTCTTCCTGAAGTCTCTTGCAGGTAGATGGATCTCACTACCATCGTCATGAAAAGCAGATTTGAACCTTCAGAAAATGCACTCAGACAAAAATTTTGGAATGCCAGGAAAAACAATTAACAACTAACAGCAACAAGCTAAAAAGAGAAACAACAAACTCTGGTTGAAGTCAACATTAAGAGAAAGAACCTCTTTGTATGATTTTTGTTTATTATTCTTTGTACAGAAGCAGCAACCAACTATTAATACTTAGCTGTTCCAACTGAAAATATTCCAGATTTAGTTAAAGTCAAAAGATGTTTAAACACCTAAGAATTAACACCATAGTTCATCATTTACTCACTTACTTGTTAGCAAACCCGACTAAAAAATATTAGAAAGAGTTTATTGGAATTTGGAGTATGTTTCCTCATTGTAAAAATGTTCTTTATAGCTGGAACAAGAAACATCTAGATTTGCTATACAGAGCTGCTTTAGTAACTTTTAGTACTCGCACTCCACGTGACATTTCAATTATAATAACATATGGTAGAAAGAGAGAAATAAATAACTAAAGCAATTCACAAGCAATTTTATAAAACACATAAAGGAGAAGCTCCTAATTACACAACTCACATCTGAATATTTTCTTCACTTCAGAGAACATGCGCTCATGTTCAAGACTTTTTGGCCCCTATTCCTGTCACTACTTACATGAGTCAGAAGAAAATAACAGTAAGTTCTGTCTTGAAGGCCACTGATAATCAAAGAAGAAATATGCAGATGACAAAAGGAATAATTCAACAAAATACATGGTCAGAGTTTGATTCTGCCGTGTGTGCATTCAACAGCCATATACCTGCTGCTTTAAAATAGGCTATTATAGCTTAGACATGGCTGAATATAAGACAGATGAGTTGTACATAATTATAAACTAATCATAGGACTTTGTAAATCAAGACACTTATTTGGTGGCCATCTCATCTCCTCTGTGTAATGCTGCAGAGCAACCAATCTGAATGGAGGCATGCAGCTGCCAACCATTTTTAAGGTAAATATGTTAAAATCTTTTTAAGGAACTCCTTATTTTGTCTGGAAGATCCAAAAGGATGCCTTATTCTCAGTCTGTTTTTTTCATTACTATACGTCTCATGGAGAACCCACCCCACTGTGATACATACAACACAAAGAGCACAGTAAGAGGTGACATTCTAAGAAACCTGCTGAATCATCTTTATTTGGTGCATAATATGTACAAATTATTTACTGCTCCAAGCATACTTATATATAGGATATCTGCCTTATACAGAGTTGAATATTGACTGACTTTGAAACTGGGGTATGTCTTGACAGTACAGGAAGTACTCTCTTGTAAAATTACATCAAAAATTAATACTTTTTTCTTATAAAAATATATATTTGCCTATGACCAAGTATCTGGCATGTGTTTCAATGTTAAAAATACTACAAAGGCAACACATTTGTTAAATCACACTTTTTGATTCACAAAGAATAAAAAGATAGAACTACAATGTGAAATGCTCCAAACAACCTGGGAAGTGCTCCAAGACTTTTTATGCTTTTTCCCCTTAAGTGCTAAAAGGTTCTTTTTCCTTTGTGAATGTAATTTCAGAGAGGTATAATATACATGAATTAACATAAAAACAGGTGGTTCAGTGTTCATGATTCTCCTAAAATCTGCTCTTTAAATCTAGTGCTGAATATACCCTTTAATATCTGATTCGACATCAACTGAATGTTTATTATTCTTTTCAGGAACAGTACTTAAGATTTAAGCAATCTATCAGATGAAACCTGGCACCCTAACAAGGTCTCACCTTGAAGATAGATGTGAGGAATGGTGTTGAATAATTCTCCTTTGGAAAGGCTCTGATCACAGAGTTTGTAAGTTTATCATGCCCAAACTACCAGCTGCATTTTAAAGGAACCGTTTCTGTTTGTTTCCTTAGTTATGTTAACTTTAACCAGAATTGTTGGCCAAACCGATTTCAGCGCACAGCTACACAAAGCTTGTGCAAGGAGAAGAAAAGTCATGCCACAGAAGTGGGACTCAGCCAATAAGTGCTTCTTTTAGCTGCAGTATACACTCTAGGCTGCTTTAGAGGTGTCCAAGTAGCCCGCCCAAATTAACACTCATCATTCTGAAGTAGAAATCATCTAAAAACCCCTATTTTCTTGGACAGTAGTTCCATTATCTCCAAGGCAGAAGTGAAGCAGCACCAGGACTGTAAATGCCTGTCACAGATTGCTGCCTGCCCTGCAGATTGCTGATCTACATAGCAAGCTAGAGAGAGGATAGACAGAACGGAGCATATTTCAGCGCTCCAGCAGGCCCCGCTCCCTGCAGGGGGAAATGGCAAGGGTCTTCCAACACATTGCCAAGTATGCAACTGCAGTGGAAGTGCTAAGTAAACTGTTTGAAATACAAATAAGCTTCAGGTTTTTAATCAGGCTCTGCTGGAGTCTAAAACTAAGGGCAGCTGGATGGTTATTAGATGGTAAAAAAAGAAACTGTGTTTTGCCACAGTTATTGTGAATATGTACTTGGGATGCCTATAGCTTTCAAGAATATTCTTTAATTGGGACAGTGAGTGAGGTGCTAATGAAGTCATATCACTTAAGTAAAGTTGTTTTGGATTATATAAGAATAATTCTCCAAAGTTATTATTAATTTCTAATAAACAAGACTTGATTAAGAAAACAAAACACAAGAGTTAATATGGCATAGCTCATAAAAAGTAATAACTCTTAGTGAAATAGTGTTAGCAAAAGGCACCTACAGTTGAATATATATATATGTATGCTTTATTAGCAAAAACTGCCTGAATCAGGAAAAGCTAAACATACTACCAGAATGACATTGCATGTATATCCTGTTATGGAAGTATCGACTAAAATCAAGTCTTGCAAGGTATTGTATAGAGCTCTCAAAATTTCACCAGCCTTATGATATAGATTATTGCAAATTCAATGTACAACATGGTTAGGATATTCCTAATAAGTGAAAACATTGTAGAATCCTAAGATATTCAGTCTTCTCTATCATTTGACTGTTAAACAAGAACAATGATAATGGCTACTCTGAGATACATCAAAGAGAGTCAGTAATTTTATACTCTTATGTTAGTATTAGGCTATCTTTGAAAAAAAAATGTTCTGACAGGCATTTCTGTTGGAACAGAAACCTTACTTGAAAAAAACCCCAATGCTGAGTATCAGTATAGCAAAATGCAAACACCAGTGACACAGTATTTCCACTGAACTGTGATGACATAAAATGAGAAGAATCCTTTTTTTTGTGCTGTACAGGCTTACCATATCGCAGGTGGAAAATGAGCTACTTCATCCAAAAAAGCCAGCCAAATACTGATTTGCATGATTACACAGAATTGCCTCATTAAAGCATCAGTGCCCAGACTATCAAGGCTCTTTTCCCTCTCTTGTGTTTTTGGCATAGAATACATATGTGACTCGAATCATTTAAAGTCTAAAGAATCCAGTTTGGAACATCTGATGGAAACTCTTTTCTTTAAGATCAGCACAGTTCAAAGCTATACTTCATCTAATAACCAGTTTTTCAAACATTCAGAATGCAGAGGTTAAGAGTGGCAACAGGACTTCCAAAAGACTTCAGTGTGAAGAGACTGAGGGAGAGAAGAATTCATCAATAAAAGACAGTACCAAACTTGCTCTGTGTAGTGTTAGAGATCAATTGTCACTCACAAAGACATACTTTAAGAAAATGGGGTTACAAGAGATTTGAGAAAATATAAATATGCTTTAACTGAACAATCATCTCACAAAAACAATTAAAGCAGCAAAAATGAGAGAAACCAAAGTATTCATATTTCTGTTGTTTCAAGTAATTTTCTAGTCATATTTATAGTGTGTTCTATCAATATCTTCCAGACCTATAATTTCTATCATAAGAGAGAACATCACTGATTCTATCACTGTTAAATTGCCTTGCATGACTGTCTTGACTTGATGATGGAGTTATCTACGCTATGATGAATTTCTGACTGCCCTTTAAGTGAAAAAGCCTTTTATTGTGTTACACAAATGTTTACTAATGCAACAGGTACTTCAAATGTAGATCTTCCTAAAGTAAAGTGAAGACCTCTGTGGATTCAACCATACTTACCCATGTTAGATGTTCCCTCTAAAAACTGAAATGCCAACCCACTTCTTCAGCTTTGATGCAGAGAAGGAATCAGTCATATTCTTCAGTGCTTACTGTAAACAGATCTATTTAAATCATCAGACAACCTATTCATGCAAGAAGTTTGCTTAGTATGCAGAGATGCCATCACCAAAGTCCTAAATAAGAACAAGTTAACTGTATATGCAAATTAATGAAATATGGTCATTATTAATACCAGTACTTTTACTGACAATTTTCCAAACACTTACCATAAAAATTAATTTGGATAAAATCTATCACAGAATCACAGAATATCCTGAGTTGAAAGGAACCCACAAGGATAACCTAGTCCAACTCCTGGCCCTGCACAAGACCATCCCTGAGAACCACACCATGTGCCTGAGAACATTGTCCAAATGCTTCTTGACTTCTGTCAGGCTTGGTGCTGTGACCACTTCCCTGGGGAGCCTGTTGCAGCGTCCGATGACTCTCTGTGTGAAAAGCCTTTTTGAATATTCAGCCTAAACCTCTGCTGATACAACTTCAGGCCATTCCCTCAGGTCACCACAGAGCAGAGATCAGTGCCTGTCCCTCTTCCACTCATGAGGAAGTTGTAGGCTGCAGAGAGCTTCCAGGTTGTGCCGAGGCTCAGGGGCTGCTGCACATTCCTGAACTCTGGAAATCACCTGTACAGCTGTCTCTCAGCCTCTGATCATCCCTTCAGTCAGGGCAGCTGGAGCCTCACTGTCTGAGGGTTTGTTCAGGTCTTAGCATGTTTAAATCCCTGGAAGTAAAGCTCTAGAGATGACAGGGATGCTTGCAGCTCCCCCTGATCTGTTATTAGGGAACAAAACACAATAAAGAGAAATGATTCTCTTCACCTTGGAGTTGTAGACAAAACCCACTTTCTCCCCCAAGGGCTTTTGGGAAAAAACTCTGTATAGTTTGCTGGCACAGATCATCACAGATGAATTACCTCATACGAAGGATTTTAAAAATATCCACACTGTAAAAGTAACATATTTTTTTGCTTTGACCACCTTATGTATAAACCAGCATCCTCCTATAAACTGCATAATACAGTCACAGGAAATTAATGTTCCATTTTATCATCCATGAATGTGTATTTTTAATAAGTCTACATGGAATAAATACAGATTTATGCTTGGAAAAGAACACAAATAGTAAAATTAATCTTTTTTTATTATTAAACATTTTTGTCTAGTCATTTAAAAAGAAAAGAAACACATGCACTTCCAAAAGCAAAGCTTCCATTATTATTGCATTGAAAATAGAGTTGTTCAGCATAATGTTACAGGAATAACTATGACTACTGAATACAAGTATACTGGAAAAATGGAATTTCTTGTTTTATAATCCAGTTTCACAGATTTTAAATAGAAATTTGTATCCCTTAAAGTCAATTAATGGATATTTTAAATGTCCAGAAAGCACATGAGGTTCTCATCCTTTTTGCACAAGCATCAGAATGATAAGTAACGCTGAACTCATGAAATTAGAATTGACTCAAGGAAAGGGACTACTTACATGGTACTCCAAATATCGGGCGGTACCGTGGTGTAATGGTGAGCACTCCGGACTCTGATCACAAGGTCATGAGTTCGAGTCTCAGTGGAGACCGTACCAGGCAGTTAAATGCCTCCCTGCCATCCCGATCCCGTCAGATCTCGGATGCTCAGCAGGGTCAGCCCCGGTTAGTACCGGGTGCTGTAGGTTCTAGTCCTGAGGACTTCACTGTCACTGTCCAAGCTCGCTTGGCCATGGCAGATGGACCTTGGGACTTAAAACGGTGGGGACAGTTCTGCGCACGCTGAGCCTCACCTAAAAAATCCATTGCGCAGGCTCGAAGGGCACATCCCCATCTGGGGAGAGCCCTTCCCAGATCTTCGTTCGCGAAGTTTGGCCATACATACTCCAAATATGAGAACTACTAAGGAGTAAGATCCTTATTGTAAAGAGCTATTGGAGAATTGGCACTGAGGAAGTGGGAAAAGACCACTCTATAAAATATATATACTGTAAACACATATGAGTAAAGCAACATGGCTTTGATATACTCTCAATCACTATACTTTGGAAGCATATCCTTTAAAGAACCTCTTTGCATAAATTTTATAGACTGCTATTTTGTTTCTTAATTCTTCCTCTTCAATTTCAGGATAGTTTTTTTTTTAAGAAAATTAAAAAAAAAGGGGGGGGCGGAGGGGGCAGCAAAATGCTTTTCAAACATAGTGTTATTCCTGAAGCTCTAAAGTTCTAAAACAAGAAAAGGAGAATACAAAATTTAAATATAAAATTTAGTACTTTCCACAGGAAATCAGTCCTATTTTCTGAACAAATTTAAATGTGAGAATTATTGCTTTCATAATGCTTTTACAAATCAGGATCTTTCCAAAAATCATTTATTTTGCATACACTTAAAGACAATTTTCTCTATACTAACTGGCATATTAGATTAAGTTACCCTGATTATTCATCTGCAAAATGGATGACTTTCTTTTCAAACTATTTTTCTTACATTAGCAATACATGTTACTTACAACTTAAATAGCTCTATTAAAAAAAAAAAAAGAGTATGGCCTGTATACATTTTTCAAGATAAAGAAGAATAAGCATAACACTAATTTTTATAGCAAATCAGTTTAAAATGTGTATCTAGAATATGAGTAAACTTCTGATTTCTCCATTCAACCCAGCTAATTTACTTACATATTTGTTCAAACAGGCTGAATAGATCAGTGTCTTGGGTTGTGCTGGCAAAATGCCAGCTCAATTAATAAAATATCTGATCAAAGCTAGATGCATGTAATATAATATTTTCTGAACCCAACAGTGTGAAAGTCACTCAAACCAACTTTAAGTTGATTATGGAAACTGACCAAATACATCAATAAATTTTAAGAAGTAGAACTAGATAACCATTGTCAACACTGAGTATTGCTCTACTGGTAAAGAACTTTCATTCATATTCATGTTTTCTCATAAAAAAATTAAATGCATATTTATCATAAACCACATTTTTTGTATGAATTTTTTACTTTGAAGGACTTATTTTTAGGAGAACTTAAAATTGTAAGTTCTTCAAACATTTGAGATACTTACTTTGGCATATGTGTTGAAGTTTTGTTTGGGATCTTTTTCCCAACTACTTTCTGAAAGGTTTTTATAGTGTGCAGGTCTGAAGTTCTTCATATTTCTTACATCAGAGCTTTCTCTGACATCATGAGAAAAACTATTGAAAGTCAGCCACAGGAGAAATGCAATTGGGAACTGAATCCTTTCCCTCTCCAGTCAGCTAGATATCGTTCTGCTAAGTGTTACACAATGAAGAGCCTATAGTCTGGATTTAGATAAAGAAAAAAGAGACAGCATATTTCTCATTACAGCAGGGTATTGGATGATGTTGTTGATGATGATGAGAATAGTATCATAATGTTCTTGAGACGTCCTAGATTTCCACAGAAGGAGGTCTTCAAAACTGAATTTCCCCTTCTTCTAATTTTTTGTTCTGAAAATACAAATACACTGATTTTATGTCTCTTTGTTCTCTAAATCCTGTATGATTTTAGTATTTTTCCCCATCTCAAATAGGACTGCCTTTCTTCCCATCACTCAATTCTCCCTCTTTACTTCCTTTCCCATCTCTTCTTCCTAACATAACCTCATAGTCAAGGCAGAATGGCTTGTTAGGTTATAAAATATACATCATAGAAATACAGGTATATAAAGGAGTCATCTGGTACTGTGAGACACACTCTCTTTGGTAAAAAGGATTATGAAACCTCACCCTGGCTGCTCCAGGTGTGAAGCATGTTTCTTTCAATTTTTTTCTTTATTATAAGTAGAAATTTTTGTGAAAGTCAAGAGAAAAAAAAATTAAAAAACAAACAAACAAGCAAACAAAAGGACCCCAACCAAAAGTCAATACACTCACCCCCCAAAACTCAACAAAAAAACCCCACAACAATATGTTCAACTATGCAAATTTCTCCCTTAGAGAGAACAAGAGAGATTCTAAGATGTGTTTTTAGTCACTTTGATGAGTGAACACCACAGAAAGTGTTCAGATAATAATGTCACAAACTTTAACACAGCAAATTTAAAGAAGTTAAAAGGTATCTGCACATTTTCAATGCTACCTGGGAATGAGCTTCCCACAGTCCTTTTTATTTTACCTACAGACGCATTTTTATGAAGTTTAATTATTTTGTGAATTATTTTATGAACAATAGATGAGAAGGTTTCAATTAAGAAATGTTGCTGAATGGAATACAAAACTTGAAAATATACATAATAATGGCTGCTAATGACTAAATCAGAATAGAACCATAAAACAGCCTGAGCTGTAATTAACCCTTGAAGATCACTGAGTCCAGCTCCAGCCTGCGCACAGAGAAAGTTAAATAAAATATCTAAGAGCTTTGTCCAAAAGCTTACAGAACAGTGGCTTGGTGCCATGATCACTTCTCTGGGGAACTTGTTCCAATGCTTCACCACCATCTCAGTGAAAATCTTTTTTCCTAATATCCAGTCTGAAATTTCCCTGACATATTTAAGACATTTCCTCGCATCCTATCACCAGACTACAGAAAGGAATCAGCACCAATCTGTGCCCTCCCCTCGAACTAAAGTTGCAGACAGCAATTTCTAAATACTGTGACCTATTTCTGGATTTGGGTTGGTTTTGGTTGGTTGTTTTTTGGAGTTATTTTTTTACAAATTCTACTTATTTTTACTCCAAACTGTGGAAGGTCAGATTCGTTTTAACTTGCAGAGCACTACACTGATTTCTAATTTTGCATTTTAGAGAAATACATAATGTTCAGGGACTGGTTGAAATTGATGTCATGGAAGAATAAGAAATTGAGAACAGAAGGGTCACATTTGCCAGCATTAATCAACTATTGAATAAATAAGGAGTTGTTCATAATGTTATTAAAAACCTTCTAAATATCTTGGGATTTTTATCTGTTTTGTAAATGATTGCTAACAGTTAACTTGGCTGTGGGCATTAGTAAGATTTTTTGTTTTTATAAAACTGTGACACTCTGTTTTCATGACAACCAATAATAATAATTTATTATTTTGACTCCAAGATAAGTCTAAACACATAAACACAAGTTTAAATCCAGACCTCCATGTCATGTATCCGCCAGCATTAATCTTGGGACTCTGTTCCTGAATTTAGAATGCAGAAGGTTAATTTAAAAAGAAACCTTTAAGAAACAAAATAGTTTCCTAAGTGAAAGACAGACATGCCTGAGAAGATCAAAGAGCAGAAGAGAAGTGAAAAAAATATATAAAATTTGCATTTCATTTTACCAAAATTTCAGTGTACTGTATTTAGATTAAGAAATTTCGCACATGCCTTAGCTAGGAAATTTATTATTCATCAGCATTAAAGACTTTTTAATGCAATGTGGCTGTTCATTGCTTGAAACAGAATCACATTGTTTTAATGATAAATATCTTTAAAGCAAAAGTTCAGTACAAATCATTAAATGATCCTAGGTCACTGCAAAAATAGACCATTCAAACCCTGGTAAGAAGTGAGACATTTACAAGAATTAAAAAACATAATTATTCTTTCTTTTTTTTTTTTTTTTAAGAGGGGGATGAATTTTGATTTCTTACACAACCCATGAAGGTCTGTCAACCTTCATAATGAGAAAAATAGTCTTGTTTAAGGTCCTTATGCCCAGGAGCAGAGAACTTTTGTTACATCCTGAAATTTCTCCTGTCTGTCTGGATTTAGATTTTTTTTTTTTAAATTTGAACAAAAATATGGAATGAAACACAAAAAGTGTTTTATCTCATTAGGTACTCTAATTAAAATAGGTAGACTATTCTAGCTTTCATAGTCTATAAGAATAATCATTTACTTTTCACAAAAACAAACAAACAAACGATTGCCAAGTTTTTCTCTCACCTAGGTTAGGCAGATTTCCCCACTAAGAGTGTGGCCCACTCCTCTTACCAAATCCCATTTCTAACTTCCTCTCTTCTGGCACTTGTCCTTCCTTGGATGTAGGTCTGGAAGGATATATTAAAATACTTTTAAGGCTGGGTTACTTCACAATTGCATGAGTGCCCATACAAAGAAACTAATTTTTAATGAAATTCAAGTTTAACCAAGTTGGTACCACATTGTTTTCTGGAAACAATCCAGGTGTTTTGTGGGGGACAAGGGGGAAGGGGGAAGTGTAGCTATTATTCCTGTGTTCAGCTTAACAAGTTACAAGAATATTTGATTAAGGAAGAGAGAGAACAAGATTGGAAGACAGCACAATAGGCTTTATGTATTTCCTCTAACACATATTCCTACTGATTTCTTCCATATACAAGAGTCCTTATGCAGTCTATATTTATCATTCTAAACTGTCAAGTGAATTACTTCCATCTTTTCATAAAAGAATTGAAACACCTTTTATCTTCTCCCTTTCAAAATCTGTAAGAATATAAAATGAATAAGTACTACCCTCATTAAGAAAAGTAAGTCCTAAAAAATCGTATTGCAGATGGAAAGAAAAATGTTTCTAGGACATGTTCTAGAAACTGTTAAACCACTTATTTTTGTAATGCTTTGGCAGATGGATAAGATGATTGAAAACTTTGGAACCAATTAGGACTTCCTTGATGCACAAATTGCCGTATTAATTATTGAATGTGCTGTGTACAAGAACTTTTTCTTTTATTAATTTGTTGATGGGTCTCAAAAGGTAAAGGTTTTCTCATTAGTCTCAAATGATGATACATTATCAAAGCTCAAACCATGTGACTGGAGAATTATTTTTCATCTGTTCTTAACGTGATGTTTTTGCACTTCTTGAAAATAAGTCAAAAAGTGCATTTTTTTACATCTGGGCAGGTCCATGATCTAAAGTGAGCAGGCATATAGAAAATCAGGCTTTTTATGAGAATAAATTTTCAATTTCTTCTGAAAAAGAATCTATCATGCATAGATAGACCAACACGTAGCTATAGGATGTGACTTTCAGTCATAATCAAAACAAGGATGCTTCAAGAGTTATTTCCTTAGAAGATCTGCCAAGTTTTTTGGTTTTTCGTTTTTTTGGTTTTTAATGAGTCAATCTCATTACATGATGCTTCACATTTGGTACTTGAAAAAGCATCTCTGTTCTTAATTTTATGAATTATAGTTAAGGTGTCTAATAGTCCCCTTCCTGATCTATATAAAATCATTGCTCATTATAAAAGTGCAAATTCCTTTTTTCTCAAGTGCAGGGATTGTACCCCAGTCAGCAGCTGAACACCCACACAGCTACTTACTCACTCCCCTCCATTCCAGCAGGACAAGAGAAATAAAAACAAAGATCAAAAGTGAGCAAACTTGTAGATGAAATTACAAACAGTTTAATAGATCAAGGAAGCAAAAAAAATATTTAAAAAGCAAACTAAAGGAGCTTGTTCACCAGCTCCCATAGGTGTACCAATATCCAGTCGTTCTCTGAAAAATACCCACCTCTGAAATAAAAAAATTCTCTTCTTTTTCTTCCACTAAGATAGTTTTTATTACTGAGCATGTTATGCAACATGGAATACTCTTTGCTCAGTTTGGGTCAGTGGTCCTGGCAGTGCCTCCCCCTACATTCTCAGTCACCCCCAGCCTACTTTCTGGATGAGAAAAAGGATGAGAAAAAGAAAAACCTCGAGGGTGTGCAAGCCATGTTCAGCATCAGCCAAATGCTAGTATGTCATCAACACTATTTTAGCCATAAATCTAAAACACAGCACCTTAAGAGAGGCTATAAAGAAAGTTAACTGCTTCCCAGTCAGATCTAGTTTCATTAATGGAATTATTTGACCTTACTCTCACACTTCTGATCTATACAGAGGATATAAAACAAATGACTGAAAAATCATATGTTTAAAAAACCCCCGACAGCTCTAGCATTTTTCATTACCATTCTTTTATGGTGGTGATGACATGAGCATAATCTGTTCATTTTGTGATTCTCACTTTGCCCCAGACACAATCGTTAGTGTTTAGCAGTGATCCTGATTATCACTTACATTTGCAGTCCTTATCCTTGGCAAAGAGCAAATCCATTTCTTGAGCTAGTTCTACCATGGGTGCTTAAAACATTCATTCTATGCATCTTTCAGCAACACCGAACACATCAGTTAGCACACTGTGGGGAGGTCCATAAGCACTAGAGGCTCCTGTATTTGTAGTCTGCTGAACCTGCATAGACACTGTTAAGGAAACTTTGCTGTCTGACCACCCAGAAGCCACTCTGGCACTCACACATCACCTCAGCTGGGACCAAAGCCCCTTCTCAGCTACACACTGACACACAGCAGAGTCAGGCAAGGTTCCCTACCTGGCGCGACACCAGGTTTCCCAGAGTAGAGTCTCAAACATCTCAATACTTAAAATAACACCTTGGTGCAATAACAAAATAACAGCTGGAGCTGTTTCCTCCGAGGAAGGATCCCAAACAAAGGAACTCCTGGGCTTCTATACCCTCACAGTCTGGGTGCACCAAAGTCTGGCGGTCATGGGCTCTTGCCATGCCAATGAGTGTCACCTGGCTGGACCACAGGTCCCAGCGCCACTTGTTTTGCAAGGGGTCGGCACTTCAGCTCTGCACACCCAAGGCTTAACCTGCAGTTCTCACTGCAGCTGCACACTGAGCTCTCTGCACTACATGTATTCCTCAAAAACTCTTTTACAGAGTTTAGGAAAGGCCCTTCTCCAGGTGCTGCCAAAATAAGTGGACTTAATGCTGTGCTTCCACTGAAACCAGACTTGACTTAAATTGTTACTCGTACACTCTGTGTTCCTTCACAGTGACCTGATTCAGCCACTTTCTCTCATGTTCCAGAACGTAAAGGAAATAAGGATTGTCCTTTAAAGTAAAGAATGGATCATCATGCACTTGAACTAAACAAAGAACTATCCTTTTAGATGTGATGTAGGTGCACATAATTTCTGCACATTTTCTTATAAGTTCATGTAACAGGAATGTATATGAATACGACAGACACCAACCTTTTTCTTTTAAAATAATGGACATTATGATTAATCCATTTACCTTCTGCTCTCAAGACTGATATCTCAGGAAGTTGTACTGAAATTATTTTCTATTAAAAGATTAAATAAATGAGATAGTATCAAGGATATTTGTCATAACAATTTTCAAAGTTTAGTAAAGTGAATTCTATTTGTTGTGTAAATATTCGCCACACTAACTCATACCCAGAACAATGTGTGGTAGACACAAGACTTAAGCCTAATGCATGCATATCAAGACACTAAAAAGAGACCAACATAACCTGAGGAGGGGGTGAGGAATATTGCTGAAATAGCTGAACAATTACATTGTTCCTTAAGAATATATGCTGTATGCCAATCACAGCATTCTTCTTACCTAAGCCATCAATAAAATATGTGTAAGATATCCATGACTGAAAACTGCAAAAACAAACAGTGCAACACTGTAGTAACAGTAAAAATGAGACAAAACTGAACAGCACCAGTAGGGAAAGATGTCTTAAGATAATATTTTACAAAGACTATATTTAAAAGATATATCTAAGTAATTAAGGGAGTATGGAAGGGGGCTATGATTGCAGCTCTTCCAGGTTGGTTGCACTTTTATATCAGACAAATTTACTACCTGCAGTTTTACTGTCAAGAACATATTTCCTCTGACTTTAATGCATTGCTTAAATTTTATACTTTCAGGATTGTTCACAATAAGACATTACATCTGATAGAGAATACATACTATCTGATTTTTATTAAATTTTCTACCTAATTTTCATTAGTTTACCATAGTTAGGGTTGCTCTTGACCATTCTAATAAAGTCTACTTGGATACCTTGATATCACTTAAGTTGAATATTTCTCAAACCTCAGATATACTTTATTGTCTGGGCTCTGAGGTACTGGTATGCATGGTAACATTCTCCTTAATATGAATAAATTTCCCAGAATCTAAAACATTCAAAACACTCTGAAACATTTTTGGATGCTGTTCTGCTATCCATTTCCTGCCTACATTCATAAATACTGCTTTATGTGACTGTTGGATGTGAGGTAATATTCAAAGAAAGTCATTAGTAGCATAGTCTGGCCACAGGCTGACATCTCTACAGGGATATAATCCTAAATAAAATTAATTGGTGACTCATAAGACCTATTTTGTAGCCAAGATTTTATGGTGTACTTAAGGGTCTACGAAATTTTTTAAAAAAACAACAGTGATTCAGATCTCTAACATTTTTTAGGCTCTAGTGTTTGCTAACAGATTTCTATTGATCTCTCACTGAGGATCAGATAATGAAAAACATCCCTAGCAGTGACTACCAAGCCATTTGATGAAGTACATGTTGGCCCACGGCATAATTTGTCTGTGTGGCAGCAGAGCTTATCTTGTTGCCAATTTGTAACATGCACTAGAAGCTTTGGCACCTGTTCAGACCTGTCGTTATGCAAACAGCACAGGGAGTCTGCAGAGTGCTGTGGGAAGTCAAGAAAAGAAGCTTATAAACTGAACAGTCTGCTTGTCTCCCCACCTTTTTCTCAGTTGCAGTTTCTAAGCCAGGACAAAGGTCATGGGACTCTGCCATCTGTTTATCTAACCCAAGGAGCAAAAGATGAGAGTGTGTGCAACTAGACTCACTGCTGCTGGGCAAATAGCCTGGAAACTAACTGGGGATAGATCCACTGGGTACAATGGGACTGTCTGAACTAACATCTGCATTGCAGAGCACAAAAGTTAGCCAAAACCATATTCATATTATGATGTCTTGCTAAAATAGCCATTAGAAAGTCCTATGTCTTAATTTCAACATAGGAGGTAAACAAAGACCACTTTCTCTCTGACTGAAACCCCTGAATTCTCTGGAGACAATAATAAAACCAGACTGGTCTCCCAATTATCCAGTAGGTCAAGTATTAAACCAATACATTAAACATTCGCCAAAAACTCCTAGTCCGCTTTCCTAGGTAGACATCCCAATCACTAGGTGTGATTTTCTTGCTAATTCTTGAATTTACTTAGTTTGTGTAGAAAGAAGCAGTTTCCTTATGAAGAACAGAAAATATCCGCCCCTCTCCCAGAATATAATTTGACTTAGCATTAGGGCTCATTCCTCTAAATAGGAGCTGTGGGTTCAAAATCCAGGAAAGTAAGCTTGCATGTCTCAAAAGTGGGTAAGTAGTAAGGCAGCACTACAAGGAGTTTTAAGGGGGGGTGCTTTTTTAATAAATCTATTGTTTTAATGCTGAACTAGCAGTTGTGTTTTGGGGACATAGATCACAGAACTACTTGGAGTTTGGAAGTCCATTTTCTATTCAGGATTGGAAACTTTTTGTTCTTAATTGTTTTGTCAGGTTTAGCTGGTTTACAAATTTTGAATGAAGCCATGTACTGTGCTACTTGTAATATCTATTTCTTTACATAGCCATCCCTTATGCTTTTCCTTTTCTGTCTGTTTTCATATTAGAAGACCTTACATTATAGATACAAGACTTCCTGCTACTTTAGATTTATTTTGTATTTTCTGAATAGCATCAAAATACTCTTGAATAAAAGGGACATGAGCTTAGATAAAATAACTTTGTCAGAACTAGAATTCTTTTGCCTTCCAGTCTTTCAAACAATTCAAATAACCTGTATTTCCCCTTGCATTTAGTTTTACCTCCTGGTAAAATTTATTCTTTATAGTATTTCACTCTTCATAGAGTAGAAAAAAAACCCTGAATTTTTAGCATATAAAAAAAAGGAAAAACAATCTTAAAATGTATTAAAATGCAACAAACCCCTCCTCCCCCTCCTTTATCACTTCAGACCTATCTTGAAGAAAAGGATTTAACCATGCAATTTTCATTTCGGGCCAGCACCATCACCTGTGAAAGCCTTGAGATTGTCAAACACATATAAATTAGATCTGAATCATTTTTTTCTCCATAGTAAATGTACTATGTATGTCATTAACTGCTGTGCATCATCAACCATACCAGCAATTTGTAACTGTTCCCTCAAATGAGGTAAGAAGCAGTAGGGTAGTTTATATCATTGATGTCAATGACTAACTTGGTTTCTTCTGTAATTCTGTCAGCTATGTCATGTCAGGTTTTGAATCAATCCTCAGCTATAATTAACTGGCTTCCTAGAGTGAAATCAGTTTTAGTCAATATTGCTTAATTTTAAGCAATAGCTTTTGAATTCTATATGGCACCTGTCACTGTTTCATCTTTGAAATGCTTAACAAAGGTGCTCAGTCTTTTTCAACAGCCATTACCATGAAAAGCCAGCGTAGGTGGTAGCCTGTATTATCATATTCCAGCTAATTGCCTTTCTGTATACAATTTTCTTCCTAGCTGTTTTGCATGCAATTATTATGAAACCATTGCATTCTGATAGCACCCAGATGCTCAAATTCAAATCACAAATCCTTTTGTTAAGAGAGTGTACAAAATATTCCTAAACTCATTCCTATCCTCAAAAGTTTGGACTCTAAAAGCACAAAGCAGACAAACAAGCTCATATAAATGGAAAAATAGCCTCACATTGAAGAGAAAGGTAATTTCAAATATTGTACTTGATAATAATCACAATGCTCAGCACTAACTCATTTCAGTATTGACTCCTACATCCTGACCTTACTAATGAGAACATTTCAATGATAGTTAATGAGAATTTTGCCACTAATTCAAAGAGATTAGAATTTTACCCTATGAATCCAGATTCTGTGGGAATCAAATGATGTTTACATTTTAAATGCCAACTCTAATTTTCCTAAAGCATTACTTCACAGACTACATAGAAAAGTGTACAATATATGGCTTTAATCCCAGTTCTTCATTTCTTGTTTTCTTCTTCACATCTTCTGTGATATCAACTGAAATTAAATATAACACTAATTCCCTTCAATAATTATCTTTAAAAGCAAAACAGGTTATTGATTATGCCATCATGCTTCAAGGCATATTGAATAATCATACCTGATGATTGTAAACAAATTTTATCTGACAACACAATATATTCAGTATCTTTAGGAAAAGAGCTTTCTATCTTATGAGTCTGATACCAGTTGATGGCTCATCCTCACACAAACAAAAGAAAGAAAAAGCATCCCTACCTTAACAACCATTGAAAATTCAGTGAAAAAAAAAAAAAAAACAAAACAAAAAACCAAACCAAACAAAAACAAAACAAAAAAACCCACACAAACTGTTACTTTCTATTTTCAAAAGTGTAAGCAGCATATTTGAATGTTGACACAGTCCTATCTTCTAGTCACTTTTGACACTTAAATTACAATAGATTTTTCACAATAATAAAGATTACAATTTTTTTTCAATCCACTTAAAGATGTATCAAGCCCTGTAAATATCTAGAAAAAAGCAAGCTGTTTAATATATACATGTTTTAAAAGTAATTGAGTGCATTCTACATGAAAGATCTTGGAAAAGCAGAGTTCTTAATAGTGGGTATGTTTTATATCTAAAACACAGATAGAAAAAATTATACTGTACTGTCTCATTATGTAGAGAGACTATAAATTGTCCTTTGCAAGATGTATTCAAGTATGTTTATTTGTAGCACTAAAAATTACTCCAGAGACAGTTTATCAAATAGAGAATTCAATGGATGATATGAGAAATAAATCAACTATCCATCTTGAGATTACTATCTGAAGAACTGAAGCATTATTTTTTTAAGATACTTCTCCTAAATTATGGTTACTGTTTATTTGCCAATCCACTGAATAAAATTTGAAAAAAACTTCTGGTGATTACTCATTTTGGAAGTACATCTCCTTGAATAAATGTTCCTATCCAGATTTTTGTTCTTATTCACTGGACATTCCTTTTTTTTCTCCAGTTTTGCTATGCTTTAGAACTTCAGTAAGGCTTTAGCATATGTAGAGCTGCCTTCCTGAACAAAGACTCATTTGTAATGATTTATTGACCTAGAATCTTTAATAGAAACCACCATTAATTTATCCAGCAGAAATATATGCAAAAGCAATAAAGCACCCATCAAAATGAATCATTATCATGTTTAATGTCCTAAAGGGCTGCAGGAAGAAAATGAGAATCTGCTTCCCAAAACTATGCAGGGTGGCTTTTACTTGACATTAGCAACCAGTCACAGCTGTTTTCTGATGGAATGCTTTAACTGTCTTTGTTTGCCTTTTAGTGCCAAATATGGGATAACACCTAGATTTACTATAACTTTATATTAATACTGTCTCTGTTTAAGGTAAACTAATTGAAAAGGAATTGCTTCCCTGTATGTGTCAATATAAGATTATTAAAACTTTTTGTATTAGATTTATTTAGTTTATTTGACTTCATTTTACCTTCTTATTTTAAATATATTTATTAATAAAAAATTTTACTAAAAATAAAAATATTTTCTGTGTCTCTGACATAATGTGCCATAAATCATAGCATTTGCTCCTCACTGAAACAAAACATTTCAAAGGTATAATTTCAAAATACCCTATTCAAAGATTCTAGAGTGAGTCTTTGCCTGTCACTATGGAATAGATTTTTTTCTATTTCCCCAGATTTTTAGCATAAATTATATCTTTATGCACAGTCAGTACTGAGGATGGAGGGAATGTGAACTTATTTTCCATAAAATCAGGGAGCAAGGAATATAGAGCTATGATAATTCAAATTCCTGTTTTAATGATAGCTATAAAAACGTGCATTCATGTCTGGAATACCACACTAATTTGATCTTTACAGGATGTGATTTTATGTCTATGAATGAATTAATGGAAAACCCACTTATTGGTAGGGGTTAGGAGTTGTGGCATTTGCTTGATTTGCTTTTGGAAGAACACAGTGATTTTGACATGCCATATAGCTAATTAAGAGCATGGGACATTTGAATGTGGGAGATCTTAGATACATAAAACTGCTTTTGTGTGATGTTTACTCATTTTTATCTATCTTATTTCGTTAAAACCGACACACAGAACAAGTGACTGCAGATTTGATGACTCCTGAAACTCTGGTATTTGAAACTGCCATGACAATTTTGCACTTTACCTGGTTGAAAACCAGCACTGTAATAGTAGGTACATTGATTTTCTAAAAGTAATATAAACAAGATTAGGAATGTTAAGACAACTACAACCAGGCAATTCTCAGTATCAATACAGGCTGGAGGATGAGCAGATTGAGAGCAGCACTGCTGAGAAGGACTTGGGGGTGCTGGTGGCTGAGGGGCTGGTCATAAGCAGGCCATGTGCACTTCAACCCAGAAAGCCAATTGTATCCTGGGATGCATCAAAAGCAGCACAGTCAGCAGGTTGAGGGAGAGGATCTGCCTCTCCCCTCTGCTTTGGTGAGACGCCACTTGGAGTGCTGCATCCATTTCTTGGGTCCCCAGCACCAGAGGGTTACAGTGAGTCCAGAGGAGGGCCATAAGATGAGCAACATTCCTATGAAGATAGACTCAGAGTGCCAGGCTTGTACAGCCTGGAGAACAGAAGGCTCCTGGGAGATCTTATAGCAGATTTTGCAGTAGAATGAGGAGTAATGGGAGTAATCCCTTGGAGCCTCTGACTGGCTACAGCACCCCTCACTGTGGCCAGGAGAGCATTGAGTTGTCAGTGAGCCAGATGTCCCACCTAGGAGGGATGGCAGCAGGGGCCAGGGCCTATAAATATAGTCACCAAGAGGCTCTATTTTTTTCTGCCTTTCTTTCCTGAGACCTGCCACCACGTGGCTATTGGCAGTAACTATTTTTCTCTCTTCTTTCTTCTTCTCTTTTTCTTTACTTCTTTTAATCTCTTTTATTCTTGTCTTAATCTCTTGTGGGTAACTTAAAACTGATAAATGGTATTTTACCAGGTTGTATTTCTACTAATTTGTGGGTTGATGTTTGCTGGGTGCTTTAGTGTAATCCATCTCCTTGGTTGTTTTTTATGCCTGTGAACCTTTTGCCAAAATATTTTTTTCACTAAATTAAAAGAAGTCTCTCGGGAAATGCTTGTGGCGTGTTCTCTTTACCTTTCAAGGTATCAAAGAATTTAAAGGCTCTTCAAAATTTCAGTGGGTGAGCTCCTGGAGTCTTAATGAAAGTAATAATTCCAGTAAAGCTTGAGGCTTCGGAACCAGGGTGTTACAACAGGGCTCTGAGCATCCTGGTCTAGTTGATGATGCTCCTGCTCTTTGCAGAGGCCATGGACTTGAAGACGTTTAAAAGGCCCCTTCCAACACAAACTATTTTATGATTCTGTGACAACTACAGAAAGGTGTGTTGAGATCTTCATATTATACAGCGTAAAATATGACAACCTTCCCACTCAGAAATACAATATGTGGGGGGAAAAAATAATTTAACCTCTAGCCAAAAAAAATGCAAGTTATAAACAACATCAACCCTAAAGCTGTTTAAGGCAGGAAATCCTCACAAAATGAGAAGGAGAACCAAGCCCATTCTCAGTAGAGATGCATCACTACTCTAGATTTCAAAACTCTGTGTGAAGTCTGCAGATTTGCAAATCAAAAGACAAAACCCCACTGATTTAGTTTGTTATGCTCCATATCACAGGTCATTAGATCTCAATCATGTATCCCTGTGTTCAGCTGAAGTAATTGGTGTTTAATTAAGGGAAAATTTTGATAAAGCAATCCAATTTGGCTTTGGCACATTTACTACAAGAAGAATGGAGAAGACAGTAGCATCCTCCTCCTCCTCCCCCAACCAGCAGTATTTCAGCTGGAAGAATTGCAGAATATCCTACATTATAACTCTTTCCAGCCCTGCTGAGGACTTTAAAGATGGCAAATTTAGCAATCCTATAGTAATTTGCTCCAGCATTTAATTATCATCATTGTTAAAAAGCTGTCCCAAATTTCTGATGCAAATGTCTGTGGCTCAGTTACCAGTCACTAATTATGTCTTTCTCTACTGAATTTAAGTGGTTTTTATTAACCACTATATACTCATATGTTGCAATCAAGAGACATCCTAATTTTATTTTGGATTAAGTAAACAGATTGAGCTCAGTTCCTTACCGTAAAATAATTTCTAATCTTGGGAACATGTCAATAGCTCTTTTCTTAATCTGCCCCATTTTTCAACATTCTTTAAAAATTATGGATTTCATGAGGAGTTTCTTAATGTTATATACAAAGATCTAAGACTTCTCTTTCTTATCAACACCTTTTTTTAAAAGATTCCAAGATTTCATTCTTGCTCTTTTTTCTACCAGACTGAACTGTGGGAAAGAATTAAGAACAAGTTCTACCCTGTTCTGAAAAAAAAAAAATAAATAAAAAAAAAAAATTCAGTGTGGAGATAAGTGAAAAAACATTCTGCAAATTCAGCAGGGTAATAGCCAATTATAGACAACTCAAGAGTCAATCACCAGAATTAGCCAATGTACTAAATGTCATTAAATGTCATTCAGTATCAATTCTTGATTGAAAACCATGTCTTCCCAGAGTATACTTCTCAGCACCAACAACAGTGTTACAGAAGGAATACTACAACCAATTTCCACTGTTAGAGCACAGGTTACATTATAGAATCATAGAATGTTCTGAGCTGGAAGGAACACAGAAAGATCATCAAGTCCAACTCCTGGCCCTGCACAGGATACCTCCAAGAGTCACACCACGTGCCTGAGAGCATCATCCAAACACTTGAAGTCTTTCAGATTTGGGGCTGTGACCACTTCTCTGGGGAACCTGTTCTAGTGTCCAACCATCCTCAGAGAACCTTTTCCTAATATCCAACCTCTGTCTTTCCTGACCAAGTTTCAGGCCATTCCTTCAGGTTCTACCAATGGTCACCACAGAGAAGAGATCAGTGCCTGCCTCTCCACTTTTCCTTATGAAGCAGCACTTTAAATGCTTAGATGTTTTTCTGAGGTCCTTCTGATTTCTTATCCAGGTTATTGTAAACACAATATTTTGTATCATCATCTTTATACTTTTTCATTTACTTTTTCCTTTACTAATCACAGTGAAGTTTCAAATGTCAGTAGGTTGTTACTGCATTTTATGAATCACAAAGTCCTGGGTCTGGAAAGGAACACAGGAGACTTACTAGTCAATAAACCCCCCAAAAGGCAGGATGTATTGAAAATAACCCTGCAAGAGCATAGACAACACATTTATTTAACCTTTATTATGGACTATCATAAGGATCGAACAGATTTGCTGGAAAGTCCTGCTGTCTTATCTGCCTGTACTCAAAATGAAAATGCCTAGAACTAAGCTATTACAACTACATAGTTAAAGCTAGCTAGAGGCACTTCAGCATCCTTGTGAACTCAGCACTACTGAGAGTTACAAAGCATTTTGCAGCTGTCCGTGAGTTTTTCATCTGCATCAACCTTTCTCTGACCTTTCCCTGAAGAAGGCTGGCAAAAACTTTATTTTTCCCGAGAAGTAGATATATTGTATCATTTACCTTTGCCTGATAAAATCAGATTATGACTTATGGCCTCCAAATGAAACTTATATAAGCAAAAATGTCCTGACCAAGAAAAGATTTTAAAAAAGAAAATCTAAACATACATCCTGAAGACAAAAAATGTAAGCTAATTCTGTGGGGTTTGTTTTCTTTTGTGGTTTGTTTTTTTTTTTCCGGGGGGTGTAGGAATGGGGTTGTTTTAAATTTCAATTGTTGATCCAAACTTAAGAACTGGTTCAGAAATAATATAGCATATGAAATTAATTTTGACTTATCACCTGTCCCTCCCAAAGGCAGACTGCTGGTATCATCAGTATTAGTTCTGAGGTATTGTTCTTTTTTCAAGACAGATGTTTTTCTCTGACCTTGTTTTGTCAAGCTCTATGGAGGAAAATATCTAACATGACTTTAGAAATTTTAATTGGAGAATTAGATCTTATTAGTTTTCTATTTTTGAAATTTGAAGACGTATATTCATATAGCTCATAAGATCACAGTTTAGCTATATTTTGTATTGGTAAATAAGATTTAGTTCTGTATAAACTTGAATACACTTAACTCAGGAGTCTCTGAATTTGCGCATAATTGTTTAGCAGAAAACCAACAGAGGTATCCATCTGTGTACATCATGTTTGTAACATAAAGAGTAATGACACAAAAAAGAAACTTATGGCTACTCTACAAAGTATCTTCAAAGGATTTTTGTATGGCTTAGATACATATGAATGTAAAAGTTGTATTACATTCAGAAGGGATGACTTCCCACCACTCAGCAATGATCTTGATTTGCTATCAGTGAAGTCAGAATGTTAATTTCCAGACAGTGGAAAGTTGTCTGGATTTTCTGGTAAGAAAACCTGAGTAAAACAGCTTCAATTACCTTGAATAACATAACAATGTTATGAAGCTGCAAAAAGTGAAAACATTTGATGACACATTTTTTCTGTGTCATTAATATCATAGATGTCATTCTCATACCACTCACATAGAGCAGAGGGCTTACAGGTACAGCGCACACCTGGGAAAGGGTTGCACAGAGATAATTTGACAGATGGTAGAGAATCCTCTAACCTCGCTAGCAAGGTTGAGATTAGACAAAGACTCCTAATAAGGAGTCAATTGCCAGAATTTGAAATTGAATACAGATTCCTTCTGAAAAGCCTTTAAAATGGGACTAGATATCTTTCTGAAAGATGAATTTCATTTTCATCAGTGCCATGTTTGAACCTTGCAGCAGAAATTTTGCTGTATAAGAAGTCAGCAAATAATATTATAGAGACAACTTATGACCTTAAAATATGCAGCCCTTGGCCATTCCTCTGAAACAGCAGAGATGGTAACAGGATGTCTAGCTACAAAAAAGCTTCTCTTCCAAGAGAATGCATGTATATACCACAAAGAAAAAAATGACAAAACAAAACACCAAACAAAACCAACACAGCAAAAAAATTTCCACAAGCGAAATATATACGTGTGTGTGTGTAGATAAGCACATAACAGGCATGTATGAATGCATATTGACACAGAAAGAAAAACATGTAACAGGAAATCTCTGGGTATGTTTTCCTCCTGAATTCCTTTTACTGCAAGAAAGAGAAAAATGTAACCTCAAAAAAGCATTGTAAAGGAAGGAAGGAGTCAGAAAGCCTATGCAGTACACTAAATATTATTATGAAATTCATGAACTAAAAGGGAACATGATTGTTAGCATGGGTTTGAATTTCTTTATTTGAAAGGTACATTGATAGTCCTGTGGGATAGTCTGTGGTACAGAATGCCTCATGGGCCAAAATGAATCCTAAAATTGAGAGTATCTTGTGCAAACATTTCAGATGGGTTTTGCCAGCATGTGTAACTTGTTTCTAACCCATTCTTTATAATATTTATTTCCTTCATTTTGTTGAGTACTAGTTTAATGGACAAGATTTTTTTATTCTTTTCTGGAATGTATATAAATGAAAAGATATATGATATTGTTGTGGAACAGATGAATGTTCACCAATACATTTTTCTCCTTTTAGCCATTTTAACCCAAAATAACTGCTCAGTTTTACCAGTCCCCATTAAAAATATATTTCTGCATCTGGTATGAAAGCTATTGACTTATCAATTCTTTATTACTAACAGAGACTTGTTAATATCAATATGGAAACATGAGTAAATTGTCAGCAAAAGGAATTCTTCTTTGCATGGCAGATGAGACTGTCTTTACTCTTCCTTAGCACATGTGGGTTTCTGTCAAAGGCAACCAAGCAGTAGGTGCTGAGTCAGGACCAATGATCTGGTGCTGCAGGGAGAGGGTCAAGGGTTGATATGAACACATGATGTGGATAAATGGAAAAGACCAGTGTCTCAAGCACTTGTGATTGAATTGTCAGCTGCTCCTGAAATTAAGCTAATACTGATAGGCACTAATGTAATTAAGAGTCAGAGGCAAGAAAAGGAAAGGACTGAGAAAACGAAAGCTTTTGCTAGCACACGAGCAACAGAAACAGAGATCTCTCCTCTGAAATGATGGTGACATTAAGAATGGCTGTGTGTTTCAATAACCACATGAAATGAGGTAGCACACTGCAGGGAAGGTCACTTTCACCTTGATCTCTATAGGAACTTTTCTATAATTAGCATAATAAACTACAGTAAGTCAACCTCCAAGCAACTTTGCAAGGTCTTTCAACTTACTGCATTTAAAAAAAACCTGACCAATGTTTAGTTAAGTTTCAGTTAGTGACACTTTAATTCAAACAGGTTCTTTGAAGAATTTCCTTCTTGTTTTGATACATATTTGAAGTATTTCATTAAAAAGCTCTCAGGGAGCTTATGTCATGTTAACTGCAAAATAAAAGAAGTTACTTGGCAATGTCAAATCACACAATTTTTTTTAAATTCATTTTTAAACACTAGGGAAACAAAGGCAACAGAATAAAACCAAATCCTAATACTTTAAAGGAGCAATTAAAGTTGTCACAATATGCTTAATTTCCAGTATTCGTTTACTATGTGTAGTCCTTTCTCTTATGAGCTCTGTCACACATATGAACACACAGAATTTGAAACCATATCACTTTTCCACATATAGTAACAATATCTTTCATATTTTCTACTTAAAGATTTTTATGGTCTTCATTACTGTTGCATTGCAATGATGAATACTTTTTAATCAAGTGAGGTAGTGAAACCTTAAGAAGCAATTCATCTTACTTGTCACTCATTTTCTTACCAGGTATATTGTGGCCATTTTCACTATCCTGAACATATCTAGGGCTAATATCTACCCAACTACAATGTTTAATGCTAAAAGTTCCATAATGATTTACTTTCATAACTTGTTCATCTAAATTCTGCATGTCTATAATGCCCTGTTTTATACTGCTCAGCTCATCATCTGATCAATCAGCTAATCGGTAAAAGCCATGTCAAACCCAACACCATTAAAAAGGCAATAAGACCTGCTGACTCCCATAAAATCCAGGAATCCTTGCACATTTCTCTGGGTCTCAGTGGAGCAGTAGCATGAGAGATTTACACTACTTATAAGTCATGGAAATGTATTCAGCTGGACTGAGCTGTGCAAATAGAAAAAACAGGAAAACATAAATATTTTTCACCTGCTTTCAGCTTCCCCAGCCAATGGACAGGAGAAACTATATGACATGATTTCACACACTTTCTAGAAGTCTGTTGCTAGACTAAATCAAACTTGCAGGGTTACTGAGGATACCACCTATCTGTGAGCACTTATCTCAGCTTTCTGCCTTTGTGACTGGCCTTTACAGGCATTTGCTGCTGCAAAGCTTTTGAGATGCTAAGAAAATTCTTGTCTGATCTCAAAGAGAATGTGAAGTTCAGTAAATTCCCCAAACCCCACTTCCCTGTGAGCCTACGTCAAAATAAAGCAAACTTTTCACAGAGAGCTACATTACTTGAAGTGTGAGGGAGATTTACAGGAGAGCCTCTTAAACTGCAGGCATTGACAGGTGTATATATAAAAGATGGGACAGAACCGCTAAATACCTCTTTAGTTTAACTAAATTACTTAATCTAAATACCTTTTAATTTAAGAGCATACTCTTCCTGGCAATTGCATTTTGTTATCTTTTCTCCTCCAACAGCAATTTCTTCCAGGAGTAAAAGTAGCCCCTGAGGAGCTTGCTTAATATAATCTTGTCTTTTTTGAACTTCATGCCTATCCTTTTCCCCCAGTCCCTCAACTCTGTTTCCTAGAGACCAGAGGAAGGAGTTCTACAAACAGGAAGGCATCGCAGCACTGAAAATAAGTTGTAATCACAGCATTTTTGGCAGCAGGACTATGAAAGAGGAATGGAGATAACATACATTCATACAAAACTCTGCAGGAATTGCATCTGAGGGAAAATGAGAAAAGATCACATATCCCTCACAGTGATCATGTCAGAAACTCCTGGGATCTCAGACTTCCTTAGAAAACTGTAGCTTTCAACATTTGCTGTGTGTGGGCATCCATTACTGCCACGTACCATGCTTGTTGAAATGTGAAGCCTGACTGCAAAGTGTCTATGACACCTGACACTGTTAAGACACTAAGAATGGAGAGTTCATAAAAAGGATTTAATAAAAGGATTGCATCTCTCACACTTTGCATATATGTGAGTCCTGTGAAGCTAGGTTTGTTTTTTCACAACTGGGGACAGCTTTAAGCTCTCATGGCTATGGGAAGAATGCTTCTGCTCTATGAGTTCTGTTTCCTTACTAGTAATTTTTAGTTTAGTGGCCAATCATCTTCAAATGTTATAGAATATTTAACACTGAACCTGTAAATTTGCCTATTAAGAAATAAAGGGAACATCTTTCATAAAATTTGAAAGAGGAGAAATCTGTCACTCACTTTCATTTCCTTTGGAATAAATTTAGGGTAAATCAAGCTATGATAAAGCTTCACTCTCTAAGTCAGTAAGCTGATAATTTACAAAACCTTTTCATGTTTCTTTCCAAACAGTCTTTTTTACCCCTCATACAATATACTGCAGCATTCATTTAGAAGAGAACTCATGTTCCACAAAAATGTCAAAGTTGTAAGTATCACATTTTTCCTTTGTTCCCCTTTGTATTGTAAAGACATTTTAATATTGCCTGTCTTGTCTTTGCTTTCAAATGTAACTCATTTATAAATCTATTCTGTTGTTTATTATGGATTAGTTAATTTTTTGCATAGTAACACACTTTGTTCATACCAGTAGCTACTGTTTAGAAATAAAGAAACCACTGAAAATAGAGCTATTGAGTACATCTACTGGTAAAAGACAGGAAAGTATCATCTTTCCCAATCATATAAACTGAAAAAATGCAGTAAATACAATTTTATATATAAATCTTTAATAGTCACATTGAAAATGCTGTTCCACTTTCAAAATTATTTTTTTAACCAATTGGAGGTATTATTTTTAGTGTCTCACAATCTACGGGTCTAATTGATCCAACCAATGATAGTCACAGCCCATCTGCTTCCTTCAAATTCCCTTTCAAGGGTATTAGCACACTTCAGCTGCACTATGCCACAGTTACTAAGGCAACCAGTGTGCGAAGCAGGCAGAAACTGTTTATTCACCTTAAAACATTATCCTGTCAGAAAAACCCTACAAAATTATGTATCTCAAAAGCTATGCTTTTGCACACAAAGGACATATATAAAAGGACACTGGGAGTGTGGGGGAATATATGTCCTATTTTTCTTTCTTTTCTTTCTTTTAAAAATTCTTGTATGTTTGTGGAATAAGGAAATAAATGTTTCATAACTGCTGTGATGAAGGATGGCATGAGATAAATAGGAACTATTAGGGGAAAAGTATGAACGTATCCAAGTCTGCAGTAGACATAGAAGTTGCTTCCTCCAAGTGTCTGCTGTGCACAGTCTGAACCAACAAAAGAGATGTGTGTCCATGTGTAAAGTTTCTCACATACTCCCTGGATGATGCCAGTTTGGACTGCCCTGTAACTGTCAGGCTACTTTGTATTGTGTGACCTGGGACTCCTTACCCAAATCCCAGGTCTGTGTGTGCTGTGTCTTACATGACTAAGTTTGGGAAAAGAAAATCCCCATCCTCTTCCTCATGCTCATCTTTCCTCAGAAAAGCAAGGCCAGCACTTTTTATCAAAATATTTCACCATTTTGCTAACACTAAAGATATTTCAGAAGTTATATTCTTTTGAAAAGACAAAAAATACAATGTTTTTGAAGGGCTTGAGAGGCTACTGGATAGAATGAGAAGATTAACCAAACACAAAACCAATTCTATGTCTTTCAGCAATATTTGCAAAACATTCTACCCTGATCTCTAATTTATTTCAATATTACAAGTATAAAACTTGTCCCTGCCTTACTGCTTTCACCAAGTGCAAAACCAATTAGAACTCTGTGGAGGAATAGAGCCTCTGAGGTTATTGCAGGTGAATAATATGTTCTGATGAATTAGCTAAAATATTAATGCAGCAAAAATAATCACATTGCATGCTGAAGACTGAGACACTAATTTTGTCTCACATCTTTACATGCAGCTGACACTATTTAAAAAGGCAAATAGCATGGCTCTGGGGAGGCAAAAGCCTTTACTGGGAAAACAGGAAAACTTCGCCCCTCATCCCAGAGGTGGTGCCTGACATCTCCTGAACATATATTAATTCATTGAATTCTGTGGTTTGTGGGATCCTGACCAGTAAGAAGACCAGAAGAACTGGACCAATGGAATGCCACTGGGTTACACAGAGTGGTGATACATTTTCTAGTTTAATCTCTCTATGTCAATGTCTTTCTTCCTTTCCTGCCCCACCCTCTGCCTTCTTTTCCTATTTCTTTCTCTTTCTCCATCTCACATTTACCATTAAATTAAACCTATAATATTGACTTTGGCATCTGGTCTAGTTTGTACCTTAGCTTGGCCAGAAGTATTTCTAATATTTTTAGTCACTGGACCATAACACATCCCAAGGTTTAATAACTCCATGATCACATTAACCCACTAACTGTACACAGTCAGTTGTGCCTCAAAACATTTCTTCCCTTGGAAAGGTAATCTAATCCAGACTTGAGTACAAGTGTCCACATTATTTGGGCCAGAATCAGAAATTATTTCAATGTAAAAGAAAAAGGAAAATCACATTTTCCCAAAGATAACTAAGGAACCCCATGGATGTACCTATTCTGTTACTAGGTGTTGCAACACTTCATAAGCATGGAGATGCAACATGAAAGAACAGCTAATTTCTAACACCTAGTGTAACTTTTCCATGATGTGTACTGTTAGGAGATTCACAGAAAATAGGTGTTTATTTGCTGCCATGTGGAAGATTTGCTTGCTCTGTGCTTTCAGTGCCCACTTCTCATGTGAATTCTGCTCATATCAAACAGATTCCTCTGAAAACTCTTTGCGTGATTCACTCCTTAGCATTCCAGACATTTTGAAAGTGAGCTAGGGTGAGACTACTTTAAATACTTTAAGTTGCAAAGCTGAAGGTATAAATACATTTTTCTTAAATCATATTGTAGACTGATACACAGTCTTGATTAACACAGCCACAAGAGTGCAGTTTATTTGCACTTAGGGCATTGATATACCACGCTCTTAGCAAAGACTCTGGTTGAGTCATCAGATGTCTGCCACAGACTAATAAAGGAAATAAATGAGATATTGTCACCAAACTAATGGCATTTTGGCATTTGACACAGCTATGCTAGCTGTGGAGGAGCTGTCCCAGAAGTATTGTTGCTCAGCATATAGCAGATTAATACCAAGCAGCTGCCTTACCATTGTCAAGCTCAGAAGGACAGAAAGGTGGCAGAAAGTTCTCTCTAAGTCAAGTTGATTTCTGACACAGCAAAGTTGCTAGTCCACAATAATTTCAATACGTGAATTCAAACTTAGAGGCTGAAATGTCCAAAAGCAATGAATACTCTGTAGCTTACCTGCGTGAAACAGATGAAAGCATTTAGAGCTCCAAAATTCATGGTGGTTGGTGTTGTACTATAATGTCACCTTACAACTGCAAATGATAGAACTGGAAATGTTTGTACTGCAACATGTCTCGTGTGCTGCAAGTAGTAGGTACAGAGGTTAAGATGACCCTGCTGCCTCTTACATCAGTGATTTCATTTGAGACAGCTGCTTACTTAAACTGGAGAAAAAAGTGAATCTGTTCTGCAACATGAGAGTACATCAATAGCAATAGTACAAAAGTAAAAGAAACCAGAGTGAAAACAATGCAAGCAGTAATACCTGTAGGAGAGCATTTTTCTTCTAAGGAGTTTAAAAATGTAGAAGATAATAATTTGCCATAGGGACACATGTTGGAATGTAATTTGTATTTTTGTACAAGTATTATAATTAGTGCTATATATTGCACACAAGCTTGGTGGGCATCCCATAATTATCTCCTTAAAATATAAACAAATACCTGGTAAGATGCATCTGCAGCCCTTTAAGTTTCTATAAATACTCTAATGGCTGCAGAAGTTAATTTAAATGAATATAGCTGGCTATCTGCAGTTACTGTTGTTCCAAAGCTTTCATTGTGGAAACACACTTCAAAAGTTACCCACCCACATGCATAGACTGAAAACACAGCCATTATATGCAATAAGAATAGATTTGATTTTTGAATATTCCTAAGGAATATTTCAAATAAACAAAAAAGGCTAAGAATCATTTCATAAACCAGACTGAGTCTGTGCTTTAGGCTTTACATGAGACTGACTAGTTGCTATGCCCAAATCCTTTAAGAAATGTTTTTGATTCATAGTTGCTCTTCTTCCACAGCACGTCTCTCGCTCCTAAGATAATATATTTCCCCAGAGGTAAATAATTTTCCCTTTGATGATGTACTTCCACTTTTCAATGTATTCCACATGTGGATCCAAGTCTTTCTATTCCTTAGCATCTCTCCCTCTTTTAACTAAAACGCTATACGTGACCCTGAGGGCTGCAGGTTTAAGATGTCATTGCAATGGCTCCCATTACTTATTAGTCAGAAACAGCACTGGAAAAGCCACACTGACATTAGACTCCTTGGAGTCAGAGAAATTTGTGGGTAACACTGATCCATTGTAAAGAGAGCAGTTGTACAAGATGTGCAACATGAAATAAAAGTAAGAAATTAGCAATCTTGTTATATAGTCAAAGAAAAAGGAAGTTACTTCATATAACTTCAAGTGATAGCCAATGGCCTTAGTTGCGTAACTACAGGGTGATTTTGAAAAGCATAAAAATGTTCATGCTTATTTGCTTTTTTGATTCATATCTGTGAAGAGCAAGTTTGATGACTCACTGTTCCCACACAGTGAAATCAATGCTCTCTATGCCTCTGACTTACTGCACATACCCAATCAGCTAACACATACCGAGCCGATCATGGAAGCATCAATCTGTTTCTCTCTATCTAAAAGTGATCTGCATGTATCAAGTGGCTATTTGTCCAAGATTTCCAGGTGTCATTTAGTACCTCAGGAGATCTCAGATAAATGGCTAAATTTTTTTCCCTCCAGTGTCCAGAAAACATTCAACAGCTTGTATTAACTAAGTAATGTTTCTGTGACAAAGACAGATAAGAAATGTTGCAACTTACTTGCATAATGCCTGGAACACTAATTATAAGAAAATTTCAAAAAGAAATAAAAAATTAACAGCTTAGGAGTTAGAAATATTTTTTCTTACTCTTATTTTTGTTATATATCCCAAAATAGCACAATAATGAATCACAATGATTCTTTAGCTATTCCAAGATATAGACAATTTAATAAGCACCATAATATCCCACATGACTTTAGCTATTCTCCCAAAGGATCTCCTTCTCCAGGTCTCAAGACAAAGGTTTAACTGTTCTCCATTAACTGTCAGGGCAATTATCATAGATTTATAGGTTTGACTCATAAGTACATCTTAGTCCTTTCTGGTTTTTTTATTTTGTTTTTAAATGGACCTTCAAACATGTCCTTCATACCCAGATGATATCTGAATTAGAGGCATTCCACGTGGTAATATGGCTATGTATTTTTTATGAATTTCCCAGTTCAGACCTACTATATAGCTTTTCACATTCAAAAACTGTTATAAAATGAACAAAAAGGAGACCAAATCCAAACTCGATGAAAAAAGAGATTTAGTGGGAAAAAAAAAATCAGCAATAAAAAAAAAAAAAAAAAAAACAGAACTAGAGAAATAATACAGTTCTGAAGTTTGACAGTTTCCTGGGAGGGGTGGGGGGACCCCAAACCACTCAAACAAACAAACCAATCTAAAATTATTGGGGGTCCTTTATAACTATATTTTTAACTAATGAAGTTCATTAAAGTGACATTTTGGTAAACTTTCTAGGTCATTACAAAATTACTGATTCAACCCCCAAAAAAATTCTGTTCATTTTATATTTGGGGAAAAATCTTTATTGCATATTACATTTCAGATCAAATCATGTCAAGCAAAGTGTTAAGGTACTTTGATTTAAACACTTCTAAAATATAAACTGGATGTGTGGGGACAATTTGATATCTTTACAGCCAAAACAATATTGCAGTGTTGACATGAATTCACTAAATATTTTACTTGACACAAATCTTTCCATCAAAATAATATGTACTTTTGAATCTAAAAAAGATCCTTTTGACCAAGGAAAAATGCTTGATCTTCATGACATGATCTATAACATGTCAAAACCCAAAACATGATGATGTAAGACTTTTTTGTTTCCTAGTAAGACATCATTCTCATTGAATTCTTAGAAACTGCAAATCACAGACATAGCAGACATATTGACCTCATCATAGCAATCTTGCTTGGAATTGAAAATAACGTGTATTCTGACCTAGAGCATACCCTAGAAAATGCTTCAGGGCTGACAGGCAAGTCTATCTCATAGTCCAGCAATAAAAATTAGCTTCAGACTTTTAATCAAACCAAAATGACAAGTTCTGATAAGATACAATATTAGAAATAAAAATGGAGGCTCAGTCTGTGAAGTTTGCTTTGGTTTAGCATCTAAAAATATCTAAAATGGATCTGGATACTGGAGAATGTTTTCAAACTTTTCTATGAAAAGCTAACTATATTTCTTATGCAAAATTATCAGGGAAACAACCACACAAGTGTACAATACAGAAAAACTAATTGCCAGATTTATCAAGATTTTTCATAATAACCCCAGTAGAAAAAAGGGCAGATGAATGACAGAAAAAAAAAACAACCAACAAAAAACCTCAGAAGATAGAGAACTGAATATACTAGTTTCAACTGACAATTCCTGCTTTGGTTTAGTTTCTTACAGTAATGATTTTAAAAGAGTTACCTTTATCTCAAGGGTTAGAGAATATTTTGGCGTCATTACTGCATGGCTAGACTTTGCTGTCATTTCACAGTTAGAGTTTATAATGCTAAAAATCTATTATCTCAATTTGTACTACATCACAATTTATTATTACAAATTTTCTACTAGAGATCAAGGAAACATATATAACAATGAAGGGGTTCAGAGGAACTATATATGTATACATATATATATACACACACACACATATATACACATACACATACACACACATATATCTATATATACTTATATAGATATACACACATGTATATATCTCAAATGCTTCCATGTTATTTTATTTTCTGTCCTAGACAAATTGGAAGATGATTATCTTCCTAAGAAATGTATATTATTAAGTCAGAATATATTTCAGGCAGTGTCAGCAACTCTTTCATACAAATAGAATTTCAAGTCCTGGAAGAATTGCATCTGACACCAGGGTTTCTTTCAGAGACGGAACTGAAAGCAAATTTCCAGATATAATTAAGGGCAGATGGACTTGAAGCTGTTTAAAAATCAATTGCTACAATTACTTTATTAACCTTATATTAACCCTATAAATTAAAAGAAATAATTAACACATTAGAAATAAAGCGAGTAACATGATCATGAAATACATCTCTCTGATTATCTCTGTAATTTACAGACTCTGCAACTGTATATATAAAATATATCCAGTTTCTAGAGGAAAAAAATGATAATTTTTGAAAAGGAATAAGCCATAACTTCTTCCCTCATTACAGCCTGACTTCTATTGTGGGTTTGCTTGCAAATACTTGTATAAGGCATAATTTTATCAAAATGTTTTTACGGGAGGGATCAATTCTACATTCAGCTTACTAAAATTTAGTAGTTCTTTAGTTTACGACACATATCATAATAATATTCATTATTGCTTTTGAATACAACCTGTCATAGACTATGGTCATCTCTATGCATCAATAAGCAGAAGTGAATGCTCAGTAGAAGGTATTTAATAACTTGCAGTAATATTTATTGCTCTCCAAAAGAGACCTATTTCCTATTAGATCCATGCATATTTTCATAACTGAACTGGCATAAATGTATGCAAATCCATTCAAAATAATTTAAACAGACTGAGGATCAGGTTCCCTCATTGGCAAAGAGCCTGGTCCTCTAATAAGAGCTGCTAAGTGAGCATCTAAAGCATCTTTATGCTTATGTCATTGTCCCTCACTTCAGTAATGAGGGTCTCCTCTCTACTGCTGAAGGAGAAGTAGCACCTCTATAGCAATTCCTTTTATGTAGGAGTCACACCTTTCAAAAAATCTGAAAAAACAGAAAATTCAGTATGTGTGTGCTGTTAGAGCCCATCAGAGTGCTCTATTCTCTAGCTCTTCTCTGGGTAAGGATTTGGCTCAATCTACAGTTTGTTTTACAGTGTATGTGTTGAGTTTCAAAATCTGTGTTTATGACCTTTCAAAATAACACTGCAAAATTGAACCAAAAATTTTTCTCTAGTCCATGGGATCTAAAATTAGAAAAAAATAATAAATAATGTTAAGAACAAAGTCAATGCAATAAGTATCACAAGAACAATCACTGAAAAAAATCCACTTTCTGGAAAAAGCATAAATTTGCATAAGCTATTTCAACTATTTCTTTTGGAAGTTAAGTGAGAAGAGAGATTTTTACATTGTTTCTATTTTAAGTACATGAGAGGAAACCAAGTGTAGAATGACCTGAATGACTCAATATCTCCATAGGCAGACAACTCCTGGTAAAATTCGCATGGTTTTCATCTAGGAGTCATATGGTTAAACGTTTTGCTAAATCTCACTACACATTCACCAGCTAGTTTGATTAAAACCAGCCAATACATACGTTTCCCCATGTGTTTGTAAAGTATTCTCTGGCACTTTCAAGCTCTCACATGAAAGTGAAGGAAAAGGTGAAGAAAAAAAGTGCTGGTAAACCTTGTGTAACTCACACGCTAACCAGAGAAAAATACCAAAATTGCTGACACTCTTTATACACCGTAAGTGAAGGTACAGGAGAAGTATTAAGGACAAATGGAAACAGCTTCCCCAGAAAAATTGCATTTAAAACTATTGCTAGTCCTGCCACTAAGAAATATGAGCCCCAGTGTCATTTGTGTCATAAACAACTGCAGGCTTGTTTAATGGCAGCATGTTTGTAGCACTGTTTGGAGTCTCTGCAATGACTTTTTGCATGGCACCTCACACCTCTGTCACTGTGTTCCTTAGGCATGCTGGGAATCAATATGGTTAATAATAGACATCACAATAAATGTGCATTATGAGTAATATTTTACTGTCAAAAGAATAAAGAGTCATAATTTGTGCTTGCGTTAATTATACTTCCACTATGACTGTCAGATAACTAGGTCAGAAAAATAGTCTGCAGCCTGTATTTTATGAGCCAAATCAATTTAAATTCTGTTATTCCCCACAGAATGCAAAGGAGAGATTATGGTGGGAGCATCTTTTGGCACATATTTCCCTGTGAAGTTTTAGGCCAAACTGGAGGAAAGACAAAGTGTTTTGAATGAGTCTGAAGATGCTTGGAAGTGCCTCAGGTAAGGATGCTCAAAGAGAAGCAGCTCTTTCAAGGACTTCCTGCAGGTACAGTTTTGAAACAGCTGTCAAAACCAGCATGCATACAGTCAGGAAGAAATACACTCCTACAGCTGCATTTACATTTCCTTACAAAGTAGCTATCAGCTGTTACTTTCAGACAGTTAATTATTCAAAAAGAGACTTAAAAAAGGATACTGGAGTAGAAACTGGTGGTATGATAAATTAAAAAAAAAAATTCTTATGTGCAATTTTGTTCTGTATACATATCTATATGAATATGTGCATTTGGATTCATTGCACATTTGCAAATTATCATACAAATAATAGTGTACATGTATCCATACGTGATACACAGGCATGTCACTTGGCAGTTAAAAAATGCCCACAGGAATTTTTGCCTAAATGATATTCCTTGGAAAAAGAGTTAGGCTTGACTACAGTCCTATTCTTCTGTCAGAACAAATTCTTTTAACTTAAGGATTATTTCAGTTCAACAAAAAGTGCTAGCATTATAATCTTGCCACTTGACTGATACATGGGAAAGACCGAGCTTGACCATAACAGTGACAATCCTCTAACCTTCCCATGCCTCCTATCAGTTAACTACTGTAGATCCAGACCTCAGAGACTGGAAGTGTAGTTCATCAGCAAGGAACAAACTTTGCACTTTCTCTGCATAAGTTTCTCTGCTGTTGCTTGGCCCACAATACCATTATTAAGAGAAGTCTTTAGTATAACTTTGTACTTACACTGCATGTTGTCTTTCAATGAACTCATATGTAAAAGCAATGATAGATTACACGCTCTAATTTTCTTTAAATTACTAGCTCCTGATTTCTGTAGCTTGTGAACACAGCTTCTCTGACAATAAAAGCAGTCAAGGTAGCAAGACATGTTAAATTTAAACATTGAGGGAAACCTTGGCAGTCCATGCAAGTACTGAGGGATGGTACGTTAAACTGGTAAAAAATATTATTTTTGTGAAGCAGCTACTATAAACCTGAGAAGCACATATGTTTCAAAACAATAGAATAGAGAGGAAAAGACAAAAGAAGAAAGAAAAAGGAAATTCAAGGGTTCAGAACTACCTGTTCTGAGCATGGAGAGCAAGGAAAACATTTAAAAATAACAGTGTCTACAATAAAGTGGAATATCCAAAAAGCATGAAGCAGAATATCCACAAAGTGGTCAAATTGCATTCAGTAGCTGTTGACAAAACCTTATGGGGGCAAAAAGACACCTAAAACTTTTTTCAGTTTCCTGATTGGAGATGGAAGTAACTGGTTTAAATGGAGGTTTTTCAAGGCTGGGTGGAAAGATTAAAATGTGAGTTCAAGGAAATACCCTTACTGCTTTAAGGACAAGCATCTTGCTCTCTAATTCTTCACTTTTTTACTTTAACACAAAACCTGAGAATATCATTGCTTTAATAATATAGCAAGAGAAAATGTACACAGAGGTATTCCTCTTTTCCTCTTTTTTTTTTTTTTTTTTGGAATCACACCTGTGAGAGACAGATATATTTGGCTAAGGAGGATAATTTGTTTCCAAAAATACTTCTGAGCCTTGTTAATCAACTACCAGCTTTTGGCAGCAAAGAGAAGGCAATAGAAGAGTGTGAGTTGATACTGAATTTTATAACATTAAAAACTGCTTTTTATGTATGAGTTAAAGATGAAAACTAGTATCTAAAATTCCCACAGAAAAAGGAATAGAAACTGGAAGTTCAGGGCAATAAGTAAATTTGTTTAGACTAGTTCTCGATGGAATAACATTTGTTTTGGGCAGGAGATCTACTTCTTGCCCCTGACTCTGAATATCCCAGATTTCCAGCAGCTGGGAAAGGCTGGGTCATTTGCCACACACAATTGTTCAAGAGCCTGAAGGAGCTGAACCAGCCATGGCTGTGAGGGCTGTTCAGCAGCAGAGCTCCCGGAGCCCCGAGGATTTACAACATTGTCTCCCCGCCATGACAAAAGGATACATCCAAGGCAGAATTCATGAATTTCTAAGCTTCTACCTTTGTGAGAGGAAAAACATGCAAAATATGCCACAGGTAGCTCCACTTTAACCAGCAGAGCTGGCTAGTGAAAATTACCTCTGAGAAGCTCTACGCTGTCATTGCCAACTGCAGTCCCACAGCGATATATCACTTATTTACTGCTTGACAGACACCTCCTTTCCCTTTCTGCCTCCTGCTTTAGCTTGAATGCATGAGGAGGCATGTTCCCCAGACTTTCTTGGAACTTCCTCAGACTCCATCCCGAAGTAGCTTATTAAGTACATCTTTCAATATAAGAATATATGGAAATCTGAACAAAGACCTGCATATACACCTTCTTCTGGGAATCACAAAGCAGACAGAGTAACAAAACAAGTAAACACCTTGGATACTGTAGAAAAAGACATGATTCATGAACATAATTAAGTGCATCTCTTAAATAGTTATTTCCTATTATTTAAAAAAGGAAAACATCTTGGCTGATAGCCTTCTATAGAAAAATAATTGTAATATGTATGGAACAGAGATGAGGGTAAGGACAAAAGGAAAACCAACTAGATGTCTATATATGCCCAGCAGTTCATGGAAAACTAAATTTTTGTCTGTATTTGACTATATTGCTTTGCTGTCAAATATTTCACCAGAAACACAAAATTTTCTTTCTCTTTTATTTTTTTCCTCTCTAATTGAACAATACTATTTTATTAAAACATAATGACGGGGGAATATGACCATGGCCAGAGACCCCAGACAATGCAAATGTTGTAACTAAACCCCCATTAAGCAGAAAAAGAGTAAGTTCATTTTGATCAAAATATCAGACCTAGGAGGAAGGTTAGCAAAAGACTTTATACCTTCTATGTAGCACAATAGTAGTAAATTCTTTATAAGCATTACTATCTCCAGTGTACTGTTTTAAAGGTAAACTGGCAGGAGAAATGAACCCAACTGAAAAAGATGTTACAATAAATACAATGATATAGAGAAAAACTGTTTTTAACCCACAAAAACCAGATGTATAACCCAGCAACTCAGGGCACAAACAGAATGGTGTTCATTAGCCCCTGTGCTGAGCCCCACATGATCCCCTTAAGCACAAAGTAAAAGGAAAGGAAAACCTGCTGGTGAGGATGATGGTCACAGTCTGGTCGAGAGTAGCAGTCTCAGTCCTGTTGAGGTTCTGCTCCCAAACTACAAGATGATATATGCTCAGGTTCAGGTGGGAATGCCCAGTACCTCCCCCAGGGCGGGGAGTTCCACAATGGGTGATCTAACTCTGTCAGTCATGGGATATTTTTAGAATTCTTAACGGCCCATTAGCAGATATGGCCCCTCAGGCTGGGTGTGCAGGTGCTATTGCCTCCCTGGAGGGGAGTTACCACACCTGAGTCACTGGTCTGAAACCCCTATCTCACAAGGTTCTCTAACACCTAGCTTGTAGCCTGAGGAGTCAGGTGTGCCCTGGGAAGCTGCTGCAAATGATCTCTTTTTAACAGTTTGTTAGAAATTACATAGAGGGTGTAAAATACACACTTTTGGTTACACCCACACAGTAATAAGCTGGTCCCAGCCACTCTAACTAGGACATTCAGAGACTGGGAAGGGGTATAAATGTTTCTCAAACAGTTTGCTATGCAGTAAAATATATTTTTAATCAAACTAAGGTAATGTCTAAAATCAACTAAATAAATATAGAATCACAGAAAGTTTTTGTTTGGAAGGGACCTTAAAAGTTCACCTAGTTCCAGCCCCCTTCCATAGCTAGGGACATTTTCCACTAGACCAGGTTGCTCAGTGCCCCATCCAACCTGCCCTTGAATGCCTCCAATGATAGTGCATCTACTACCTCTACTTGCAAACTGTTCCAGTGCCTCACCACAATCTTAGTAAAGATTTTCTGATATACAGTTTTAAAGCAGATACTTCATAGAGCTACCTGAAAAGATCTGTCTGAACTTCAAGAGGCTAAAGGGGCTGAGACCTGAGACACAATGTTCCCAGAATGAAAATATGTACTGACAGCAGCCATCCTAGTATTTCAAGGGAGATCTTCATCCCATGTAGCAAATCTATCCACTCCAGGGTTCTTGTGCAGTTCTCAAAGCTGAGAGGAGAGGAAAAGGGAAAGGCAGCTAAACAAAAGACTTCAAAAGACAGAAAGATAGGTTGCCCTCAGAATTTGTTGTATTTTAAAAACACTTTATCAAACTGATGATTTTGCTGTAAGCAATTTCAGCCTCCATGAATGAACATTTAAAGATTTTTACTGTTCCACTAGTGAAGTGTTGACTGGTTTAGATTGGTGAAAATCTTTTATGCTAATATGCTTAACTTTACCCTCTATAGAAACCTAGCTTTTGAAGGGTATATTGTGGCTAAAACAAAACCCCCCAAACCCCAAAAGCTCTCACATGATCTGTCCATTGTAAGCAATTAGAGGGAGCATATGGCAGTTCACCTTTAAAATCTTCACAAAGGAATTAATGCAAACACTTCTTCACCTGTAGTATCTCTGCTCTCCCCCAGCATCCCAGTGCAGCAGATGGTCTAGCTCAGTTAAGTACATATAGCAAATACATCTTCAAATTCCCCTGCCTTTAGTTAAGTTATCTTTAGTTGAACAGTTGCCAGGAATATACCATCATATTGCAAATGTAGGTCTAGTTTCTGTCCTTGTGTCCTCTGAAGACTCCATCGACATCACGGAGCATGAAGCAGATTGTAATCATTTTCTGCTCTAGTAAACCTGTTTATTTAGGAATTGAGATTGATTTCGGACTACGAAGATCCAGAGCCTGCTATATAACAGTATGAGGTGGCATCAGGCACAAAGGAATTTGATGTTTTGTAGCAGCTGTTGTGAGCTGCAGCGCTGGCAGCTTCAGGAACAAAATGTGAACATGTTGCTCAGAGGGATGAGACATCTTCCTTTACACTATACAACCAAGATGTTCTTGATAGGTACTTCTACCTGTTTCAATGAGTATTTTTGCTATTTTTTTCTGTCTTGTTTGTAGTTTTATTGGTTTGATTAGAATGATTTTGGGATTTGCGTCTGCCAGATATGCTTAGTAAATGTTTTTGGTACTCGTAGAAGCCATTATAAAAAACAAAGTGGAACACTTACTCTGGCTCTTTCCATTTGCAAGACAGGTCAGAAGAATAGTAACTGCATCATTAAATCAAGAAGGCATTAGCGGAATAGTTCAAGTTAATTTTCTCCTATGCCAAGAGAAAGAAATTACTTCTTACTCTGATTGTTGTGCATTTCCTTTAAGTATCAGTGAACATTCTAGACATAACACAGAACAGAATATATTTCATCTACCTTTTATTAAGGCTGATCTTTCCACCGGTTTATATAAAGTATGCAGTTAATGTTTTATATCAGTGACTTTTCAGAAAACTCTTTCATTATAGAGATTTTAGGATATTTGAGACAGTCATAAGGCCTTGTATTCTGTTTCTTGACTTGACAAGTCCATAAAAGGTTCCCCCTAATGATGAGACAAGTAAGACACAATAGGCTAATTCCCAGCTCATAGTAAGGTACATCTGGAGGAATACAGTTAACTTATCAAAAAGACATCTGCATTACACCTGTAGGAACAGTGACATATAATGAAAGAGGTAGGAAATTTTTTTTAGTAAACAGAAAAATGTATTAACAGGAACTAATAACTCACGCAATGAAAACTGGAAGTCTATGGACTGATAGTTTGAACAAGCAAAGCACTTTGAGCAAACTAAGGAAGAGATGTTGTATCTGATGACTAATGAAAAAAAATGCAGTTGCATAAACTTTCACATTTAAAATGTAACTGTGAACTCTGTAGGGAGTTCCTTTACAAATATATTGTATAATACACTTCATCTGAATAACGATGACCCAAATCAAGTAACCATTGGATTCTGTCTTTATGACCTGTTTGCTTTTAAAAACTGCTGATAAGGATATAATTTTGATTTTGTAGACTGAAATCTATTGCAATAAATGTAAATCTTTCTATTCCTGGAAAAAATATCTTCTTGCACTTTATTGCTACTAGGCAGTACTTGTTAGGTCAAGACCACTGTAACTTGCCTTCACAAAACAAGAAAAAGAGGTTCTTTTGCTAACCTGGTTTTCATTCTCCTTACATGAAATTACTTAATAAGTTCCCTATTATCTCATAACTGTATGTTGATTAATGGTATAATTTATTTGCAATTTGCACAAATGTGGGAGCTCACACTTTGGAAATTATCCAGATATAATTTCTGTGACTGTTAGGATAACATATGTACGTATGATTATTCTAAGATATGAAGTCAATCTGAATTATAAGGAGAGATGGAGACAGTAATTCTACAATGGGAAAATAAAAGAATCAATCAGGAGCATAGAAATCCAATCTTAAATCAAGCATCAATGGTCATGCAAGAGTGATCATGTTTAATTTCCAAGATTGCTTGAAGAAATAACCCTGTATAGATTTTTCAGTGCCATTAAATGAGTAATGTTTGTCATTATGTGATACATATGACCATATGAGGTCTCTCAGAAGATTTTGGTACCAAGAATAACAGGACATTTCTCAGAGAACATAAATATTCTTTATGCCTGAAGAGAAAATTTCAGCCCACTCATTAAAGAAACCAGTTAAGGCAATAGTATTCCGATGTGTGAGATGGAATAAAATCATATTACAAACAATAAGAACCTCCCACAGGTATTGGGGGATTTCGACTGTAGTTTTACATATGGTTTTTCTTCTACTAATTAGTATGTGTATATTTTAAACTTCAAACTGTTTAAGCCAGTGAGAGTCTGATATGACTCTTCTCAAACTATCTCTTATCACCAAGATTTATGAGGGATTATAGGTTAGTCTTATGCATAGCATTTGAGTAAAGCATCTTTCCATACATTCTACATCCCATTTTTAAATATTTCAAACCTGTCTGGCATTATTGTTTGGAATTTTGATTAAAATACATCAGATTATTTTTATTTGCAGATTGAATACATAAATTTGGTCTTTGAGAGTTGTATAAACCTATCGGATCTTATTTCCAAAACAAGGAGTTTTTGATAGAGTTCATCAATTCATAAATACAATTTCATAGAAAGAAATCAACACCTGAATGTTGGGGATTAAATTAAGTTTACTTATAAAGCATTAAAAATTCATCGTGTAGGTTTAAGTGCAATGAAGTAACATGTTTGTAGCTTAGCATTAATGGGTTTTTCTCAAAGCTTGGCATAGGTGAACTTTAAATGAACTCAGTTTGTTAGCACAAAAGGCTGAGTAGAGGAGTAAACACAGAAAGACTGAATATCTTCAGATAAGGGTTCAGATCCTGGAAGGCCCCCAAGGCTGGCCCAAGCTGGAATATAAGAACAATTAATGGTCTGCCCACGTGGACATGGAAAAAGAATCTAAAAGAGGTGTTAGAAGTTCCCAGATAACAAATCACCATGGACCAAGAGGCACATGCAGGGTACATGAAGCTCAGGTGCACATACAGTGAGGATATAAAGACCTAGGGATTTCTTTGTTCAGGGAACCTCTCTGAAGGCAACCATCTTGAGATGGGTTGTAATTAAACATTACCCTACACAATTAATTTCTGATATTTGATAAAAAATTTCATTTCATCCACAATGCCTAATCAAAAATCAATGATCCTTTTATAGAGTAACAGTTAGTCTTTAAATGCTCAGAAGAGGCATTTTCTCCTCTTAGTGCTTGGAGAGGCAATCAAGAGCTTCTTTTCCACTTTAATTACTGTCTTTTCATCCTTTCCAGGAACACATAATTGGGAAAATGTTTATATCCTATTGAAGCAATGAGACAAATTATTTTCCACATGCTAGACTATTTTGACCTTAGATACAATGCCTGTATCATCTCCAAGGAAACACTAAGTTCAAATCTATACTTTAATTAAAATTATATTTGAGGGTAATTATTGAGGCCACAAAATATAATTTGCTTTATCACTGGTCACTCCTCTTTCAAAACTGTAGTTACTGTGACCTCAATCAAAACCTCCTTGGGTAATTGCCTTGCTTTGTAGCTCTAGCTGGATGAATAGTTTTCATTTCCTGCTATGTTGTAATTGTGTTCAGCTTTTCTGCTTTAGTTTCCACTGGCAGAGGGCAATTCACTCTAAAAGTACATCTATTTCAATGTACTTCTGGTTGCAAACTAAGGCTCTTTGGCAATCCCATGCCTCGAAAAGTTTTATTTAAATGTCACACTCCAATTATTTTTTGAAATGTACTTTAGAAAGGCCTTTTATTGCCAATAAAAATACTAAATATTAGTCACATGCTAAAATGCTTGCTACCCTTTAATATTTTTTTATGAATAAAAATATACATTAAAAATACCTTGAATTTTCTAAAGCATCTAGTACATGACATGCAGACCTACCAGGTGCTAATGCTTAAACCTGTTACTAGAAATAACTATGTTTTCACAGAAGACCCTTATATTTTTCTGGACTGCTGGAGCCAGTCATTCAAATACCATAATTAAACCACTGATAGTAACCCCACTAGCTTGTGAGGGAGAAACATTGTTATTTCTGTTTTAGCCACCAGATAAAGATGGGGAATATCAATGTGTTTTCTGCACTCCATTCTTCAGCTCAAAGCATAAGGTACAGAGCCTTTTACTCCTTCTCTCTTCTAAGAAAACTGTGCAAGTGAACAAATTATAGCTACAGAGCAAGACATCACTACAAGAGGTTTGTTAAAAAGTGTCTGACCCAAAGAACAACAACTGAACTTGAGCACAAGTACTATAAAGGCCCAAGGGGACCTCTGATCTGCTTGTGAAGCTATGGCCCAAAGAGACACCTGTTGGTGTGTTTGTGAAAGGAATAGAGTTTCGTTTTGGAGTCTCTAAAAGTGAGCCATGTTGCAATTCCACGTGGTCTTTTTGTTGCAAAAAAGTGGCATTATTTACAAGACTCATGCTCAGGGATTTGACAGAAGTGTGTAAAGAAGGTTTCAGATAACAACATTTGAAGGGATAGTAGGGAGGGACTGTAGAAGGCAGAAAACAAAAACCCAGTAGTGGCTTATCAGGAGGAGTTCATGCTCGAGAAAGCTAGCAGGAATACCCCAAAACTATCAATTTGCAATGCAAACAAGATTCAGAGCCTAAGTTTAGTCCCTATCTTTCCTATTAGTGCCTTTGTCACAGAGGCTTATCCTGGGAGTTTAATAGGATGCTGTAAATATAGCAGTAGATAAATGCTGTATTTATAGTAGAAATGAATTCTGATGTGAGATCAAGGTGTTCACACTGCGTAATAACTCAGAAAAAAACTTGGCAAGTCATTGTTCCTTCTGCTTCTCTGCCTAGGCTTCCTAGAAGAAAAAAAAATACTTAAGACTTGTGCTACTGTGCTTCAACAGGATGGCAAATGATTATTTTTCTACCCAGAAATAACCTATTAGGTTACTCAGTAGTTAGTGTTGTTCTAAAAACAGTGTTTTCTCATACAGTAATCAGGCAATCGATAGAAATCTATGGAAAAGACATGGATCTATTAGAGCACATCCAGAGGAAGATGCTCAGGGCCTGGGGCACCTCTCCTAGGAAGGCAGGCTGAGTGGACTGTCCTTGTTCAGTCTGGAGAAGAACAGGCTTATTGCAGCCTTCCAGTGCCTAAAAGTGGTGTGTAAAAAAAATGGGGACAAACATTTAGCAAGGCCTGTTGCAACAGGACAAGTGGTGATGGTTTGAAACTAAAGGAGGGGTAGATTCCAAATAGATATAAGGAAGAAGTTTTTTAAGCTAACAGTGGCAAAACACTGGAACAGGTTGCCCAATGAGGTGGTGGACACCCCATCCCTGACAATTTTCAAGGTCAAGTTCAATGGGCTCTGAGCAACCTGATCTAACTGATGATATCTCTGCTCATGACAGGCAGGTTGGACTAAGTGAACTTTAAAGGTTTCTTCCAAACCAAATTATTCTATCATTCTATGACACATTATGGCTCTAGAAAGCCACTGTAACACCAAAAAAAAAAAAAACCCAAAAAAATAAGGGAAAAATAAGAACGTCACTTAAAGAAAGTGAAAATTTACATGGCATATTTCCAGAAATGAATATATTGTTCATATGGGAAATGCCCTTAGTGGTATAGCTAAGATGCTTATTTTAACAGTCTGGCCCCTAAAGACATTCTGGTGCTGTGAAAGAAAACTTTTTAATTTAATGTGTGGCACTCTTACTTATATTACACTAGTATAATACTGGGGAAAGTGCTTCACCCTAGAGGAATGCTAAGGCTGAAATACCATATGAGAACCATGTTACCTCTAACAGAAAATATTTGCTGGGAAAACCAGATTTACAGCTGAACTTGCTATGCTTAGCTGGAGGGAATTCTTGAATCTGATTTTTTTGAGGCGTGTATGGCTCTACTTGCAAGTGTTGACTAGGGGAGAGACAGATCCTCTGCATTTTGTAAGTTCAATTTTCTAGTTTCTAGGAAAAATCTATTTTCTAGGAAAAAATCTTTTTTTTCCTTCAGGCATTTCTCATTTCTTCAGCATTCCTCTAAAACTCTATTCAAAAGCTAAGTGGTATATGTATGATCTATTCTCTGAAGGGTTTTAAAAGAAACACCATTTTTTACCACTTGGGCAGGGGTTTGAGTTGGTTGGGGGTTTTCTTTGGGTTTTTTGGATTTTTTTTTCTTGGGGTTTTTGATGTTTTGTTGTTGTTTTAGTTTGTTTACTTGAAAGAACAACTTTAGCAGAGCAAAAGCTTCATGACTATCTCTGCATAAGACTGCTACCAAACAACAACATAGCAACTATTTATAACTACTTAAGGTCACTTTTCAAAAGTAAGTAGAGATACCAATATGTAATGTATAGAGAGTAGGTTGTTAGACAGAAGGCAGTTCCTAACCCAGTCTCTCAAAATATCCCAGATTACAAAGTACATTTTTCAGTACTTTTCCTCCTTGTTCACTGTGCTCCAATATAATTGACCTGTGTCCACCCTAGAAGGCTCTCTCTTGGTTGTATATAAACTAATTTTCATCTAAAATTGGTACAATATTTAGCAAGAACTACAGTAAATCATTATCTACATCAGAAATATCACAGGAGAAAAATGTTCACAATATCTTATTAAACATGTCCAAAAACATTAGTTCAAAATCACCTCGTTTGGCAAATAAAAATGCTTGCATATCCAGTCTCCCACTTCACCAAGCTGGAGGGGGGAAGTGAGAGGAAAGGTGTAGAAGAGTGGGGAGAGAGGGAAATACACATACCCCTATTAAAAAACAACCAAACAGCCAAACAATAAAACCTTGGGGGGGAAATGTGACTGGAAAAAATAATAAACAAGGTTTGAAAGGGAACAGTTTCATTTTAACAATAGGATATTTAGTCATCTCATCATGTTAGTCCACTGGAGCTATACCAAAAATATCCATGAATATTTAGTTTCATATTAATTATTTCATTTATAGGTATAGCTACTTAAAGAATGTTTTCAAACACCAGACTTTGTCCACCTGGCACATTTTGATAGATTCAAATAAAGGATAATATTAGAATAGCCTTATTTCTTCAAGAAAATGTTTGAAGTTGCAGTAATATAATATACTAATAAAATAATAGATAATGAACAGTATTTTTCAGATGATAACATGAAGTTCTCTAGGTCCCACAAATGCTGGTACAAAATATATTAAAAAGAAAACAAAAAACAACCACAAAACCACCAACCTAATAAAAACCTCTCAGGCAGGTAATTTGTCTAACTTCTGTGCAACCTGGTCTAGTGGAAGGTGTCCCTGACTCCAGCAGGGATATTGGAACTAAATGATCTTTAAAATCCCTTCTAACAGAAACCATTCTACAGTTCTATGATTTAAGGTTGATGGGGTATCTTTTTTAAATAAAAAGTGATATGCCCAAACAGAAATACCATCTAATTTCAGGTGTGCGTGGTTTCTGCAGTGACAAGCCTTGTCGGAACTTTGTGTGAGTAGCACAAATTGCCAGCACCAAAAACAAAAGGCTAAAACAGAAAACAAAACTGCACAAGAAGATATTTTATATTCATCTCTCTTATACAATCTTCACAATTCTCTGCAGTTAGATCACTCTCATTCAATACTACTATGAAGAACAATATGAAAAACAGAGAGATTTCAAGCACGACAACCTGCCTTAATCTCACCCTCCATCCCAGCTTGCCTTCTCTTGTAAAGCAGTCTATGTCTGCTGGTCCCTGATATATTAAGTGCATATACAATTTTTGGAACAGCTGGAAGAATTATTTTAGCAAATGGTTGTTAAAATGCAGAGTACCTTCCTCCTCTACACACATTTATCTCTCTATTCTTTGCTCTTTCCTCTGTTCCAGTTTGAGCATGAACTTCCTACTAACACAAAGGTACCTTAAAAAGCCAAAACACAGACTGGCGCTTGTGTTTTCATGGTGGCACTGTATAGGACAATAACTTCTAGAGTGCAGTCATCATTCAGTCACACTGACCTTCAGTTACACAATGAACTACAAGCATCTTCCATTTTTAATATTAAAAAAAAAGCTTTTAAAGTAATCATGTAGCTGCACATTACAAAATCATTTTAGCATTTAGAAGTTTTATGTTTTTCTCTCTAAGAGGTTAAGTGATGGGAATATAACTCAAACCACCATTTAGATAGTGCTTATGCTGCAGAATAGCATGCTGTAATGGGAATGGAGTTGTTTTGCAATTTATATTACAATCCAGAAAACAAATTTAATTGTATGGGGTAGAATTATGCAGACAAAAATACTGTGATCAGTTTACATAGACATACATATATGTGCATGAATGTGCATCATATGACAAAAACTTGCCTCCAAAAAGTTTGACTTCAATTTCAAAAGTAATTTCAACTTTCCCTGAGAAAATGACAATACTCATTTTGCACTATAATCACTTAATATTTTAATAATTTAACACCTTTCAAGCAACAATCAGGCACCATAGGACTTTAGAAAATAAAGAAACAAATTAAATAGATCAGAAGAAAGGATGGAAAAGCTAAAATTGTAAAGGAAACAACTGCAATGTTGGACATGTAAGTCAAACATCCATAGGGTTTTTTTCCAGTCATTCATGTATGGCCTGCTGTGTATGACCTGCATTATCATCTCACGTGACAGTACTATTTGACTTATTCATCAATGACTTGGTTGAAGGGGAAGGTGTGGGCCCCTAAGTCAGTTGAATCACCCTGGAATCCAGCAGGGCTGTTCAGAGAAGGGTCTCCATAACAGGACACTGACAGACTACAAGAGCACAAGGTTCTAGGCTTTCCTGGGGCACTGGCAGACAAATAAATTACAAGGAGTTGAGGAAATCTTCCCTTTTCATGTGACACTCCCTGTGATCCCTTCCAACCTTACCCATTCTGTGACTCTGTGAAATCTTTCTTTATCACATGTTCTTACATGAGTTATTCCTCACATATAGATGGTTTTGGACATGTATACACACACACACCTGAGTAAATTAAATGTATGTAATTCACTCATTCATTATAGAATATACATGGGCAACATATGTGTGTTTACACACATTCACTATTCCTTTTATTATATAGAACAAAGGGTTGATAACTACCCTATCATCTCTGATGTAACATTTTTAAAAATCTCAGTGGTGCTTTTTATTTTTCCAGAAGTATATGAAATGGTCATTTCACTGTAACTAACAGAAGATCAAACTATGACATATTTTCAGCACGCAAGACATGCCTGCCTTTGGACAGGCCTTAAAAATTTGGCATTTCTGAAACAATTACTGAACATTTTTGCCAGTAATATGTAAATATGTCTCTATCACTTTAGGAAGCCTTTTGTATTTTTGTTAGCTCCTTCAGATGACTCAGAGGTAAAATGTCTGTCTTTTTCTGATCTTAACAGGTTCAGAATAGCCAAGACAAAGAGCTGATAAAGAAAGAGCTGAACATACTTACCTTTTAGGTGTGTTTGTTAGTCATTCATGATGTGAATACAAAACTCTCAGTATGCAAGCAAGCAAGAAATAATTTTTTCAATACTACCTTTATAAATTTATTTGTATATTTTTACAAATTTTATATGTGTAGGGAAAAGTTTGGTTATACAGATATTTTTAATTACATCAAAGTGTTAACAGATTCATTCTTGATTAGCTGAGATGTGTAGTTATACATAAACTCTTAGTCATCTGAGAGTAGGCCATGTGTCCTACAAGGGGCCAGGATTCCACTAAAGCCAGGAAGATCCTTGAGTCCTTCAGCAGAGACACAGAGACACATGTTCCCAGCTGTCACAAAATAAGCCTAGGCTGCACAATTTAGTAGGTAATCTCCCCATTTTGTAGTGCCACTTTTGAATTTTAATACCTCTCTGTTGTAGTTTGGGATTATTATGTAAATTCTCTCCCCTGCCACTTAACTGCCCAGGCCAGTAGTTAACAAAAGAAGCAGTTAACTGTGATCGCTGGGGTGGGGGCAGGTTTGTCTCTTTTGGTTTTTTTTTTTTGGATATTCTCCGGAGTCTTGGCTCGGCGGAAGGGGGGAGTGGGGGCTCCAAGGAGGCAGGCTGCCCTGCTGGTTACTGCTGGGGTTTTCCCTGGCTGTCTTGCCGCTGCCTACTTCGGACGGCTGTTTTCCTGCCGTGCTGCTGCCTGCCTTGGATTTGCTGCTGATTGCTCGTACCTTTCTGCTTCTTGGACGGGGAACACAGGGAGAAGAGACTGAGTCCATCTGAAAGCCCACTGCTCGTCTGTTTCGCTGGAGAGGGACTGAAACTCACTCTGCAGCCAGCTGGGTTGTGACAAAGACACTTAAGTATAACCTTTTCTCCCGGAGGAAAACCTGCTGGGTTTTGTTGTTGTTTTTTTTTCTCTTATGGTGTTGGGGAAGTGGGTTGCACTAGTCTGTTTACATATATATATATATATATAGCAGTTATCCTTCTTGTATTAAAATTCCTTTTCTTAAATTTAATAAAGAGTGGTGTGATTATTGTGGAGGAGGCCCCTCCCCTGCTTGTGGGTAAAACATTTTGGTTTTTCCCCTCAAACCAAGACATTTCTTGGCGCCCAAAGTGGGGCTTGTAAACAAAGAAGAATAACTGCTATTTTGTGGCACCATGTGGGTCTTGAGCTTAAGGTTCATCAGGACCATCCTGTATAATATATTAGCTTTTTGTTAGTACAAATTCATGCCAAAAGGAGCGGCAGGTTTAAGTCTTATCAACAAATCAATGAGCAAAACTCAAATAGCCGCAATTATTATTGAGTTCTTACTCTGGATTTATGGTGCCATGAATTCGATGCCTTTGGATGTCATGTGGGTGGTGCTCTCCAGGCTGTTTTCCTGCCGCAACCTAAGCTGCTACCTCTGGGGATTCAGTGATAATAGTACGGACCCTTGGGAAGGAACAAAGGGGAATCTCTTCTCCCAACCCTTTGTTCATTCCCCATTCAAGTCTGCTACAACAGCTTTTGAGATGTTCAAATTCTCCCTGGATGCCAGAGATATCTTGCTCTTTATGGTTTTTCTGCAGGGTTGTATCCCTGCAGCTTACAGAATGTTTGAAAGTAGGGCCAAGGTTTTTCCAGAATGCATTCAGAAACCTAGCCCAGTGAAGGGGGAAAAGCGAGAGAATAAAACCCCTGATGCCACAGTGAAGGGAGAAAAGGATGAGGCTAAACCAGGAGGACAGGCCAAGCCTATGGAAGTTGCCCCTATTCAGAAAAGGAAATATAAGACCAAATTAGACCATCCAGCAGACGATGAGGGGGCTGCTGCACCTCCACAGCAAGCAGACCCAGAGCCTGAGATCATCACTGAGTCACTGTCATTTGATAATCTCCGTAGTTTGCGGAAAGACATTGCTCGACACCCGGGTGAGCCCATCCTGACTTGGTTGATCCGAGTTTGGGACCTTATGGGTGAAACCTTACAACTGGATGGTGCTGAAGCCAGGTTTTTGGGGGCTCTGGCCCAGGATGTGGCTATTGAACAGGTGTTCGTGAGGGAATCAAAGCCCCTTTCACTCTGGGCACGACTTCTAACGAGTGTAAGAGAGAAGTTTGTTTATAGAGAAATCCTGCAGGAACATCATATTAAGAAGACTTGGAAGACGATGGAAGAAGGAATTTTACGTCTGAGGGAGATGGCAATGATGGACGTGCTTTTTGAAAGAGGTGGGCAAGCCAATAATGACCCTGACAAGGTCAGATGCACACCACATATGTGGTGGGACCTTTCACGCTCGGGGCCAGCTGAATACACCGATTTCCTGGCATCCATGTATAGGGAAAAGAACCATGAAACAGTGGGCGCAGTAGCAAATAAGCTCCGGATATATGAAGGCATGACCCACAGCCCAATGCAGGCCCGTATTTCTGCTGTAGAGACATTGGTTGAGAGTCTCAAGACGCTGCCTGCAGAAGTAAAAGCGATCAGAGAGGAAATTAGGGAAAGTCTCCAAGTGGCACCAGTGCGAATGAGAACCTCTGAAGTCAGAGCCAGACGCCCCCCAGCCAGAGGAAGTGGACAGACCTCACGAACTGAGATGTGGTACTTCCTGGCCAAACATGGAGAAGACATGAGACGGTGGGATGGGAAACCCACCCGTGCCCTTGCAGCCCGAGTACAAGAACTGAAGGAGAATGGAAGAAGGTCAGTAAGAGTAAGTGCAGTCCCAGTTTCCCACGGGCAAGAATCTGACCCACAGGAGGGCACCTCCCAGGTGTACTCATCGAGAAAAGGTTCTGACCGCTATGACCAGGATCAGTGTTAGAGGGGCCCTGCCTCTAGCCAGGTAGAGGCACGGGACAACCGTGTCTATTGGACTGTGTAGATTCGATGGCCTAGTACATCAGACCCACAAAAGTATAAGGCTTTAGTTGATACTGGCGCTCAATGCACATTAATGCCATCAGGACATGTGGGCTCAGAAACTATTTCTATTTCTGGGGTGACAGGGGGATCTCAAGAGTTGACTGTGCTAGAAGCTGAAGTGAGCTTGACAGGGAGAGATTGGCAGAAACACCCCATTGTGACTGGTCCAGCCGCCCCATGTATCCTGGGCATTGACTACCTCAGGAATGGATATTTTAAGGACCCAAAGGGACATAGATAGGCTTTTGAAATAGCCACTGTACAGACAGAAGGGATTGAACAATTGAACTCATTGCCAAGTCTCTCAGAAAGTCCTTCTGCTGTTGGACTGTTGAAAGTTGAGGAACAGCAAGTGCCAATTGCCACCACGACAGTGCACCGTCGGCAATACCGAACGAACCGTGATGCTGTGATCCCCATCCATAAGATGATCCGTGAACTGGAGAGCCAAGGGGTGGTCAGCAAAACCCACTCACCCTTCAACAGCCTCATCTGGCCTGTGCATAAGTCTGATGGAGAATGGAGATTGACTGTGGACTATCGTGGCTTGAATGAAGTTACCCCACCGCTGAGTGCCGCTGTGCCGGACATGCTGGAGCTCCAGTATGAACTGGAGTCCAGGGCAGCAAAGTGGTATGCCACTACTGACATTGCTAATGCGTTCTTCTCCATTCCTCTGGCACCAGAGTGCAGGCCACAGTTTGCTTTCACCTGGAGGGGCGTGCAGTACACCTGGAACCGACTACCCCAGGGGTGGAAACACAGTCCCACCATCTGTCATGGACTGATCCAGACTGCACTGGAGAAGGGTGAGGCTCCAGAACACCTGCAATACATTGATGACATCATTGTGTGGGGGAACACAGCAGAAGAGGTTTTTCAGAAAGGAGAGAAAATCATCCAGATCCTTTTGGGAGCTGGCTTTGCCATCAAACGGAGTAAGGTTAAGGGACCAGCCCAAGAGATCCAGTTCCTGGGAGTGAAGTGGCAGGATAGACGCCGTCAGATTCCAACAGAAGTCATCAATAAGATCACAGCAATGTCTCCACCTACCAGCAAAAAAGAAACACAAGCCTTCCTGAGTGCCATAGGGTTCTGGAGGATGCATATCCCAGCATACAGTCAGATCGTAAGCCCTCTCTACTTGGTAACCCGTAAGAAGAATGATTTCCACTGGGGCCCTGAGCAGCAACAAGCCTTTGACCAGATCAAGCATGAAATTGCTCAGGCTGTAGCCCTTGGACCAGTCAGGACAAGACCAGACGTACAGAACATGCTCTACTCTGCCGCCGGGAATAATGGCCTGTCTTGGAGCCTTTGGCAGAAGGTGCCTGGTAAGACTCGAGGCCGACCACTTGGATTCTGGAGCCGAGGCTACAGAAGATCTGAAGCCAACTATACCCCCACAGAAAAAGAGATCCTAGCCGCCTATGAAGGAGTCCAAGCCGCCTCAGAGGTGATTGGCACAGAAGCACAGCTGTTTCTGGCACCTCGACTACCAGTGCTGAAGTAGATGTTGTCAAGACAGGCTGCCTCTACACATCACGCCACTGATGCTACCTGGAGCAAGTGGATTGCCCTGATTACGCAGCGCGCCCGTATAGGAAAATCAAATCGCCCTGGGATCCTGAAAATCATCACAAACTAGCCTGAAGGTGAAAATTTTGGTCTAGCAGATGAAGAGGAAGAGCAAGTGACACGTGCAGAAGAAGCTCCACCATACAATCAATTGCCAAAAGAGGAAATACGCTACGCCCTCTTCACCGATGACTCCTGTCGCATTGTAGAGACTAATCGCAAATGGAAAGCAGCTGTATGGAGTCCCACACGACAAGTTGCAAAAGCTACTGAAGGAGAAGGTGGGTCGAGTCAGTTTACAGAGCTTAAAGCCGTGCAGTTGGCCCTAGACATTGCTGAACGAGAGAAATGGCCAAAGCTTTACCTCTACACCGACTCATGGATGGTGGCCAATGCTCTCTGGGGATGGTTAGACCGATGAAAGAAAACCAATTGAAAACGCAGAGGGAAACCCATCTGGGCTGCCGATATATGGCAAAATATTGCCACCCGAGTAGAGAAGCTGATTGTGAAAGTCCGCCACGTAGACGCACACGTGCCCAAAAATCGGGCCAATGAAGAACATCTCAACAACCAACAGGCAGACCGAGCTGCGCAAGTGAAAGTATCACAGACAGATCTGGATTGGCAGCACAAGGGAGAGCTGTTCTTGGCTCGATGGGCCCATGATGCCTCGGGCCATCAGGGCAGAGATGCCACTTATAAATAGGCACGAGACCGAGGGGTGGATTTAACCATGGACATTATCTCTCAGGTTATCCACAACTGCGAGACATGTGCTGCCATTAAGCAGGCTAAGAGAGTGAAGCCCCTGTGGTATGGTAGACGCTGGGATAAGTATAAGTACGGGGAGGCCTGGCAAGTTGACTACATCACACTGCCACAGACCCGCCAAGGCAAGCGCTATGTGCTCACCATGGTAGAAGCAACCACAGGGTGGCTGGAGACACACCCAGTGCCTCACGCCACTGCTCGGAACACCATCCTAGGCCTGGAAAAACAAGTGCTGTGGCGACATGGCACCCCAGAACGAATTGAGTCAAATAATGGAACTCATTTCAAAAACAGCTTAGTTGCTACCTGGGCGAGAGAACATGGCATTGAGTGGGTGTATCATATCCCCTACCATGCACCAGCTGCCGGGAAAGTTGAGCGGTGTAATGGACTGTTGAAAACCACTTTGAAGGCGTTAGGTGGAGGGACTTTCAAACACTGGGATCAACACTTAGCAAAGGCTACATGGCTAGTCAACACTAGAAGCTCTGTCAATCGAGTCGGCCCTGCCCAATCAGAACCCCTTCACACTGTAAATGGAGACAAAGTCCCTGTAATACACCTGAGAGGTATGCTAGGGAAAACAGTCTGGATCAACCCTGCCTCAGGCAAAGGCAAACCCATTCATGGGGTTGTCTTTGCTCAAGGATCTAGTTCCACCTGGTGGGTGATGCAGGAAGATGAAGAGACACGATGTATACCTAAAGGGGAACTTATCTCTGGGTAAACGACTCATATTACTGTATTTGTAAACACGTAATTATTTGAAAGAAAATTTAAGTTTAATGTAGAGTATCGGCATGGAAGAGAATTTAGGGGTGGATAATGTTGTAGTTTGGGATTATTATGTAAATTCTCTCCCCTGCCACTTAACTGCCCAGGCCAGTAGTTAACAAAAGAAGCAGTTAACTGTGATCGCTGGGGTGGGGGCAGGTTTGTCTCTTTTGGTTTTTTTTTTTGGATATTCTCCGGAGTCTTGGCTCGGCGGACGGGGGGAGTGAGGGCTCCAAGGAGGCAGGCTGCCCTGCTGGTTACTGCTGGGGTTTTCCCTGGCTGTCTTGCCGCTGCCTACTTCGGACGGCTGTTTTCCTGCCGTGCTGCTGCCTGCCTTGGATTTGCTGCTGGTTGCTCGTACCTTTCTGCTTCTTGGACGGGGAACACAGGGAGAAGAGACTGAGTCCATCTGAAAGCCCACTGCTCGTCTGTTTCGCTGGAGAGGAACTGAAACTCACTCTGCAGCCAGCTGGGTTGTGACAAAGACACTTAAGTATAACCTTTTCTCCCAGAGGAAAACCTGCTGGGTTTTGTTGTTGTTTATTTTTCTCTTATGGTGTTGGGGAAGTGGGTTGCACTAGTCTGTTTACATATATATATATATATATATAGCAGTTATCCTTCTTGTATTAAAATTCCTTTTCTTAAATTTAATAAAGAGTGGTGTGATTATTGTAGAGGAGGCCCCTCCCCTGCTTGTGGGTAAAACATTTTGGTTTTTCCCCTCAAACCAAGACACTCTCTCACTTTGCAGCAAGGAGTGTGTTTTGCAGCTGACTTCCCCCAAAAGAAGAGTACCTGCAGTATCAGCCCAATGTCAAACAGTGCAGTGTTATGAGCCTGCAGAGGGTTCTCTCTGGCCAGTTTAAACAAGAAAGCATAGAGAAGAAATGTTGGTGGGAAAGATTTTTAGTTAGGCAGACTTTTAAGATAAGTAACTTGTGCAATGACCACACATTTTTTGATTATCTGTGTTGCACAGAAAGTGAGACCAAGTCCTTCATAGGGCAGCAGTGCCACCTGCCCTGTCATTTCACTCTTGAGCTCCCAGGCCTCTTGGGCATGCCCCAAGCAGCTCCTTCACTCTCTATCTGTGCTTCTTAGCTAACCCCAGGGTGCCAGTTTGTCAGCCAAATGATCATGCCAAGGAAACTCTACTGAGAAAGGTCTGCATAGCCACACCTTAACCTGACAGACTTAAGTCTCATGGAAATCCACTAATCTCTACTACCCGCCCTGATATACCTCCGGCACTTATTGCTCGCTCTTTTGAACTTAAGCTTCCCTTGGCACTGTGTCAGCATCCCAAATTTTGGCAAAAAACTGCCACAGTGTTTCTGAGCTCCAGAGAGAATGCTGAGTGCCTGGAAAGCAAACACACTAAGGTCATTGACTTCCTAGGTCAGCTGTTCCTCTGCTAACTTACTCGAGAGGGGGTAAATTTTAACAATGGAGGGCAAAATCAGCTTTCCCACACGTATCAGTTCAAAAATACTTCCTTGCTAAAATATCATGTTATGAATTGATTAAAGGAGTTAATGACCCAGAAAATTTTAATTTATTTTGGAGACCTATAAGAGAACAAGTGTACTAGAATGTATTTGAGATTGAGATTTACTGTTTTATAAATAGTTTGAAATATTGATGCATTTACTCAAAGAACTACTTGTAATTTGGCTATTATAGAAACCATTTCTTATCAGTGGCAGAACATAATTTATGCTTTTTAATATAAAGGGACATACATAATTTATATTTATGTGCATTTAAATTACCTGTTCATAATATGACATGAAGTTTTTGAAGTGACTAATGTTCTTTGATTCTAGTGCAATGTCTTTCACGTTGGTTCATTCAGAATGTACTGTTGGGTTATTAAATTTTACTGTAGTATTAGAAATAGATGAGGGGATTTTACATCAAGTAATTAAAATGAATTTTTAAGTGCTAGCTATTTTAACTAGAATGGTTGCACATTATTATTCAAATATTTTCTTTTGTACAAGTCTGAGACAAGTCTGAACTGTTGCATTTGTAACATAAATTAAACAAAATTAAATTCCTTAGAGTTCAGCTTAAAATGAAAATCATTTTGCAATCAGACAAATACAGCATAGCTCTCATTCCAGTGTTTCAACTGAATAACATTTTTCTGCTGTCGATGCAACTTTGGTTATGGCACAGATTTAAAATAAAAGCTGAAATTGCTTTTTCTTCATTTGGAGCATGTACAAATGCAGAGTAGACAGGCTCTGGCTCTAGAAGAGTCTGTGTATATATTGCACATATTTTAGCCTCAAAGCTTATTCAGTGAATATGAGACAGAAATGAGTGTACAGGATTGCTGTTGTGGTGCCATTCTCTGCACATTTCTTCATTTTACACCACACATATGGGCAAGAAATTATGGTTAAAGAAAGCACAAAACAGATAGTAGACATGCATGCTTCTCAGGAGATCTTCTTGGCCAATAAAAGTACAGTAAATCAAAAATAGTCAGTTTAATCAAATTTCTCCTTCATGTCAATTTAAAGAGAAAGTTATGACTCTTTAAGCAATAAAAATCCCCTGTTCAATAGTAACAAATAATCACAGATGGGAATGGTTGCTTTTCCATTTAGTACAATCACCTGGGAAAGATCTAGTCATTGCAAAATACTGTGCACCATCTAAAGCTAGTAAGACTTTTCTAATGAGGCAATGTGGATGCCAGATGGAATATGCAAGTATAACATGCTAGAAGAATATTTATCAGTTCTATAAACCCTGGAAAGCCTAGAAAATAAATGCATTGGACATATCAATGCTCTTCTCAAATCTTCTATATTCAAAAAATAACTGGTTAGATGCACAAGATATTTAAATTTATATTAGATAAATGTACTTTTCATTACTCGTGAGCAAAATATCTTTTTCTGGGATTATTGCCTTTCACCATTTCTTATTAACTTGATTGCAAACATGCTGTATGTTTGACCCCAGGGTGTTCATATTTACTTCTTCAATGTATGAGAAAATTTGAAACCAACAAAATAATCTAATGTTAAGATGAAGAGATAATTGTTTACTATCAAATGTTTGTAACTTCCAATTTTACATCCTACAATAATAAATAACATTTTTATGACTGTAAGGGACATAACTTCTTAAGGAGGAAAATAATTTTCCATTTATTATTTTATGTCTAGAATTACAAGATTTTAAAACAAATTTAAAACATAACTTCTATATTTCAAGGGAAAGAGCACTTGCATTTTCACACTGCATGCCTCTTTAATGCTGGTACATAATTCTCTGAGCTTTCATAAACAAGAATCCAAGCTTTTACTAATGAAGCTTACAGAAAATAAAGATGTTTCTTAGGGCAAAAAGCTATCCAAAAGTTTCGGATCTGAGATCGTACCTCTTGGGTTCTTTAGCAAATGATTTGACAGGAGGAAAATAATACCAAAGGGGAACTATTCTTATTCAAACTGGAATTAAACTTGGAGTTTCACTCTTTGTACCAGGTTAAAAATCTTTCCCAGCAGGACAGGGTTACAGATTTTAATTGCCTTCTTCCCTAGAAACAGACTACTAGTAAATTCCTTTTTAAAATATCAAAATTAAAAAATAATTTATTACTTAAAAAAACAGATTTAAACCCAAAAGAAATTGCAAATACAATCTAGAAGTATCCTTATGACCCTCATAATGCAGAAAGTTGATCTGACAAATCCCAAGAGCCATATTCTTAGTTTGGGTGTCTGTGTGTGATGGGATGAATAAATGTCACTTAATTCAAGCCATTGCCCATGTGCATGGCGCACCACAGGGATCAGATTTATAGTACACATGGTACTAAAGTACCTCACTGCTACAATGGACCTCTTCAGACCAATAGTGATGTGAAATACTCAGGTCAATGTTCTGGTTAATTTTTTTCACTCTTATTTTTCTACTGTGGCTACCACCAAGCAACTGTTAATTTGGTATCCGTAGAAATTATTAAAAAAAACCCAAACAAACAAACAAACAAAACACACACACACACACACACACACACAAACCCCAGGGCTTTTAACCTTGCCCTAAAATTACCAGGACTACTGAAGGAAGAAACAAGAGTCTTGATTAAAGAATATAAAGTATTAACATTCCTGACTATTACAGCTTGTCATACCACAGTATTATCAAGCTGTCATCTTTTTGTTAGATCACACTGCTAAAATTGCTGTAAATGGTTATGGCATTTTTAATTGAATGATTTAATGAACAGTGTGATGTCATGATGCAGAGATCTCAACTACTGCTTTTTGTGTATTTTAAATGTTAAGCTACTGAAGTTGTGCCAGCACACTTCTAATTCCTTTAAGTAAAATTTATTATTCTCTGAGTATTTCAAGTTTAAGGGATAGGGGGAGACTCCTGAAAGAGTAAGAAATTAACAGAATAAGGAACACATTTTTGAGAGAGTAAATATTTACAAACATTAGATTTGTACACAGTTTCTGAATTCAAACAAGAAAAAGTCAAATAGGACAAGATTTTTCTGTGGCACAAAACTTGGAATACATAGAATTCTCTACAGTGGGTAAGTCCTTGTAATTTTCCCCTTTTAAAGTCAAAGATTTATATTTTAAATGTGTTAGCATATGTTGAAGACACACATCAGTGAAGTACAACTCAAAATCAACCACAATACCTTGAGGCTTACCAACTGGATGTGCTTTAAGAATGGAATTAAATAAAGTCAAAAGTAACCAGTGCAGTTGTACTAAAAACTAAAGTCAAAAGAAGCAATGCCAGCTTGCTAATGTTGCATGGCTCCTCAGCTTTGAACCTGACATGTCATATTCAGTGCATTCTGCTTCTTTATCCCCGAGTGGTTGTTCATATTTACACTAACTTCATGCAAAAAATCTAATCATGCACAACTGAGACAGCTGCTCCATGCTTGTTTTCTTCTTAATCTACCACTGCAAGCATCACATATAGAAAGATGCTAAAATACTACAGAAAATTGATCTATCGTTACAAATGGATGAATGACATGTTCTGAAAGAGTATAAGCTATTCACTCTATTGCTTGATCTGCAGTAGCATTACTGGCATCAATGAGAAAATGGACTCAGCTGGGTTTCTCACTATTTCTAACATTTTTCTCCAACAGTTCAAAGAGTAGAAAGAACAGTAGTTAAGATTGAATCTAACATTTTCAATCGAGAAGGGAGTGGGCCGTACATTAAAGCACAACTTCAAATAACATCGTAAAAAACTTTACAACCTTGAGTTTGGAGGAGGGCAAATTTTGCATCCTGCCCCGAAATCTTACCTCATGGCTGACCTGTTTTTCAAGGAAAGCTGGATGTACTGGGAATGGACACAGATATTTGATGTTTGGCACTTCCTAGCAAGGTGAATACAAAATGCCTGGAGAATACAGATGAAAAGAACAACAAAGTAGAAGTTGAATACCAGAATAGAGTAGAAATCTGGTTATAAAATAGATTTTAAAAATTACATAATTCAGAACTCTGGACCAACTTTGTAGGTGGCCTCAGAGACAGCAATATGAGGTAAATATAATTTGACCTAGGTTTTTATGACACTAATAAATTGTGACAACTATAGTTAAGAAAAGGTGATTGAGGTTGGGGGCAGGAGGATGTTGGATTTTTTCCATACCTAAAAGGAAGCTTCTAAAGCTTCATTGTCCTTTTTTAGACCCTTGCAAATTGCAGCCAACAGGCTTTAGATTCCCAGGTTTGTACTATAACTGTAGCTGGCTTCTATCCATGCTCTAACTTGTTCTTTTATCATTGAGTCAGGGCAAATAATCAAGAAGGTCATAAAGCCAGAGCATCTGTCATTATCACAGAGTTCAGCAAGATGACAGGCAAGGCTAGGGAATTATTTTTAAGCATCAAGGTCATAAATATTTAAATTTGGTAGATTTATACTTTTAGAAGAAAAGACCATTAGAAATTATGCTGTTGGGGAGATTGGTTTTCTTTTTTTTTGCTTCATGCAGCTTGATTTCATTACACAGCCTACTGATTTATTTTACATCTGAATGTATTTCAATAAAACATCTGGAAAATGCCTCTATACTTCATTAAAATCTGTATTTGTATTTCCCCAGGAGTCCTTTGAAAGAAATTTCAAGAAATCTGTCCTGCTTTTCAGTTGAGCATGCATCTCAGGTTCTTCTGTGTTAGTCTAACACTTTATGATAGGACACGGCAATAAATAATCTAAGAACATTATTTCTAAGGCTTTTTTTTTCTTTAACTTCTCTATCATTAGTTTCTGGGTTTTCATTTTTAATTAAGTTTAGAAATTTTCAGTTATTGATATGCATATTTCTTCATTTAAATTTAATTCAATTTGGTATTTAGTATGCACTTACTATTCCTAATTATTTTTAGTCACCAGTTTATATTTCTCTAATATCTTGACCTCACATATACTGTTTCCACACAGGTACTGCTGCTTACTGTTTACTGCTTACTGCTGCTTAATGCAATGTAGCACAAAGTTTTGCAACATGGCAGCAACAAGTGAGTTCACAAAATCACAGAATATGCTGAGTTAGTTTCCTGTAGAACAGCTCCAAGAAATAGTTTTGCACAGATTAATTAGATTGACCCAATTAGAGATTAGAAGATAATTCTCAGACATTGATGGTAAAACATTAGATGTACAACTGTAGCAGTTAGAGACAGAGGTTTGCCTTTTGTGATAAGGGGTCCTTCAATGGGATACTGTTTAGCAGAATCTGATAATGAACAAATATCCTTGTAAAATAGCCTTAAACTTGTAAGCACACCAAATTCGGGTGTTCTGGATGTTTCTGCTCCCTAGTCATTATAGACAATGATCTGTAACATTTTTTTCCTAAGGTATTTTTTCCTTTAGAATTTTTACTCAGAATTAGCTGGATTTCCCATCTATACTACATCAAGGGAGTGTTCATTTAGAACCAATATACTTTATCATCTTTTCAGACCCTTTTAATACTACAGATGCCAACACTAAAACAATACTTGAAGTATTTCTCATTCTTAGTAACTTCCTTATCAAGACAAGGAAAAGTCGACTAAAAAAGGTCTGCATTACTGTCCATACGTACATAACAAACATGTCTGGATATTTCTTAGAATGTCTAAGGAGTCTATATATATAAATATATCTGACATATACAGTATTGTATCCTTGATTGCATAATGTCTGAGTACCTCACACTGTTTACATGCAATGAGGTCATCCATCTTGGGAACTCTCTGATACAGACGAAGAGCTGGAAAACAAGGGGGAAAAGCTGATTTGCCTACAAATCTAGTTTAGGTAAAAGTAATCAAAATAAGTTTTATATCCCAGTGTCGCATTTTAGTTAGTGAACCATCATCCTTTGAAAGATGAGCAATTTTTCTGTTCTTTGCACATCTTCTTATGGAAAAGCAAAATAATGAACTAAAACCCCCAAACACCTATGACCCCTTCTGTTTAGTAATATCTTGTCTTTCAAAACATAAAACACAATGTTTCAGTGCAAGAGCTCAGACTTTGATTCTTAAAACTGCTGACAAAAGAACAAACTTCTGCTGTTAGTAGGTACACCTGAAATATAACCAGAGACTAGAGCAAAGCACAAAATTTTGTCTCTACAGTGCCATAATGAATAGAGAAAAAAATTAAACCCACCGACATCTAAAATAACAAGGTGTAAGTCAAGTTGTTCTGATTGTGAAACTTTGTGATGGCTTGAAGCAACACATAAAAATCAGCTCTGTACCAGTGGTACACTTTTAGTACTTGGCATATCAGAGAGGAACCAGCATGCTTTTGATTACTTACTTGTCCCCACACAATCTCTTTGTTTCTTATGTTTTCAAAGGCTGTGCCTGCTCATCTGCATGCAGCTGCTATTGCCTGAGTTGTTCCAGCTTCAAGCTTCAATTTTTGCTCTCCTGCTCACAAGTCCATAGTCTTGGTGTGAGGCAGTTCCCTCAAAATGAGTGCAGATCACTCATGAGTACATAAATGGAGTTGGTGGAAGAACTGTGAACTGGGAAAAAAAAATAAACTGCACAAAGGAGAAAACATGCTCCTATGCCTTGGAAAATATGTTAGCTATAAGCACATTGGAATAAAATTAACTTTGAAACCTAGGTAGAACTGTAAAGGCATCGTGTTCACAAATTATCTCAGAAAATACAAACACACTAACTGTTGGTTCATCTTATTTAGGTGAGCAAATGGGTTGTTTTGTTTTTCTTTTTAAGAAACAGTGTATCCTTCCACCACTGATTCTGAAATAATTGTACAATTTAACACCTGACAAGATTGTGTAAAATTAAGACTGTTTATCATACCTGTCTCAGGTTAAAAGTCTGATAGCTCAAGAGCTGCTGTGCTGCAAACAAAGGTTTTTCCTGTTAAGAATGGTCTTTCAGGGAGCCTTTGGTTTCTGTTTTGAAGCAGTACATGTAATCAGGTCATTTGGTACAAACAGCGCTTCCTCCACAGCTTCTGTCACATGAAACTGTACTTCTGTCTCTCGTCCAAGCCATGCACTTACACATAATTTTGGAATTTCATTCTTTCTTTGAAACACTTTTCCAATTGCCTTGTAATCTCTTTCAATGTTGTTATTTATACTTCAAAATATTAATTTTAATTCTCTTAAATACTACAGAGCAGGTTTTTTTGCTAGTGAAATTTACTACAGGTTACTAAAATCAGTAGCTAATTCTCTTGATTTAATTGAGTTCTTAATTAGGCTTTCAGCTATGTAAAAGCCACAATACACTCAGGATCCTTTTGGTCCTCCAGAATTTAATTGGCATGGTTTGGTACACATGTAAACAGAAGGCACTCATCAGTTTTCAGTTGTCATGACCTGAATAAAATCCCAGTATCAGATATTTCAGTTTATTACCTTTCAGATTGTATCCCCCCCAAAAAAATCAAAGAATTTTTTCAAATTTTTAATAAATTGAGATAGTAAAGGACATAAAATCATCAAATATAGGTCAATAGATTGTGTTGATGACTACTACCAACATCAAACCAGGCCCTAAATGAAAAAGCTCTTGGTTAACAGCTTTCAAGAGAAAGATTTGAAGATGACAAGTGTCAAACAACTACTAAAGATATATTGACTCCTTCTTAAATCTTTTACACAATCACACTTTTTTTTCTGACTAGTGAACACAGGGCAAAAATAGCCTGGCTGAAAACACAGAGCTGCTAATCTCCCAGAAAAGCTGGCACCTCCTCTCCAGGACTAAGAGTGTTGCTGGGATGATTAAGGAAGCCTGCCCTACTAACACTGCAGATACAGCAAAAGTTGCCCTTATCAGAGTAATGCAAGACTTACAGCTGCAATAAATCGAGTTCTCCTATAGTGTGTCTTAACTTCAGTAGGCAGCTAAGCATCACACAATATCCACAAATAGATTTGATATCATGAGTTTAGCTTTTGGAATAATACCCATGAAAGGTTGAGATAGAACAGACCAAAGCTTGGTAGACATGAAAATAAATGTTAAAAATATTTTAAAAATTTGAAAGACTTTTTTGGTAGAAAAGTATGATTCCAGAGTTAAACTTAACAGCAGTGAATCAGTAAATGAGTGAAGCAGAATCAGTGTGACATGACATCCCTAATTCCAGTCAAATGTGCAGTGTATTTTCTCCAGGTATTTGCAAAATGATTTAACTGGAATTTAAAGAGTTACAAAGTTAAAAAAGTTACTTAGTTCATACTAAGTAATCAAAACAAAACTGAATAGCAAAACATGACAATATCAGGTGATATACTTAAAATAGTGTCACTGAACATGAGCTCTATAAAGGCATGCATTCTTTTTGCGGAAGGCTTAGACAAGATATATGAAAGGAAATAAATAAATATAATTGCTTTGGACTTTCAAATTTCTTTTGACAGAAGAATTGGAAGAAAAAAAGGGGGGGTTTTGGAAAAAAAGGTTTTAAAAAAAGTATTGACAGCCATACAATAAGAAGTATGATTTAAGATGGATCACAAATCAGTAAGGGAAAAAAAAATAATAAATGGCAGTATGAAAAGAAAGAATAGCATTCTGTACCAGAGATGAAGACTAAAGTAGTATGGTTCAAGATTTTTAAGACATGAATATACAAGAGAATAAATTTATTAGTTGATTAGGTTGAAAACCAACACCTAATATTGTTAACCATTCCAAAAAGACTTAATTCAACAACACAGTTGATAGTATAAGAAATTCAATTTAATTTAACTTATAAAAGAAAAACTTATAATACATAAAACAAAAATAGTTTTGCAATGATTGTAGATGAAGTATCACAAACTGTGATGGAAACATTTAAAAGCTATATAGATCTAGAGCAATATTTTAAGACTGTGTTATCAAAGATGCTCCAGTATCCTGGGCACTGGAAATATTACCTTCCTACATTGTGTCCTTTTTTTGGGTAAAATTCTTCCAAAGCTGCAGAGGAAGAAGGAACAGTTTTTCAATCCACTGCAGTGAGAAAGTTTACAGTTTAAATTTTAAATTCTTAGCCTGAGGAAATTGTATCTCTTTTTTTCAGTGTTGTGTACTAAGATTTATTCTACATTAATACTGCTATGCCTTCTGATGTACTGAATCTTGGAACACTTGATGCATGACTGTCTTGAAAAAAGAATGGCATAGATCACAATAAAGTAGGATACTCTGAAGTTTATCTAAACACTCACAGGTTTGTGTCTTTGTTTATTTCTTCATCTCATCTTTAATATGCCTTAAAAGCATTGAAGGAAATGTAATCAAAACTATGTGAATACAAGGTGAGGTTACAGGACAACAGCAGGAAACTACAGTTCCCACAGCATTGTAATTCAGAGTCCTCTGTCCAGGTCTGCCTCCTCCTTAATGTCCTTTGAACAGGAGAAAATAAGAAACTCAGATAATGCATTTCTTGGCACAGCACATTTGTTTCTCCAGGGCACCATAACTTTACATTTACATTTCATTAAAAAGTTTTATTCTCAGGGTTCAATTCTAATTAATTAAATGTGGGAAAATCCAGGTGACTTTCATCCCTTCAACTGCAGCTTGAATTTAACCCTTTAAAAGCAAGTATAAACATCAAGCCTAAAATACAATTGTTCGACTAGGAAAAGCTAAGATCAACACAATGACCCCCCAGCCTAAATAACCTTGAAAGCACAGGGTGAAATTTAAGTCTTAGTGCAACAACGTGCATGAGTAAGCAGTCTCAACTTTTTCTGCTTTTCAAATTATTTTTCATCTTCCCCTTTTGAAGCAAAACAAATCTCCAGGACGGCAATCTCTGAAGATTCAGTTTTCTCTGAAGATTTTCATCCATGACAAAAGATTTCATAAAGTACAATAATTCAGAGTTAAACAAGTGTAGTGTTTTCCATTCTTTACTTATAAAATAGTAATAGAAAAGTTTTCCACTACTCAATTCCTGGAGTGTATCTTTCTTTGTTACAAGAAATGGCAAGGCTACAGCTGTTCCTTATCATGAGACTGTGCTATGGTGGCATCCTTAGCAGGTGCTCTTTCTTTATTACAGCAGTTATTGATACCAATTAATCATATGTGAAACATTGATTAAAAAATGGAACTTGACAAAGACGTGTGTTCCACAGAAGCTTTGATGTTTGATATACTTTTCATAAGGTAGGTTAAAAGCCCCACAGAAAAAAACCCCAAACATTTTTTTCCAGGTACAGGCTGGCTACTATGCAATAATGATGCTTCTCTGCCAAAGTGAGGTGAACGTCTGATTCTGCAGACTTGTTCAGTGAAGGTAGAAGTTATCATAAACATAATAAAACAGTGTTATGTCACTTAAAATTGAGTTTTTCCATCACACTTTTCTCGTGGAGGTCTTTTATGGAACAAACTTTCTAGTCAGTGCATTAACTGTTGAACTTAACTATCAGCTTTAGCCTCTGCTGGCAAAATGTTTCCATGTTAACAACATCCATTGCATTTTAATTCAGTACACCATTACACAGAGGCCAGCATTTTGTCACACATATATATTCAGCTTCAAGTTCAGATACTTACTTTTGAGTTATCAGAGAAAATAAAGGTTTTCTACAGTATTTTTACATAGCTTGTCTTTAAAACTTAGGTGTTCCATATACTCCTTTTTCATCTGGTGGGACCCAGTCCCCTTCCTGCATCAAAGCACATACTCAATTCTCTAAAGTACCATGCAACTTTCATGTACTTCGGGGAAGGATGTTGTTGTTGTACTATACCACAGGTATACTCATCTGTTCTCAGGGTGTTTCATTAGAGCATTCTATCTTTGAAATGCCACTAAGCTGCTTACCTGTAAGCAAAGGAAAGTGTGCTATGACTCAAAATCATGGGTCTCAAAAATACAGCTAGTTTCCAATACATTTGCATGCACCAGAGACAGGGACAGGATTCTGTGACTTATAAAGCCTATCCAGTCCTACACTCTGATTCTGTTGTTAAAAGTGAATGATGCAGCAAATATTTTCTATACATCTCTCAAAAATTACCTGCAGGAATATTGCCTTTTGCAGTCACATCCTTTGGCATTTCTGCATAATCCATCCAAGGATGAAATCTGTTTACACAGAATTTATTTTTACTGTTACTCAAGGTCAAAACTGCAGAAAATATACTTTATATTACATTTCAAAATTTGTGAATCTGACAGAGGCAATCTGAGTACATAACACTGTTGAAATGCATAACAAAATTTGGTAAATAAAACTTTATATCTTCTTTAAACTAGATATCATTTTTATTGATGTTGGAGGAAAAAATCCCCCCCCCCCCCCCCCCCCAATGAGACTGTACAGGAATAGAAAAATGAAAAAAAATTGTGTGGAAAGAATCTCTTGGCTTTTATAAAGTATATTGATTTATAAATTTGCTCTATGAAGTTTGCCCATATTCTCTTAATTATAAACCTTCAAATCTTTATAAAAGAAATAACTATAACCACAAATGTACCTTCTACTATTTGAAAATTAATTAACCTACACATATAAGTTGTCTAAGGTATGACAAGCGCGTGCAGATCTAAAGAAACCTTCCATGGCATGCCGCAAAACGCATGTTATTTTATAATTTTTTTAGTTTTCATATATAGTCACAAATACATTCAGATTATTAGTAAACACATGTCTATCAGGACACTAATAAAGTTAACAATTGCTCAAGATCACTTTTATTTGAAAATTTCTTTTTTTTCTTAGAGTTCCAAATTGTGTGGGCACTTTTCATGCAAACTTCACAACTTCTACTCTCCAGAAGGACCTTCCCTGAAATACTATGTCACATTATAAAATCAGAACATACTAGAGATGAAACCTGGAGCACGAGAACAGATTTCAGCTTGTTTGTATCAGTTTGGTCCTTCAGGCAGTAACATCCAAAGAGGAGCCTAAATCAGGAAAACACAAAGCAGCCAAATTCAATTCACAAAATGCTGCACCTAGGTAAGTGCAGTCTTCTATTAGGTCTGGTTATCTAATGCTTAAAGTCTTCACAAGCAGCAATAAATAATTATCTGTATTTAATACAGATTTAATTCACATCTGCAATAAGATGGATAGCAGCATTCTGCCCCCTTTGACTTTTGGAAGGTGAATATATATCTTACTCAAAGTCAATTTACAATGTAAACATATACATGGCTGAAATTGTTCTCAAGTGTTCCATGCCTGTTAGTTCAACTTATTGATTTTTCAAGTTAAGATAGAAAAGTTTTTTTTCACTGTTAAAACAAAAAAAAAAAAAAAGGAATTGTTCAACTGACAGGTTTTGTTCTTCATTTCAGAATATTGATTATGCATATATTAGAAAAATCAGCAAAGGCTTACTTTTTGATAATCTTGAGCAGAATGAGAATACTTCAGTCTTTCAGGAGTAATAAAAATAAAAATTCAGTCAGAGGTAAGGTTTGTGCAGCAATGAACAATTCATAGCTATCTGGACTGCTTTTCTTTTCCAGTGAGCGTCCCTAAAAATCAAAGGAAACACATTGCCTACAACAAATACTCTACCTAATGCTTCTAACTGTGAGGTGTAAGACTGTATACCAAAATGCACTCATGTAAACTGTGTGCATTGTGGGATATATGAATTACAAAAAATTTGGCAGGATCCTTTTGTTTGTTAGTAGTTAATCCACAGGCTCAAAGAACTGACTCGAAATCCAACATCAGCAATGGGGTTAATTTTTCAAATAAAATTTCTACATATTGAGTATGCAGTTTTGCCATGAATAGAATACAGATCAAAGAAACCCACTGGGGTGAGACTGGCATAAAAACATACCACATTCAAGGATAAAAATACTTCACAGAATGGGTAACCCTTGAAATAAATCTTCTCAATTGCAGTTCAGGCTTGTAAGGGAAAATTATGTTTCTAACATACCTATTTTAAAGTACACAGAATAATTGTACTATAGCAAGGATACATCTTCTGTTATTTTTAAATGTTTATCAGCTTTAAAAGTTTAACATGTGAAGGCTTTTTAACAATGAAATACTGCCATTATTATTAATGATTTGAGTTTATTTCTCTGTCAATTTTTCTATTAAAGGATAAAATAGCTAAAGCATGAGCAAGCTTTGTGCATAACAACTTTAATTGTTTCTATAAGGAAAACAATCATAATCCTCTTTCTCTTTCATTGGAGTTAAGACTTCTAAAAATATTAGCCAAAGCTTTCCCCGAAAGGTCAACGGAAGAAGCAGCTAGAAAAGACAAGGGATATAGTTTGCTTTCTGCTTATGCCCTAAGTCCTTTTTGTTATTTCTGTCACTCAAGAACAGAACCTCACAGCAGGTCTTTTAAAATCACCGGATGAAATTTAGTAGTGCGACTTTATTTGGCCTGGTCCATGTGGAGAGCTGATTGACAACCACTGTATGTGTCCTGCAAAGCAGGTGGCAAAAGCCATTAGTGCCTGCTTTTCTTCAGGCTGCCTTTCAGCAGCAGGTCTGCTGGCTTGTGCCTACAATTACTCCATAAATAAATTATTGATCTGTCACACTGTTCTCTAGCCTTAGAACTACATAGTTTTCAAATATGTTCAAGGGATTACTAAACTTGTAGAGTAACAAAAAAAAAAAAGTTATGCATCTGAAAACAGAAGGACATTTTTAAAAACCTGTATCAGTTAGGCACGCTCCTGTCCAGAACTAGACTAAGAGATTACTTAGCAGTTTTAAATGAAATGTATTTCCTGCCTCTTGAGAAAGGAGTTACAAACAATAGAGAGAAGTATATAGATCACAGTTGTGCAAACACACATGATGAACTTTTATTTGCCTATATCAACCACCTTTACCTTCTTCATACCTACAGAAACATCACAATATCGACTTGGCTAAGAAAAAACTACAACAATCTAGGTAAGAATCACTTTTAAAGTAACTAATTTGAAACAGTTACTTTAACTGGGCCCAGGAAGGTCCCAAAACAGGGACAAGAGAGCCTGATTAAAGTAAAATATAGCTGGATAAATGACTTCAAATTACAGCTGAAATATCTGTGTATGTAACATATATATAGGAGAATTATATCTCTATACATTATTGTATCTAATTTCCATCTATATTATTACATTAATATTTAAAAATACAGAGAAAAATGTATATGGAAAAATATATGTGGTCTGTATATAGAAATATGCATTTAGAAAATAGTTACAGAACTATAACAACAGAGATGTCATGTCTAGGAATATATATAAAATCATATTTCTGAATATAGAGAAACTATAAACAGTAATCAGAAAGAAAAACAATGGAAAAGAAAATAGTGCAAAACAGAAAACTGAAAAGTAAACATCATCAGGTAATACAGAAGTACAAAAAGGGACACAAAACAGACTGCACTGCTACAGTATCACAGATCAAAGTTACTCTGGAAACCTCTCCAGCTTTCCAGATGAAGGAACAAAATACCTTTTTGACTTGCCTTGTAACTTCTATAATTTTCCATCATTCCAGGGGTTTTTAGTACTCTTCCTTTCCTTTTTCACTTCTAATAGAGCAAACAACATCATGTTCTTTCCTATTCTGTTTTTTTTTTTAGTACATGACTTGGTTTTTAAGTAAGGTCATCATACTTCAATTACTTTTAATTTTTTAATACTTTATATTTAATTTTGCTGGGTAAAAAACTCTACATAGTTATTCTTTTTATATTTGGTGAAATGTAATTAAAAAATCCTACCATCAGTCTTGACCAATTTAATGTTCCTTAGAGCACTTCTGGGCATTAGAAATACCCTATAAAATTTATTCATTAGGATTTACCTGCCTTCTCCAACTCTCTCTTCTTTCATTTTGCATGACTTAACTATTTTCATAATAAATGTAAATATTCAAAATCCTTTTATTATTGTTTTTCATTTTCTTTTTTCTTTCTGAAGTAATCTTTTTCTAGAATCTACAACACTGTGCAAAAATGAACTAAAATTTTCTATCATTTCCACCTGCTCAAGCTGTAGTTTGCTACTTTTCATTATTATTATTTCAGTGGGTTTTGTAAGTATTTGAGCAGCCTGACAGCAGCATTTATAGTTGGATCTTTTTCGTTAGAGTATATCATGCCATATGATCAATTTTGCATAAAATTTTTTTTCCATTAAAATAAATCAACAAGAAGCTACTACTTGAAAAAGATACTGCTTGAAATATCCCAGCGCTTTGCAATTAAAAGTGCCTGTCATCTTTTGTTCTTCAGAGCCAAAATATTAAACATTTATTCAAGTCATTAACAGAGACTACTGGCATTCTCTAGATACAGCTGGCTTCCCCCAATTTTGAACTTTTTTGAACACATTCAAACTTAATAAAAGCTGTGTTTTTTCTCAGTATTCTGATTGTAAACAACTTCTGATGAGTCTTTCAATAGTCCACCACTTTTAAGAGTCAGATCACTCTTTTAGTTTTTCCTCAGGCTACTCTTTCTATAGTGCCTGCCGTAGAAATGCCAACTGTAACAGACTACGAGCTTCTGAAGAAAGTAGAAGCAAAGCAAGATGGTGAACATCACTCTTGGTAACCACTGATAGGGGAACAGAATGAAGATATAAAGTTAGACTGTCATACAAGGATATACATCAGGAGTATGGAATGTGAGGAGGAAGAAAGCACAAGGCTGATGTCCTTATTTGAAAGGAGGAAAGAAAACGTGAAACTGCTAGGAAAAGGGAAATAGGAGAAAGGCATATGTCTGTCTGTGATGACATAAAACCAACCCATTCCCTAGAACACTGCTCATTCATACCAATGGTGCCTTAAAAAAACCCCAAAACCAAAACCAGAAAAAAATGAGGCTTGTGATCATCTGAGTTAAAGCTTACTAGAGTTCTCTTTTCCCTTTTTTATTCACCCTGTCAACATTTTCTCCTGGTCACAAAATATACTGGAAACCTGTAAAATTGTACCTAATCAAATATTTGTGATCTTAGGGTTCAACTGCATTGTACTCCATTTATAGCACATCTCAGTGCTCTTCAGATCATTCAGGAACAAAATGATAATTCTTTTCACATCAAAATGCAAAACTATCAAGTTCTAAGGAGACAGAAACTCCTATTTTTGGCCAGCACTACTAAATGTTTGGTTTAAACATAGTTGTAATCTTGTACAGAGAACCTACACTACTTCTGAAGCCAGGGCTTAGTTATATGACTTAAATGGGATCAAAGTGGACTTGAATTTAACTATAATTTGGAAGCAAAATTAGAAGCCTGAGCCTCAGTAATCATTTGCTCAAACTGGGAGGCCACAGGACAAAGTATTACTTTCTCTTTTGTTTGAACTATAAGAATAATTTTTGCACTCAATCCATCAGGAATAGTTCATTTTTTAAAAACACAGCAATAAAGACTAGGTAATTTTCTCCTATGATGGCATAACTTCAAAATTCTGTGTTGGTTTTTAAATGCAGAATTACTACAGCCATGATTGTTGTAAATTCATCTTTCAGTCTCATTAAATGGTAGCTATAGTAACACAGTTCTGAAATTATCAATTCTGAGCGCATAGTCTATCTAAATAAATAATTATCTGCCTTAAGTCTTTAGTCACATATGCACAATTAGGAGCTAATCACAACAATTTTAAAGGGATCTTTGCATTATTGAATTTTTAATCATGTAATAGTATTGATATTTAGGTACGTGTTTAAGTGCAGGCTGATGGCACATTGCTAGCAGATAATTGTCTCAGTTGGAACATGCACTACAAAAGTTTCACCTACTGGGAGGAAGATGAGCCTTTGAAAATTACTTCAGCTTTGGTTAGGTATATTTATGAGAGGTGAGGAAGAAAGGTAACACAGGTTTCATTACTCTGCAAAATCAAATACAAGTTTGTAAAGTGGTCAGGTGGGAAAGAGCTCTATTAGTTGCAGTATTTAACAGGCTAATTATGGCAACACTGTGATATTTTAAGTTATTAACAATGCCTTAGCCTACTAGTTAAAAAATTTTATACTAGTCAAGAACATATTGAACATTGGTGTTACAAGCAAAATTTTTACCTTTCAGAATATATCTATTGTATCCAAATTCTCATGCCTGTATCTGAAATTTTATTTCAACTTCTATTTGTGACTGCATGACCTTGCTCATTTATTGTGCTGGAATCTATAAAAAGCTCCATAGAGTGAAAAATGCAAATTTCTCATTAAGTTTTCAAAGATATCTTCCAATCTGTGATATGTAGAAGTATTTTTTTAAATCTCTCTATTTCCTCAATTCATCACTTGTAGCCCTGTAAATATTTTTAATACCCAGCAGGATAAATGTCAGCACATAAAAATACTACTGTAGTCTTGTGCCTTAAGTAAAACAAAATTAAAAATTATCACAGGTAAACCTTAAAAGATTATCACTTAATAGGGCATTGCTTTATAGAGAGTAAAAAAAACATTTGATTTGAATATTTTGAGTTCTCAATTGTGCCTTAGAGAAAAATAGAATTTCTGTGTTGTCTGTTTCTCAGCTGCTCTAGTAGATGCCAAAACCAGAATAACAAAAGCCAAAGTTAACATGTGTGGTATGTTCTAAAGTTACAAGTCTATATTACATACAATCCCAAGCTAACTTTAACCATCCTAGCTTGGATACTAAAAGGAATATAGATGTGGTACCAGAGCTTCAAAATTACTTCCACAAACATGTTCAGCTAAAGTTCTCATCACCTACACTAAAACCAAACTTAAGGTATAATTTTAAAGCTGATCCTCTTTTAAACCAGAGCTTTCTGTTTTATCTACACTGTGTTCATATCTGTCCATTCAGTTACACATTGAGGAAGAAAACTACATTAACAAAAACAAGTGCTATTCAGTAACCCTTGAACATTTTCGCTTCAAGCAAATACCATTGATTTGCTTCCTTCCTGTCTGACACATTGTGAAATTTAGGATAACACACACAACAGGACAGGCACAGTTATTAGCAGTGCTTATCCATACATGCTGTTACAGAGATAATAGGCCTTTTGAGTGGTTTAGATACATTGGCTCACTGAAGAATACTGCCCCTTTCGCTGCTGAAATGCAATGACTGCTCACGGCACCGCTGAGAACACTGTTGAGCTGAGCAAATGACTAACACCCAGTGGCTTATGACACAACTCTTCCTTTCAGAAAGATGTCCAGTTGTTAGAAAATAAATTCACCTTACATTTTAATTGCTAATATTACCCTTTGTGGCTTGCAATGGAACCTAGAAAATGGCCATGAGTGATTGTTAAGGAATTGTAAGCCTTCTGTTTTGAGTCAGGTAAGCTTAGTTAAACACACAGAACATGAAAGCTTTACACAAGAATGGAAAACATCCAGCCAGACAGAAAATTTGAAAATGTCTTTGATAAAGTAATCATTCAAATAATGGTTGTTAAGACATGACTGCACCATTTATTCTTAAAGTCATTCAATTTCCAGCCCACTATTACAGCTGAAAGTAGTCATTTCACAGTATACAGTATTACTGTATAATACATGCTGCATTATACACAAATGCTGCCATATCACTAACTAGCTGGACAATTTCAAGGTAAGGACATCATCATAATTAAAGCTCATGAGCTTCAGAGCAATTCACCTAAAGAAATACTGCTCCAAAAGTAATTGGATGAACACTGCATCTACATCTGCAGATTCGTTAGAGAGCCCCATGACATTTCTAGTGTGTTGAAAATCTTTCAGTTATGATCACTAGCTTTATTCCCAGTGAATTTTTATTCATTATTTCCCAACTTTCATTTAGAGTTCCTTGATGTTCTACTTGATATTAATATTAAGCAATCAGCATAGCTCTAGAGAACATTAAAACAAAACACAACAAACAAACAAAAACCCAAAACCCCAACAGGATTATCTAGACTCTTACTTGCACATCTTTTTTAATCTAGCCTTGGTTTCTTTCACACCTGTTTTGCAATACGTTTTTCTTTTAATCTTCAAGGTGAAGGGGCTTTCACAAGACAAAGGAAAAAATTCTGGATTCCTTTTTGTGTTGTGATGTATGAATTATACATTAGTGATAATATTCAGAGAGCATTAGCAAAATAATTAGACAAAATTAATTAATCTTTATTATTATTAGCTAAAATTAAATAAATGTATTTGAAGAAGCATCACCTGGTAATGTTCTCCTTAGTCCTTCAGATTCCCAAACAGTTACAAAACCAACTCTGCTTTACTTCCAACACTTTCTTTATGAGAAATATAGACACATCAAATGCATTTGCACCACAGTTATTGCCTGCAGTGACTCAAGAGCTAATTTTAAATACTAAGCCTCAAATACATTAGACAGTTTTAGATAATTCAAATGCCCCCTTTTGTGTTATTTTAAACCATTTTATCACTCATTGCAAAGCATTAGAAGAAATAATAGCAATTTCCAGATGACAAAGACTATGCCTGAGGGCTTTTATGTGCAATTGACTTTACTGTCATTAGTTTCTCTTTCAGGCACAGACAGTAAACACAGTACAACAAACTGATGCCTTTTTAAGAACTATAACTGCCATAACTGCTTTTTTATGGTAAATAATCTAAACCAAATATTTATTTTATCATTAAATGTGTACTGTAACTCAACACCACATAGAAATGTATTCATAGAATTTAGGACCAGACATTAATTTCTCCCACATAAACACAATTAGGAATCAAGCTAAAATAACCAATATGTTTTAACTAGGAGAAGCTTTGAGAAGTCTTCCTAAAGATAGATAGCAATGAAAAACTGGCAAAAGGTTAATTAAAAATTCAGTCATATCAAAACAGTGAACTTTGGTTATGAAGAGTGAATATTTTGTGTATGTGAGATTAAGAGGGAGGGGAATTAACACACTCAGGACATTGCTGAGAATTCAGATCCCTAAAATGCCCTTCTCAGTACCCTACAGACACTTCACTAATCTTCCCTTTCCTGCTCTTCTATTGGCCAGAAAATACAATGAAAGATTTTGTGTATGCTATGAAACTATCCATTTGTGAGAGGAGTATGAGATATAAGAAAGACTTTTTGATTCCTTCCAAATTTTGTCTTGTGCAATTTAATGTCATGTATGATTAAACTTTACACATATTGATGTAATTTATTTGCATGGGCAGAAGTTTCATGGCCCCATAATTTCAGTTTCATTTGTACCCAGACCTTTTACATTCATTGCTCATTTTGGTACACACTATTTCGTTCAAATACAGATTTTACGATTTCTGAAGCAAATAAATAAAAAAACATTGTATAGATCCTTTTATTTCCTCTGTTCAACTCCAGCAAGTTGCTATAGGATGAGGATAATCCAGAGCAACTTTTTAATGACTGAAAATTTCACCATTTTTCCAGTCAAGTGAGAAGTATAGAGAAACAGAAGAATACAGAGAAAAATCAAGAAAAACACTGTCACCAATTAGCCAAGTCTGTACCACACAGTATCTCTTGCTGTTCAAAAGAATACTAAATGGAATTAGTGCAATTTGTTACAGGTAATTTGGTTATCATAGGCAGTCTATTTCAGTAGAAAGGAAAAATTATTTGCTGTTTCTTTCAGCTTTTAAAATTGTGAGAACTCTTTCTATGTTAACAAAGCATCAGTAATTATATAAAAAGCTCAATCTGAACTTTCCGCTCAGAAAGTTATCTCTGTTTAACTGATTAAACAATGTTCATGTCGACCCTAAATCTTCTTATTACAGATGGCTTTCTGACTGTCAATTACAGGCTCTCACAAACTATTACATTATTATTTTTCTGATCCCAGAACACTTAAAAAAGAATGGAGGTTCAACACAAAATCATACCTTAAATCTGCTCTGAAAAAGTTTCAGCATCACTTATTTCCAGAAGCCCACTATGAATGCATTTTCATTTTGTTTTGAGAAAATATATTAATGCAATTCATGTCTTTCTTCTCTCAAAAAACCAAATATTTTTTAAAGTAGTCACATTATGAAGGGGGGCGGGGGGGGAGGGGGAGGGAATAGATAAACAGAAACAATTTACCCCATTGACATATATTCACCTGTACTAGGTGCTATCCTCCCCCTGTGAAAAGACTGAATGTGTGTAAAGGCTGATCTGTAGCTGAAAAAGAATCTGTAACATGTTACAGATTTCTAGCTGAAACAGGAAGTTGGGGTATAATTTGGGGATGGGGGTATTTCTTTTGAAGCATATAAAACCATGAGAAAAGATTAGTGTCCTCGGTGCTACAGACTGAAGATAAAATTCAAAACATTTACATTCTAATGAAGGTTTTATGAAGAAGGAACAAAAAGGAAGCTAACTGATTTGAAAAATACTGTCCCTACGCTCTTCGATATTTTATATGGGTGCCTAGCACAGAATTTTATTGAAAACTAGATATTTAAAAACCACTGAGAAATGGGGCTTAAGTGCCTACTTCCCTCATTATTCCCACTTGTCTTTTTTAAGTAAGAACTGCAGAGACCTGACCTCCCTCTTTTAGTGTTTGTTTTCTGTTGGTTGGTTTGCTTTTTAACGTAATTCCAACAATTTTTAATTCAGATCAGTGGAGACCTGACCTCCTTATTTTAGGGTTTTTTTAGAGCAAGATCTCCAACAATTTTTAGTTCTGGACTATGAAAAGCAGTAATTGCTATTTCCATATGTATTATTTATTAAGCTTCAATGGTGGGTGTATAAATTCCCTCCACTCTTAATTGTTACACATCTCTGAAGAAGTGCTCTAACTACTTATTAACCTCAGGATCTACATGCTTGCACACTGCTTAAACTGAGTGCCCTGACTGCTTATTAATAGATCCAGCTCCTGCAATAACATGGGAACCCCTGAGAGCATTTCTTGGCTTGCCTTTGGCCAGCTACTCCTTCTTCCTCCAGGACAGCGTGGCTGCTTGTGCTTTCCTATTGCCCAGGAAGTCTCCTAGCACCCTCCAGGACCTTGAGCAAGCCACCGTCTTCCTGTCAATCTTACTTACTCATGGCTGGAAGCAAGTTGGCAGAACTTAAAAGATGAGGATGCTGGGAATGGAGATGTGGTATTGGAGAATTACAGAAAAATTATTCTGTCCAAGCTGTCTTATTCTAAAGCAGGTTGACAACTGCCTTAAGGTGAAAGAAAGATCTTTATTTAAGCTGAACATGAAGACTGTGTCCAGAGAGTCTGATAATTTCTGAAGTTTGTTATACTTTCAAAGTCCAACAAAATTGGAGTTAAGGCAAAGCTTTGGTTACACAGGATTAGCTTTCATGTCCTTAAGACACACGTACACAGAGTAAAGCTTTATAAAGATCTTACAGTTTTCTTAACAGCAAAGCAATACCTTTCTTTCTCCATCACATTGTAAAATATGGGCAGTTATTTAGGTTTATTTATTCTTGATATAAAATATGTGGCCTTGCTCACATTAATCATAATTTAAAACACACCATCATTTAATCTGTAATTTCTATAGATGATGAAAATATTTTAGGAGTTATTATTTTTATTAGAAAAACATCATTTTATATTGCAGTCAAGTAAACATATGTTGTTGTATCACATTCCATTTTTGCACTGCACCATTAATATATTACCTATGGAATATATTCTAAAAGTGAAGTCTCTAAAAATAGGTACAACTGGAAAAAATCATCATCACTATGAGGAGTTAAGTAAGATTACACTGCTGCATATGACAGTTTCTGCGCTGTACGTTTACTCCATGAAGTTCACCGCACAACACTGAAGACTTTGGTGTATCCAAAGCAGAACTGTTATTTACAAGTAAATGCAATCCAGAAAAGAATTGAGTTATATTTACTGGCCATATACTACATGAATTTCAGACAATTCTTTCAAATTTCCTTTAGAAGAGTAAAAAGAGCATTAGCTGGTAAGACATCAATATACCTGAAAATTGAGAAAAATGAATACACCTAGACCAAGAAATACCCTTCTGTGCACCAGAAATTGAGAGTCACTGTTTGAAATGTTCATGATAATTGCATTACTATATGAGCATATCTTTTAATTGGAATTTAACTTTGCAGTATGGGAGCTCTGGCAGAAAATCTAGGGTCGAAGCTAAGTGAAACTGAGGAGAACTAAGTATTTTACCGCTCTGTAAGCACACTCATTTTCTAAATTTCTTAAGTGTAAAAGCACACTGATTATGGTGTTAAGATTGCCCTCTATTGCATGAAGACTGCTACAGATACTTAGCATCACAATTTTAACACTTTACTGACAGCAAGATGACAAAAAGGAATTCAGTGAAATGTCAAGCCAATTGTTCTAAAAATACTCTAGGATATATAAATAAGTAATCTACAAATGTGTAATTGATATCCTACATAGATGCAATGAATTGTATTCTGCAGATGATGGAAAGGACAATAAAATTTTAATAGAGTCATGAATGTGCTGAATTGGAAGAGACCCACCAGGACCACTGAGTCCAGCTCTTGGCCCTGCACATGAAACCCCACGAGTCACAACATGTGCCTGAGAGTGTTGTCCAAAGCTTCTTGAACTCAGGCTTCATGCTCTGACTATTTCCCTGGGGACTCTGTTCCAGCACAAAATGCTATTTGCAGAGAAATATTGTAAAAAGAAAATATATACAAAAGTCTGAAATTCTGTTTTGTGAAGCAACTTGGCCAATAGAGGAAGAAAGTTATTATTTCACAACCTTAGTGAGGAGGTTTAAAGATTTTTAAAAATAGGAGAATCTACTACATAGAAAACTACAATAAAGGAAACTATTTGAACAGCATACCCAAAAGTGGGTTTGTTACACTTAAACGTGTAACATAATCAAGTTTAAGGAATTTTTTTTTCCAAGAAGAAAGTACATTTCTAATCTCAAGTAGTGATCAAAGCTGCTGAGTAAGAAGATTCTAGAGAAATTATGTCAGAACAAAGACTGTGTTGGAAGATTTGCATATATAAAATGCAGGGAAACTAAGTGATTTTTCTTCAACAAATTAGCACTATGATAGATATAAAAGTTGAAATCACCACTTCTCACCTGCCAAAAAAGATAAATTTGCAGTTGCCACAAAAGAGTTTTTAAAATGTGGAGGGAAAACCTAAAACTGTTTTGTTAGCATTCCATTTCTATAATGGCCACTGCAGAAGAAAGGTAGTTATTGTAGTAAGGCATAAAAAACTGGCTCTATTAGATATAGCAGTTGTTGCACTTTCATTTTTCCTAAACTGTGCAATACCAAATAATAACAGATATGGGATACTAATTTGGAAATGCATCTGTGGAGTACTAGTTTTCACAGTTTAGTTTCCCCTTTTTGAAGGTTGTATGTTATCTTAACATTCTTCTCAAGCTTAGATATGACCATTGTTTCATAAGAGCCTGAAACATAACAAACCTATAACATTATTCTTTGAAGAAGTTTGGTTCTCAGCATCTCTTCATAAGCAGTAATGAGCTACAACCCAATCCCAAATGCATATCCTCACAACTCTCAGTTCACAGAGCAGCAATGAAAATCAGATGTTGTTTTAAAAGTTGTTATTCAAAGGTACCAGGAGATTCAGCAATGATTCACAAACTTGTAGGACTTGAGTCTATTGAGTAGATCCCAGATATAATAAGTTTGGAGTTCTTAAAAATACCCAAGGAATTGACTGCAAATAGCTGATTAATGAAGAAGAAAAAATCATCTACTAGAAAGGTAAGTACTTTAGCACTAAACTGAATAGAAACAAAAAGACCTCTATAACAATAATCTGACAAACTCACAAACAAAAATTGACTTTATCTCTCATGCAACAGTATAAAGTCCACCAAAGTAAGGATTTTTGAATGAGTAAAAAATCTAAATGAATGCCTGGTAAGCATCTCACAAAGCAATATTCATAACTTTAAAATAAACAAAAAGGGACAATAAAAAAGAGAACTTGGCTACAGGTTGAACAGACCTGCGTGTAACAACTGAAATTAGAAAGTTCATTGCTATGAATGACAATATGTGAAATTTCCTTGTTGTATACATCAAACAGCAGAAAAACACGGTGTGCCATATATTTTTCTGATTAGGAATATAGAAAAAAAGCTAAATAGATATCCAGCAGCATCTAAAGTAAGATTACTTGGAATGGGGCCATTAAAAATACTAAATTCTCTTGATTGATGGAAGAATCTCTTAAATACTCTCTAAATGTTTCTCTCTAACAGATTAAGTTCTGAAGTTGTTAAATTCAATAATATGACTTTTAAGGGGCACTGGAGAGGTCAAACATGGTTTTAATTTACTCTAGATCTTATAAAAAATTTGTTTTCTACTTTTTTCAACAGAGGACAAAACTTAATTAGCTGACTACATTTTCTGATTATCATGAAATGGCATATGCTCCAGTCTTCAAGTAACATTTAAATCTCCAAAGAGCTTCCTCAGAGGATGTAAAGCTTAAATTTATAATTGTTGTCTTTATACTGAGTATTTCAAATTCCTCGTTCTTCCCAACCACACTGTACCCCTATTTGGTGTGTTAGTATCAGTTCTGCAATTTTAAGAATTTTTTTAAACTACACATTTATCACTTGGAATATTTGCATCTATTTAACTGGAATTGAGGGGGGTTTGTACCATTTACATGTCATCTACGCCATCTTTAACTTATACAGATTTAGAAATATGATATTGCATAAGTTATTACCTGCTGACATGAGGTTTGTGTTTGAATGCTGCATTTAAATTGGGGCTTAATTTATAACTGTTTAGATGCATCACTGTTTGTTAATATAACTTAATTGTATAATTACTATATAATAATTTTGATATATAAAATATAATTCCAATAAAAGCATAATAATTAATATACAATAATAACTACATAATATAAATAATAATTATATAGGTAATTGTTTCTTTTCTCCTGCAGGTTGCACTGACAGTACCTGGTCCAAGAACGAAGTGTCCAAATACATTTTACGCAGCATGAGCCAGGGCACGTTTTTCTGTAGCAACAGCCGTCATTACCCCACATAAAAAACTGGGCTCATATGTGGCATGATCCTACTCTTTAGCTGTGCTCTCTCATGAGATAAAAGTAGTACCTTAATTACAAGAAATGAACATCAATAATAAAATAGGGTAAAAAAAATAGTAACAGTAAGCACTAAACCTTATTACTAGTCTTGAAAGAATCACTCAAAAATCACAGGAAGAGGCACCTTGTGTCTTCAGTGCTGCATTTCACTCAGGCTTCCGCAGGCCACATGAGTTACCAGAAGGGCCCATGGTGATTCACAGAAAAATGGAAGTTTGTCAAATTGTAGCTAAATCAAAATGTTTGAGTAGCAGATTCTAGTTATGGGGATTTGAAAATCTGCATTTAGCACTCTCAGCCTGTAATAGTCAGGATTTGAATCCTGGCTCATATTTTCATAGCTCTGGGAGTACATGGGCTTTACATATATCTGTTCTTCCTCTGATAATAAATTTTCAATATTTAATGAACTGTGCTATACCCGAATTTATGTATGAAAACTGACAATTTACATCTGGGCAATTTGCCCAAATCTTCCTTCAGCTGTTGCCATCCTGGTACACAATATTTTCCTCTATACATTGAAATACGGTACACATTAAAACAAAACTATTCAGTGATCATACAAATATTGTTTGTGAAAATGTGACATTTTAGTGATGTACTTACAACGATTCTGTCCTTTCTTAAAACTGGCATGGTAGACATTTTTGTAACCTGTATAAAAGCACTGGGAAGAACAATTGTTTCACCAGTTTCAAATTATTTGGGTCAAGATTTTATATTGTAGCATATCAACAATAACAATTTGTCATACTGACCCTCATGGGTAAGCCCACACCCAACCAACCTCTCAAATGCTGAACTGGTTTACCAGTAGTCATTTACTCAGCCTGAAATCTTCCTTTTTCCCAGCACCATCTGATATGACAAATTCTCATCAATATCATTCACATAATGGAATTCAGCAGTTCATTTTACCTCTTTGATTTTCTTACCACTTGCAACAGGTAGCTTGAAGACTATATCCAAACTGCTTATGAAAAGAGAAACCCTGGCTACAGACAAGCTGTCTACAATGTTCTCACTCAGAACTAGTAATCTGTGGAGACAACTGATGAAAAAACAATGCATAGCACTTTGGCCTACTGTCCTCAAGGTTTTGCGCAATATCATTACAGCCCCAAAACAGGAGGATTTTTTTTTCCTCAAAAGTATCTAAAATTATATCTAGAGAGCACTGCATTTACTGTCACACTTCAGAGGAAACAGTGTGTCCTTGAGAGGACACTGGATTATATTAAGATGTTCCGTAACAAGTAGGAAGCCTTCCTGGTCAAAGGAAACCATGTTGTGCACTGCCTGGGACAGACCTTGCAGCAAACTATCCCATCAAGACAATCTATTGCAGCTCCATGTCGAAAAGAACTATTTGGTTCACATCAGGAGGAATGAGGAGGCACAAATGCAGTGCAGACAAGGACTCTGAAATGATCTTATCAAAATGTTGATGTATAAGTCAAATGTTTCTTTAGGCTGCAATTAATAAGATTTCATGCACTAAAACATATAAAATATGATATAGATGCATATCCAGAGTTGACTGAAATGATAAACATTCATTTTCAGTCTTCATCCAAGATGCAAATAGACAGACATTTATGGTACTGGAAAAGTGTGGTACATACAGTCTCCCAAGACTTTCTATGAGGAAAATTCTAATAAAATAGGTCACAGAGCAGTTTAAAAGTAGAATTATAGAGGCTTAAACAGACTAACTACCAGAGCCATTAGGTGCTGCCATTCTACAATATTTCAATTTTCCCATTCTGGTATTTTAACAGTAACTTGAAAGGAAAAAAAGAAATTACTAAGATGACAGCTCAATTGTGCAGCAAAACTAAGTCTTATTATACAAAGGCATCCAATCTCTTTTTATCACTGAGTTTTTTTCCTTTATAATCTAAACATATGGCTTGCCTTGATGCCAAGGAACAGTCAATAAAAAGAAGCTTTTGATCTTGAACAGCACCCTTTGTTCTTCCCAAGCCTTAGCAACCTTTCATGGATGTAGTAAGGGCAGAATAAGGGGAAAGAATTAGTATGGAAGCATTCTTTATTGTTTACCTGAGTCCACCTGTAGTCTCATAATCTGGCACTAACTCACAGTGCTAAAACTGTTAAATACTACTCCTAGTGGCAAAACCTCTAAGAGGAAAAAGAACCTCCCCTTTTTTGCACTTGATTTCAGACCACATCTCTTGACCTGAGCACTGCCCAACATGACCATTTTCTGCAAGTGTGAAAGACATAAATTTTTAAATGTATTTATTGTTGTCAGCAAGCTCTGTTAAGTAACTTGATCAAATATAGAATCTGAAACTTCCTTGACAGATTTTTATTGAGCACAAACAGTACTACTCCACTTAAGCAATTCATACTCTGACTGGAACACTGTGCTCTAACAGCCACAGCTGAGGATGGCACCTGATGACATTTCTCGGTTCTCAGGTCTGGGTATCATTGTTGCCCTATCCGAACAGCATATCAGATCAAAACACAGAAAAATAAATTCACCCATTCACAATAGATTGCTGGTGTGAAAAATCTGAACCAGAAGTCATGGAATACTTCAAGGACAAGGCAGAGGATAGAGAAAGTGGAGGTGACAGCCATAGAAAACATCTGCCACAGAGCCAATCATGGTGTGTTAGAGCTTTTTATATTTTCCTCGCCATACTTTAGCATGAAAGTTTGGGTTTGTGCCTCACAGACACTTATGTTTTGACTATTTGTCCATCAGATTTTTTTTAACACAAATCTACTTTTGACAAAATCGGTTAAACACAAAAAAACCACCAAAATTATTTGGATTGCAAGGATGAAGCACATGTTTAAATTAAGGTAATTTGACAATGAAACAAGTGTTGATGGAAGCTGATTCTTCATTACTTGAGATTTTTGCATGAAAACCAGATATTTTATATGGCTGTGTCAAAGCTTATAGCCATTGTTAGTCTATGTGGAAATGCTTTAAAAAATGGCTCTACTCTGTGTGATACCATAAATCACAGCAGAAGCTAAATAAGAGGCTTTTCATGTTTCAAAGCACTTGATTTAATCATGCAACATGAAATCTTAATTAGCTGTTTATAAGACAGGTTCTCAATAATTTCTCAGAAAAAGACTACAATCTTGTCATTCTTTTATTTTGTCAATCTTTTTTTTTTCTTTTCCTTCTTTCTTTTTAAATTAGCTGAGAAGATTTCAAATTATGTGACCTTTGGTTCCAAGAAATTGCTCTGTTTTGTTCCTGTAGATAAATTATTTCCTTCTCTCTCTCATTTCATGACAGTATAGTGATTTTCTTCTATTGGTACAATTTCAGCAATAATGAACTTGTTTTACTTAGGTTGAATGGGAATATTAAATTCAAGTTTATCAACAATCCACTTAGCTTGCCATAATAAACTCTTTGATTACTAGAAATACTGAGGGTATCTGATATGTTTTCAGTTCATCAGCTAGATAATACAAAAATAATGCTGGTTAAGATTACTTAGGATTTTAGATGTAATGTTGAAGACACTAATCCTCTTCTACACATAAGAATTGGTATTTAAATCAGTGTTTCTTAATTTTATCAATTTCTATATGATCTCAGCTATGGTACAGTCAATGCCTGAAAGCTTCAGACTTAGTTTTGATGTTTCCAATAGAAAGAGTTATTTTAAATGACACCAAGGAGATTAAGAAGCCAATTCATAGCCTTCAAGGAGAAAAATCTACTTACACTGGTCTTACACAGCTTTAGATCAGACCTGTAGTTTTAGATATGTACTGAGGCTCCAAAAAATGTCTCATTTTTAAGAAGGTACTCATTTTAGTTCCATGAAGACCACAGGGATATAACATACACAACACTATGAATCACTTAATTTTTAGGTAACCTTTTTAAACAACTGTGTTTTTTCTCTCATGAAAATTTAGATTAAAGATACAGCCATGTCCATTATTGATTATAACCGGAAATTCCACAAAAGCATTGCAACAGAATCCCCAGCTGCTGAATTATTTCGCTATGAATCTAGCTTTAGGTTTGTTTTTTTTTTTTTAATATGAAATTATGCTTCTTCCTGAAAGCACCTTATATTTGCAAGCAACAGATTCCTGTTCAGATCAGACTATGGTTGAGAAAAGGCTCATAAAAAACAAGGTGGCATCAGCTGAGCACCATTCAGAGTCCTAAAGGAAACAACAGGAAAGACAGGTCTGGACGTACCATTTTTGGTAACCTTTTATTTTACTACTAAAACATCTTTCAAGCACAGAAACACATAATTCTGCTCCATTACTAGTTACACTGCCAGTGTAACTGTTGATATGCACTGCAGTGGATTTTGGAAACACATATTATGACAGAAGATATTGTTCTCCTCTGGCAAGCACCCAGCTTCTGTGCAATTATATCACTTCCGTTTCAAGGCTCTGGGCTACAAAAGGAAAGAAGCAGCTTGGGTCGTGTTTCATAACTTTAGCATGCATATAAGCAGGTCACCCACCCACATCATCTCTGACTGTAAAGGCTGCACAATCAAACCTCTCCCTACCATACAGTGCTACTCCCACACCTCATCTGTCCAGCCTGCAGCCCTCCATCCCAGCTCTCCATCATGGGATGCGTTCGACCACATGCCTTCAATACTGATGATCCATCAATTGGGAACTGACCAAAACTTCAAGTTCATCCTGTTTCTCATGTTACATGTGTTGGTGCAATATGTTCCCAGGAATGCTCACATGTTGGTGATGTTCAGGTCTGCTCCTCAACCAGAAAAACAAAAAAAAAAGACAATATTAAGTTTTGCTGGCATTTAAATCTCTCATAGTGATCATCAATCTTGCTGATTGTCTGCAGTTGCCTCAGAAATGGATCCTTAGGAAAGACTATGAAATAACTTACAAAACCAAAATTTCTCACATCTTACTTTATGAAAAGCATTTTGTTTTCTATATGATTTCTCTTTGCTCTTAAATTATTAATGGTTTAACTGTTAACTATTTTTATTAGTGTTGAACCACCCCTCTGCAGTTGAATCAGGGTAAAATGTGTAGAAAAACTTTTATGTCATGATTCATGACCTATTTTTAACGGTTCATGAAATCATGTTCACTGTTGCTAAATCACAAACTGTCTGAAATAAGCCTACAGGAGTTTTATGAGCAGAAGGTTTAGACTATTGAGGCAATGTTTATAGAAAGATTGATGTCTTTTTGAAAAACTGGTATTTGGCTTCTCCTTTTCAGGAACAGAAGGGAAACTGTTGGAGACCAAAAAATGTTTGGGTTTCACTACTTACTTTTTGGTCCTGTGAGATCACAGGGTTAAGAAAATATTTAGAAAAACCTTTACAGATATGTTCACCTGCAAAACTAAGAACAGACTAGCTGACATCTTCCAAGAGCAATTTCTTGTCCAAGGATCGAGTGTCTGAACCTACTGGGGTTTGACTTTTATGCTATAGATAGAAGATCAAGTGTCTCAAATTGAAGCAGCTTTTTTTTATTTCTGGCTCAATATAGGGTAGCATATTAGAATTATTGTTCCTATGCACTTGGATTTGGATTTAGTGCCATTCATAATATCATGTAAATTGTGATCCACTATTCTACAAGCTGAATAAACGCAAAATAAATGCCAGTTCCTGTGAAGATGATACAATTTAAAAGACAAGTAGTAAAAAATGATGCAGAATTGAGTAGAAATGGGGCACAATGACTAAACTGTTCTCAGACAGCCTCAACTGCTTTGATCAACACTAATGACTAGTTAAGAAATCACACACATTCCTTCATGAAAAAAAAGCAAGGTCTAATCATGTACACTTCAAACCAAACACTGCAATATTTGCCAGAGATTAATGAGGGGTAATGAATGAAGCATCCAGAAAGCCAGAAAATTCCATTTTCTGCTCCTGAGAAAGTGCTTGTAAAAACACAAGTGAACTTAAAAAAAACCCCAATCATGTCTTGAATTTATGATATTGTGCTATATTTTCCAACTATTTTCTAACTGTGCTGAATCAACACCTGCACAGCAGCAGCAAGAGGGGAAATACCGGCACTTATGGCTCAAGTCAGCAAGAGTCAGGTAGCTTGGTGACAATGGTGCAGGTAATTTTAAAATTTCATCCATTTAATTCCTCAGAGAGAGAATTCTTAGTTAGCTAAGGTTACTGATAAAAGTGATAGCTCAGCACCTACAGTCACTGTTCAATTTAAAACCATAATAAAAAAATTCAGAATTATTAAAAGCAATACAACTTCAGAAAAAATATTGCTTTTCAGTTGTTGTTGTTATGATTACTTAGATTTTCAGGTTAGCACTGAATACTTGTTACCTAGAAGACTCCAGCAGAGATTATTTCTACAGTACTGTTTTCCTGAATTCTAATCTTAGTTAAGGATAGCTTTCAATTCCTTACTATTTCCTTGAAAAATTGACATTTCAGTAGAAGGAGAAAAATAAGAACCACTAACAAACACAAAAATATCCCACAGCAGTTCTCAAAGAATCTGTCAGGAAACAGCTTGAGTTTTAATTTTCAAGTCTATTAACTTACACACTTACAAATATGATACAATCTATGAATAGAATGGTTTACAATGTACAAGATATAATGCATGATCGTTTATAAAGACAGTCAATGGTATCAACAGTTCTTGTCAGGTGTCATTGGACATCAGTGACAAGTGGTGTCCCTCTGGGGTCTGTAGAGGGACCAGTGTTATTTAACATCTTCATTAAGGGATTGAGTTCACCCTCATCAAATTTGCTGATGACTCCAAGGTGAGTAGTACAGCTGACACACTTGAAGGCTGGGATGCCATCCAGAGGGATCTGGACAAGCTCGAGAAGCGGGCTTATGGGACTCTCATGCACTTTAATGTTAAAGACCAAGTGCAAGGTGCTGCACCTGGGTCGGGGCAACCTCTGATATCAGCACAGGCTGGGAGATGAACAGAGCAAGAGTAGCCCTGCTGAGAAGGACTTGGGGGTGTTGGGTCAAGGATTGGAGGCTGAACATAGAATCACAGAGAATGCTAAGAGGCTGGAATGGATCTTAAAGATCATCTAGTCCCAACATTCCCTGCCATGGGCAGGGACACCTTCCACTAGACCAGGTTGCTCAAGGCCTTATCCAACTGTGGTTGGGGCATGCACAGTCTCCCTGGGCAACGTGTTCTGGGGTCTCGCCACCCTCACAAGAAAGAACTTCTTCCCAATATCTAACCTAAATTTCTCCTCTTTCAATTTGTATCCAGTACTTCTTGTCCTGTCACTACAGTACCTGATGAAAAATCCCCCTCCAGCTTCCCTGTAGGCTGCCTTCAGATACGGGAAGGTTGCTACGAGATCTCCAAACGCTATTCTCCAGCATGAACAGCCCCAGCTTTCTCAGTCTGTCTTAGCAGGGGTCAAGTGCTCCAGTCCTCTTAGGAATTTCGTGGGCCTCCTCTTTACTTGATCCAACAGTTCCATGTCTTTCTTATATTGGGAACACTAGAACTGTACCCAGCACTCCAGGTGGGATCTCACCAGAGTGCAGTAGAAGGACAGAATCAGCTGCTTCAACCTGCTGGCCACAATTCTTTTGATGCGACCCTGAACACAGTTGGCTTCCATAGCCTTGCCCCTGTCATCCCATACAATTTCCCTGTATTCCTCCCAGGCCATTTGTCATTGTTTCCACTTCCTGAAAGCTTCCTGAAATACATGAGCCAGCAATGTGTGCTTGCAGCCCAGAAAAGCCAACGGTGTCCTGGGCTGCATCAAAAGCAGTGTGTCCAATAAGTCGAGGGAGGGGATTCTGCCCCTCTACTATGTTTTAGTGAGACCCCCATCTGGAGTGCTGCATCGAGCTCTGGGGTCCCCAGTGCAGGTAAAACAAGAACCTGTTAGACTAAGTCTTGATGAGGGCCACAAAGTTGACTAGAGGAATGAAGCACTTCCACTATAAGGAAAGGCTAAGAAAATTCAGTCTCTTCAGCCTGGAAAAGAGAAAGCTTTGGGGTGACCTAATTGCGACCTTCCAGGACCTGAAGGAAGCCTACCAGGAAGAAGGAGAGGGCATTCTCACAGGAGTATGTAGTGATAGGACAAGGGGGAATGGCTTCAAACTGAAAGAGAGCAGGTTTAGATTAAATATTGTGAAAAATTCTTCAGTGTGAGGGTATTAAGACACTGGAACAGGTTGCCCAGAGTTCTGCATGCCCCATCCCTAGAAGTGTCTAAGGCCAAGTTGGATGGAGCTCTGAGCAACCTGGTCTAGTGGAAAGTATCCCTGCACATGGCAGGCAGGTTGGAACTAGATGATCCTTAAGATCCCTTCCAACCCAGATCATTCTACGTTTTATGCAGTCTTGCAAGTAGTTAAGAAATTGCAAATAGTCTAGAGACCACACATACCAGAAAAATGTTAAAAATAACATTTATACTGAGTTTTATTGCTGAAGTTTGAGTGGCACTAATAGCGCATTGCAACATGCAATTATACTTACATGCTCATGTTCAAAAGTCCAGAAATTTAACTTTATGATTATCACTTGTATTTGCTTTCATTACTTTAACAATACTTTTTCAGTCTACAGATTCCTAACAACAACATCTTGCACACTTTTACTGAGCTGAGAGCAAAAGGTGTCTGAAGGAACATTTTTCTGCCCATCTGCTTTAAAGACAAATCCTTTCTGCCCCTTCCCACAAGCGGCATCCATGAAAAAGAATGAAAGAAGAGCAACAGCTGAACTCTGAGGGGTAGTGGAGAGAAAGGAACCATTCCAGCCTTCCTATGCACTCTTCTCCAAATTGTGCAAAACCCCCTTTAGTTCATAAGCAGAAACCTCTAGTTTTTCTCTGCATTAACATTCCAGGTACAAAGATGATGAAAGGACAAGCTCTTTCTTGAAAACAGCTGAAATTGTTGACAGAGCTGGAGATTCTTGTTATTGAGAAAGCCACCAACTCGAGTCAGAGTAATTCAACTCACAAATACTTTGGGAACTGTCAACTTGCTGGTACCACTTAAAGGAAGTGTACTTTGGGAACTTAGGGCTTATGAACAAACAGTATGAATAATGTTGTTGGCACTCTAACAGAGATCAAATTCCAATGAATCAACCAGGTGGGAACCAATATCACAGTGACAGCCACTTCAGAACTACATAATAAAGCCTCTTTTGTAAATATGATGGGTTAAATCTTAGCCCTATTGAAATGAAAAAAAAATCAAAGAACAGAATAGCATGGCCTCTAGGGAAATAAATTGTTCAAAGGCTCATCTTCCCAGCAGTATTAGGCTGCTTCTCACACCGTCCTCTGCCTCTGACCTGCTGTGCAACCCTGAACAATTCACTCACCTCTCATCTCCATGCTGTGAACCCTCTCTCAGACTGAAGCTGTGCTTTAAGAGGAGAATAGGTTGCTTCTTACAACCTAATGCAGGTCAGCAGCTGCTAGGTACCCAAACGCTGCTGCTGTCTTACATCTAACTGTAACAGAAAGTATACTGTATCTATTCTATCTTCAGAGAGATAAAAATTCTGTTGCTGTTGTAGTCCTTTAAACACCATCTTTTTTCCAGTCAGGAATCGAGGCAATATAAAACTGAAATTGCCTAACAAAACAAAAGCCATGAAAGGACTGATAAATCTAACTACCAGGATGACAGCATGTCCCAAAATGAAGTAATGCATTCTGAATTACAAAAGAAAAACAGAAAATTAAAGATAAAAGTATCACCAAGGCTTGCCAAGAATAATTGCTATTTGGAATCATCTCAGCCTCCAAAAAGGCAATAAATTAATCTCTACAAAAATCAGATAAAGGCCATAAAGTTGACAGTTTCAGCTTCCAGCACCAAACATACAATCTACGTGCTCTTCAAACAATGCTAATTTCATATAAGCAGCCAAGCAGTAACAAATATAATTTAAAAATACACAAGCTACTGACCAAGCATGGAAGACTCAGAAGAGAGAATGGAGCCAGGCTCTTCTCAGTGGTACCAAGCAACATGACAAGAGGCAATGGGCAGAAAACGATGTAGAGGAAGTTCCACCTGAATATGAGGAAGAACTTCTTTACTATGCAACTGACCACACACTGGAACTGGTTGCCCAGAGAGGTTGTGGAGTCTCCCTCACTGGAAATATTCAAGAATTGTTGGGATGCAATCCTGTGCCAGGTGTTCTAGAATGACCCTGCATGAGCAGGGAGGTTGGACCAGAGGAGCCCCTGTGGTCCCTTCCAATCTTACCCATTTTGTGAAGGCAATTTCAAGAATGCATAAATCGTAATAACAACACATGGAAAAGAGATAACATATTTTAAAACACTTATATCACTGATCCTCTACCACTACAATTACATCTTGAGACATTTAAGGCTGTGGAAGAATTCAGCTCAAATGGGTATGAGACAGACTGGTATTCCTGTATTTATCACACGTATGACACCACAGTGAACTCCTGACAAGAAACGACACGCTATTGTTTCACAGATTGTCTTCACAGTCATCAGTTAGAAACTAGTCTTCTTTAGCCAGATCTTCTTCATGATCTACATAGCAGTCATTATGAAATGTTTCTCATGCCTAAATCCGATGTCTTCTTTAACATAAAGACACTCAGAAAGGAAAATTGAGCAACTGATTTTTGGAAAATAAGCACAACATACTACATGGTAGTTACAGTCCAAAGGAGAATAAAAAAAATCTGTATATTTGTCCTAAATCAGATTAGCATGAGCTATAAAGAGGGAGATTATTTTCAGCAATAGGGCACCAGTCTAACAACTGATTTTTCTACAACAGTCCATCCAAACACATGGCAATGATCATTTGTTTATGTCCTTGAAGGTAGCACAGTAAAACATATATATGTACACAAAGTTTCAGTTCATAAACTTATAGATAAGCTTGCATATCAGGATGTTGTTTGCATAGCAAGCATTATTAAACAACAAAAAAAAATTAGACCTGGGAAAGGACTGGGGAGGAATTACCTCACTAGAATTAAAAATTTATCTCAGAGCAGTATATCTATATTATTAACTTTTTTCAAATCCATTATGGATTAAGCTTATTAACACAAATTTGCTTTTTAAACCATTTTCTCAGAAAGCAACCTCCTCTGGCAAAGTCTCAAGACTTGATCACTGTAATGAGAACCATCCTAAACCATAAAAATGTACAATATTTATGGCTGGTCCTTAAAATTATTTCTCTAATAACTTCTCAAGGTATCATTTTTTTCTGGAAAGTAGCTGAAATTATTAAGCACATGATTATGTTTAGTTGCTGGCTGTACAGTTTTATCAAATACTTGCATGGTGTGCAGCTCCTCTTCTGTAAATGCCCAGGAGCAGCTTATTTAGTGCCAGCCAGCTTCTCCTTATTTTTAAAAATTATTCTAACATCTCTTTTCAGCTGTGCAAGGTGCCAAATTAATTTTTTCTTACCTTTTCCTTTTCATCTATTTAACTACAGCACAATACAATGACTGCTTTTCAGGTCCTTGTCTTCTCAAGAAAGGCTTCTACCAATTTTTTTTTCCTTTAAGGGTTCTCTTCAGCCTTCTGGTCTGCTTTGTCCCTTTCATCTTTTGCTTGTTTTACATCTTCAGATGTCTTTCATAGGCAGGAGGGTTTGGTTTTTTCTGTGGAGGGTTGTTCCTCAGCTTTCGTTTAACTGACAAAGATCTTCTCTGAGATCACCAATCTATGCATCTCATTGCTGTAAATGACACCATTTCCAAACTGATTAAGCAAGATATTATTTCTTTACTTTCACTCCATTTACAAAGGTAAGTATAAAATACGCTCATTTTTCAAATAAATTTTACTTTTACTAAAAATAAAGACAACGCATTTTTTAAAACCATCAGAGTACAGACTATTCTCAACAAAACTCAAATTGATATGTCTTGCAATAACACCAGAGGAGTATGGACTGCATTCTTAGCTATCATTTGATTTCAACAAAGAATAAGCAACAGTAAATAAAAATGTGTATTATGAACAGACATTGCCTTACAGCTTAGAGCATTATCATAAGATAATAAGGTAAAAAGTACAACTCAAATATTGCTTGAAAACTTCAAAGGTATTTAAGCAAGCAGGAAGTAGTAGTTTATTTTCTTTGTTTTCTTCTGGACATTAATATCCACCCCCCAGTCTGGTGGTTTGGTTCTCCTTAATAGATACTTGCCTTTGGATATGATCACCGAATACGACAGGAACAATAGATTTCAACATATATTTTGAAAAATGTATTTTTCCTTTAATCCAGTTGTTCTTCTCTTCCTATCACTTGAAGCAACATGGTTCCCAGTCCTTTCTGTATGAAGCAGTAGAGCTAACACTTTTTCTACTACACTTAGTAGATTTTCAGCTGTATTACTCCCTGTAGTTGAGAGCTAATATGCAAACACAGTTCTTTTGCAGTAGAAAGTAACATTACATATTGTGTCAGGCATATTACACAATATAATTGTTTTTCTAAATGAGATAATAATAAAAATAAGATTATAATTTTTCTTCCACAATGAAGAATACTAATAATAACAATGCATGCAATCTTATTTCCCAGAAGTCCATACCTACAACCAAAGATATAGTTCTGAGTATAGAAATCCCCAAAGCTGTCACTCCAGAGAACCATATGTCAAGATAAAAAATCTGGTCTGTTTTCATTACTTCTTACCTCCTCTCCTGACTCTCATGGTCCTCTGTGGTTTCTCTAGCTCTAACCCTATATGAGTTAATGTCTTCTTGATTTACTCCTTGCTCTATGCTAAGGCAGAACAAGCATTGGTAGACTTAAGCCTAAATCAGAATGGGGCACTAATGAAGCAGGAAAAAGATATCTAGCAGAAGAAAATAGGGAGCATGCAACACTAAACTCCAAAAGATATAGGCCAAATTTCATCCTAGAAGAGTGCCTGAGGGGTTTGTTTTGAAAGGGTTTTCTGGTGGGTTTTGGTTGGTTAGCTGGTTTGGTTATTTTGTTTTTATGGTTTTCTTTGTTGTTTTGGGTTTGGTTGGCTTTTTTTTAATTTAGACCAAAATCTTACCTATAAGCCTTTTCAAGCTTACCTATACTTACAGTGTCTTCTTTTTCAGCTGTTAGCACTGTAATCATTTTTAATCTGAGTCACTTTGTTCAGCAACTTCTACCAGGTGCCAAGAGACTCCATAAATCAAGGATATATAAAGTTCAGAAGTACAGAGCAGTTATTTACTCATGAATACACATGAGAAATGCCTAGGTGTACTGAGCAGTAGCTAGAAGTTAATATGCACTCCACTCTCATGGCAGTCATCACTCAGTGGAAAACAACCAATCTCCTCAGAATGGGATAATCCTCAACCTTTAAGAGTCATCAAGTTCTAATACCCTGCTTTTTCTCTTACTATTTAATAACTTTTCTTATCAGTCCTTTTCCTCTTCAGTTCTTCCAGGATTAAAATAACTCACATTTTAATAATTTTCAGAATAGAGTTAAGACAACATCCCATTGTTCTGCAGCACCAAACCACTTCAACCACAATCAGGGCCCCAGCTAGGAGCTGGGGTATCTGTTGTTCAAGTGATCTCAAGACCTACCACAGGTGCTTCTTCTGCCTAAGATGAAACCGAAATGTGTTACAAAGTTCCCACAAGTAACTCTCATCCACTCTTATGCACCTGGCTGAATTTTAATCTCAGCACAAGCAGACAATGCATACCACCTCCAAATTATTCCGGCCTCCATGGCGCTGATGCCTTTTGCAGTGTGGAAGAACTCTTTCTTCCATGTAACTAAGTGCCAGTGCTGGCAAGAAAGAGGGCAGCAGTCACACACAGGGACAACCTTGCAGAAATCCAGCACAAGCAAAGCCTGTCAAACTAGTGGGCAGAATATTCCAGTAATTTTTCAAAAATTCCCTCAACCAGAATTTTCCAACTATCAACACTGAAAATCATTGCATAAACTTCCTGGACCTTTAATGGAGCCAGGTAACTTTGTCACACAGATTTCTTAGTGCCTGCAACCTCCTCTGCCTCACTCTTGGCCTCGTAATGAAGCCTGAGCAGCAAACACGGTTTTTGGAGCTTCAAAGCTCTGATGCAGGAAGCGTTAAGGCATCACTCTCTTTCAGAATATTGCCCCAGGAATTTCTCTAATTGATACTCTTTCAATAGACACTTCCATTTTGACAAGTGGTATTTTTAGATACACAACAGCAATCTCCACTTTTAAATACACATTTCAAATGTAAGATTTGATACATATTTCAGATACATATTTTATATATGTGTTATATTTAGATATATATTTTACATATCTAACAAAAAATATATATGTAGGGTTTTCAGATACATAAAGCGGATGTTTCCTCTACCTAAAAACAAACTTTGGCATCCTTGCAAATCAAAAATAAGTTTTTGTGTGTGTGCACATATGTATGTGAATGTGACTAAGTACTACCTAACATAAATTTTCTAGTCATAACTCAGGCTTTTAAACATTTTTGAAAGACAATCAGACCACAGTTTTCAAACATAAAGGCAAAGTATATCTCACATATATGAGAGACAAATGGTGAAATGCTACAAGAAATAGAGCATTTGAAGTTGCAAGACTGTACACACTGAATTTTGCTGGCCAAGGTTATTGCCTACATTAGGGACTTCATATTATTCCCCTCTCTCCCTGAGGGCCACAAATAACACCTCTGTGCAATGTCTTCCTACCTGAAGAGCCGCATAGATATACCCCACTTTCTTCTATAATCTTCTCTCCTCCATTTTTACGATTTGTCCAAGACGCTTATATCCAAGGTATCTTCTTTTTTGGAGATTTTAGAGTCTTTTCAAATTCTCATGTGATTACAGACTTACACCTGTGCATGTTTTTACATTATCTCCACTGAAGGCTAAGTATTTACTGTTGACTCATTGCACTAGAAAACCCGTGGAAAAATTGTTAACACATTTTGCCATCAGGAGGTGATCTTGCTCATCGCGCTGGTTCTGGCCTGTACTCTTCACTTCTTGTGTCCACACAAGTTCTAAGTAATAAACTGGACAACTGAGTTTATCAATCTAAAAGCAAATACCTTCCCAGTATGAACACCTGTCTACCTAATGAAAATCCAGCTCAGATGTTATTTCTGCTTGACAGTTTTTTCATTACAGAACAGTGGTCCACACATATTTGAAGTGGACTGCAGTTAAGGTACTTTTTTCAGCATATTGCATAACTCTGGTGACATTGTGAAGCCTTTTCACTTTCCAAAGGGTTATTTCTTCTGATTCTGAACCAAAAGGTACTAAATTGTAATTATTCAGCCCACTAAAGTGGAAAGCAGAGGTAAGCAAACATAAATGAGAGGGTTTACTAGAATACAAGCCCTATAATACATGAAAACTAAAAGGATAATTTTTATAATTGTAAACCATGTGACCAATTTTCTATGCATCATTTTTTCAGCAAAGTGTAACTTGTAATGACCATAAAATGATGATGCTTCCAAGTTTCCCCTTGAGAGATGAAGGTGATCTGTAGCCACTGTATTTAAAGGCTATCAGTGACAGTAGTCTGTCATTCTGCTCTAAGGAACCACATTGCTTTCTGTTTAGACAAATCAAAACTGCTCTGGACTAAGCCTTAAAAGCTAGATCCCATTAGATACTTGGAGCATTTGTGAGTATAAACAGAAGATTTAAAACCTCAGTGTTGCATGATGGTTATTGTGCTTGTGGCTGACTAACTAGCTCTTTAATGTACTCCATTCAAAGCTCATTTCCACTTTCTTGTCTTCTGCAAAAGACATAAGACATTTGCATACAGAACATTTGTAGTGTATCACTATTTATTAGTCTACACAAATAAGAATTCAGGTGGTACTACCAAAGATTATTCACGTTTAAATTTTGTCAGTTGCTTTTTATTTTATTCAAAGAAGTACAAAGGGATTGTTTAGTCTGGAGAAGCAGAAGCTCAGGAGTGACGTCATCACTCTCTACAACTACCTGAAAGGAAGTTGTAGCCAGGTGGGGGTTGGTCTCTTCTCCCAGGCAACCAGCAGTAGAACACGAAGGCACCAGGTTAAGCTCTGCCACAGGAGGTTTAGGTCGGATATTAGAAATTCTTTATAGAGACAGTAATCAGGCATTGGAATGGCCTGCCCAGAGAGGCGGTGGATTCTCCATCCTTGGAGGTTCTTAAGATGAGACTGCATGTGGCACTTAGTGCCATGATCTAGTAATCACAGTGGCATTGGAACAAGGGTTGGGCTTGATCTCCACCTATTTTTTTCCTTTCTTTACCTTTTCCTTATACATTTCCTTGGGTGATATTTGTATGCCTTAATACTGCTATATTCTTTATACATTTCCTTAAATACTATTTTTATGCTGTAATATTGCTGTATTACTATAGATGATAACACTCAAAATGGCAACATACCTGTTTACCTTAGAAACAAAATTGTTCTAAAATAAATCCTACATATATGTTTTCAAACACCGATTATTCATTGTCCTTTCACTCTAATCCACCCCAAACCTGGGTTATCCTTCCCTTCAACTTCCTTAGGCCTTTCTCAGAAAAACGGTATACAATTTTTTTTTTATTTTTTTTTGGATTGGATGCAAGTAGAGACATCTTTTTTTTCTCTTTTTACCTCACATACTATTATTTCAAAAAATTATTTCCATACCAGAGGAGTGAGGAAGAAGGACTTCTTTAATGAAAAAAAACACTCAAGTTTGATTCTAATTCTGTTGCATACAAAGAAAATTCTAATAAATATTAAGGGATACAAAATTTCATGCTAAGTAATGAGCAACATAAAGAAAATGGGGGTTTGGGTTTGAGATTGGGTTTTCTGGGGGTATTTGGAGGTATTTTTGGAGGGGGGAGGGGAGGGGTTCAAATAAAATTTGTGTCCTTTCCTTGTTAAAATTTTGAAGCGCATTACTTACTTGTCATGAAGTATCTGTTTTACTTACTGTCTTTGGCTTCTGCATGATAACCTAAGTGAAGATAAGAAAATACTTTTCAAATGGTGCCTTTTAAAAATTAAGACTACTTGATCATCAAGAGGTACTGTAATTATATATGGAAGTTATTACATTGCTTCTCGAGTTTAAAAAACACTATTCTCTTTTACAATCACAACTTGAATGAATTTGAAATGCAATAATACATGCCAAAGGAATTGAATTTAGGAAACAAGTTATGACAGAGGAATTAAATTAATCACTTCAAAGGTGTAGCCATAAGGTTAAAGCTCCAGATTATTAATTTTTTAACCATTGACATTTGACAGTGCTAGTGATCTGAAAAAGAAATATATTTAGTACAAGGAAGTTGTACTTTCATCATAAAGATATGTAGATGTTGAAGCTTTCCAAAAAAATACAGGAGACCATCCACTTTCATAGAATCATAAAATGGTCTGGGTTATAAAGGACCTTTAAAGGTCATCTAGTCCTACTCCTCTGCCATAGGCAGGGACATCTTCAACTAGAACAGGTTTCCAAGAGACCCATCCAATCTGCCCTTGAATGTTTCCAGCAACAGGGAATCCACAACTCTGGGCAACCTGTTCCAGTGTTTCACTGCCCTCATCATAAAACATTCCTTCTTATATTTAGTCTGCATCTACCTTCTTTTACTTTAAAACCCTTCCCCCTTGTCTTATTGCTATACTAAACAGTCTCCATCTTTCTTTTAGGCCCCCTTCAGGTACTGGAAGGCTGCAATAAGGTCTCCCTGGAGCCTTTGCTTCTCCTGATTGAACCATACAAAGTGTCTGAGTCTGTCTTCATAGGAGAGGTGTTCCAGCACTCTGATCATTCTTCTCTCCCCTCTGGACCCACTCCAACAGATCACTGCCTTTCAAGACAGTATGGTCAGTTACATTGCTCCTGAAACCTTCAGTCTTACTATTAAGCTTGCTCTTCAGCTGAGTTAGAAAACTGATCCCATTGAAAGCTGACCACTGTTATTCTTAAAAGAAACAGACAGTAAAATAAGAGAGAGGTCAGGGCCACGTTTTAAGCGTATTTTCACAAGCACTTAACCCCTCATTAAATCCTACCCTGAAAACTAAAAAATAAAATTAAAATGCAATCAGGCAGAGCTCCCATATGACAGCAAAGCCCTGATCTGACAACATACCACATGGAGCGAAACAGTGAATTACCTTAGAAAGTGACTTGAGAGGACCATGTATTCCACCATTCAGTCAAGGCATAGGGAAAATAGAGCACAACCATCTGAGCATCACAGGTAAGGTGAGGAAAATGCTAACAGATTTTCCCCCCAAAAAAAGAAGTCTTTTCTCTTTCTCAAGGGATAAGTTAACGTTTTACTCTATATATTGCAATGGAATAAGAGCATTAACCTGCTCAATTGCTTTGATTCAGAAGCCTTCCAGTAACTTGTTAAGTAGCACTAACAAAAATTTTCTGTCTGCTGCCACAAAACTTAGCATGAAGCAGCTGTTATATTAGTTCAGCATAACTAACAAATATTTCATTATGCATACACACTCACATATATAATTATTAATGATAATTTAATATTTACATGGCAAAGTGAATGTAAATTATAATTACATATATGTGCACACATTTCTTTATATTGATGCTACAACTGTTTCCTGAAAACTTTAGATGTTACCAAAGACCAACCATCTAAAAAAAATTCTTCCTTGATTAAAAGGGGATTTACTTCCCAAAATTAATTCTGAAAATTGGAATCCAAACAAGATAAAACATAGCTTCAAAGAATTTCTATCTTCTGTTATATTACAAGCTAGCTCAGAGACATGACTACTGTTTACTCACATCCTCTATTCTTAGGCTGCAAGAGAACATCACACCCTAACTGGATTAGCAATTGATCACCTGTAAAAACTAACACTTCTGTAGGTTTTTGGCTCTAAAGAAAAAAGGCTAAAGATTACAAAATAAAATCACCAAAAAAAAATTGCTAAGTAAAAGTATTTTTACACTCGTTTCTATGCTAGCCTTACATGATACAGATAAATAAAGATGGGTCTTTGAAAAGTTCCTCAGATAGTTTAGGTTCATGAGCCTGGGACAAGAGAGACTTAATGTCTGTCTCAGAGTTCTCTCTGAAACGCAAATTAAATTCCTCTCAGGATCCAATCTTTAATGTTTTCCAGACATCTATACCAGACGGATTGATCCTGCCTGAAATTGCTTTTAAATGGAATCTCCAAACCAGATATAGGGCACAGGAGACACTGGCTTGATTCAAACTGAACTAGAATCATCTCTTCTCTTAAAAGGACACTTTCTCTATGATTCACTATAATAAAAATCATCATCCAGTGTGCCATATATTCCACTAAAATTAGTTTGAACTTAATAGAAAATAATTTGCGTAGGAATCCAAATCTTGAAAAACTCCAAAGCTTTCTGCTAGTTTTCCCCTCCTGCTTCTTCAATGGAAGAAATAGTTCGTTTGATTTAGAGACTCACGGTGACAATAAAATGATCCAAATGCCCTATGCTGACACATCCAGATGCCTCAGTTTTGGGAGGGTATTATAATCCTTTTCCTGCTCAGATCATTAAGGTTTTTTCTTTCATTACACCGCTATTGTAAAACAATCAGCAAACAGGATTTTCTGTTCACAGATAAAAGAGCATTATGACCTACATAACTTACACAGGGCTGTATTTTTCTCTAGGGTACAGTAATTGTTTCCATCTCACACTCTGATATCACCACTTCATCACCTTATGTTGAAGGGATGAAACTTTAATGTTCAAGCAATTTCAAGGTCAGAACTGCATCGAGCAAAAATTGGGTATACTGTAAAGAGAACATAGTGCTTATGTAACAGATACAGGGCAAGGGAAAAGACAGCCAGTCACCCAAAGCAGAATTTTAATGTATGTGGTGCTGTACCTCTTTTTGATATAACAGTGGAGGAGATGAGTGTTGTAGAGTGACAAGAAGTAGGAAAAATGCAATATATCCATGCGTTCTCTACACTGCAGAATGTGTTAACCAAGACCAAAGGTCAAGTACATCACTACACGGCAAAATAAAGATGTGGAGATTGAAGACTGCAGGGTATCATAAAGAAATGTAAAACTATCAATGAATTAAACACATTACACTGAAGAATGTAACCAAGCAATGCTGACCATGATTTTCTGAGAAAAATGCTCTCAAAAATGCCTCTTCATTTCAAATTTAATAGTTTTCTTGGATATAAGGGGGCGTAATTTTATACAGGACAGTCCAGGACTGGTGGAACCAAAAGTGTGTAAAAGATCAAGTAGACAAGTTAAACAGGTCTTTATAATCCACATATAAATTTCACTTGCAAATTGAATACTGTAGAAAGTCTACCTTAGGTCAAACGTTCACATCAAGGAATTAACTGAAATCTCACAAAATATGCTATCTTTTCTTGGGTCTAGGTTGAAGAAAATACTTCATTATTTACAGATCTCATGTGCATGCACTTCTCACAAACCAGATTTAAGACCATACAATGTACATATTAAAAATTGAGTAAATACTAGTAAATGAATATAGGTAGTGACATTTTTCTTCTCTTTAAAGAATATATTACCTGTATCACTTCTTCCCAAAGACAGACCCTCATGACAATTTTGTCTGCTATCAAGTAGCAGTTAATTCTTGATGATTTAGAACTTCCTAGATTTTTGCTTCTTTCCTCCCACAGCAGGAAACTTGCAGAGTAAAATCTTCCTGTTTAGAACATAATGCAAACAAAAGTCTTTGAAACTTAATATAAACAAACTTAGATACTTCATAACCATAACTGCTCACATAGTTGTTTCAGCATTTAATGGAGCAAGTTATTTTATGCCCATGTACTCATGCTACTCAGGTGGGCACAGAAAAAAAGTCAGAGAAAATTCTGTTTCCAAGTTCAAAGCTACAATGTGTGTGACAATTGCTCAGTCTTGTCTCTATGTATTGATGGCTGGCTTTTTGCTAATAAATAGCAAGCATTGTACATTAAGAAAGATCGAATGGGCCTCTGAGCAACCTGGTCTATTGGAAGGTGTCACTGCCCACTGCAGAGGTTGGAACTAGATGGTCTTTAAGGTACCTTCCAATCCAAATGATTCTACAACTCAATTTCCATTGATTTTAGATATCAGAAGTCAATTAATAAATTTTAATAAAGGATTTTCACAAATATTACTTAAAAAATACAGAGCATCAAATTCGCGGGAAAATCAACAATAATAATCTATTACAATCATAGAATCATAGAATCAGCTGGGTCGGAAGAGACCTCTGAGATCATCAAGCTCAAGCCTTGATCCAACCTCACTTTGAATAATAGATCATGGCACTAAATGCCACATCTAGTCTCATCCAGGGATGGTGAATACACTACCTCTCTGGGCAGGCCATTCCAATGCCTGATTACTCTCTCTGGAAAGAACTTTCTTTTGATATCCCACCTAAAGAATTTTCTTCTGATATCCAACCTAAACCTCCCGTGGCAGAGCTTAAGTCCATGCCTTCTTGTTCTACTGCTGGTTGCCTGGGAGAAGAGACCAATCCCCACCTGGCTACAACATCCTTTCAGGTAGTTGTAGAGAGTGATGAGGTCACCTCTGAGCCTCCTCTTCTCCAGGGTAAGCAACCCCAGGTCCATCACACTCTCCTCATAGCATTTGTGCTCAAGCCCCTTCACCAGCCTCATTGGCCTTCTCTGGACCCGCTCCAGCACCTCAATATCTTTCCTGAACTGAGGGGCCCAGAACTGAACACAATTCTCGAGGTGTGGCCTCAAGTACAGGGGAAGGATCACTTCCCTGGTCCTGCTAGCCACACTATTCTTGATACAGGGCAGGATGTCATTGGCCTTCTTGGCCACCTGGGCACATTGCTGGCTCATGTTCAGCTTCCTGTTACAACAGATTTCATTTATGACAAACGAAGACTACTCCACATTCAATGTCTGAGTAAAATTTCAAGTGATTGAGATAAAGAACATTATTCATGCTTTCCAGAATTATGTATTTGCCCTGAAAGTTGAGCTGTTCTCTAAAAGCCTTGTCATCCTTGTCAGTGCTTTTATATTTTCACCTGTCAACATAACAAACCTGTCACCAACCATTTTGTGCAGATTCATCAATCCTTTAAATCAGATTATGTGCATCACTAAATTCATCAGACAGGAATAACTGACTATATCTTTGATTTGCAAAAAAATAGAAAAAGGAACCTGGAAACATGTAAGTATAACCTACAAAAAAAAAAAAACCCTGCTTATTTTTTTTTCATTTGCGTGGTACTAATATGCATTCTGGTATGAGTGCCTGACATTACTAAATAGGTCTTCACTAAGGCAAAATCTCTACTTTAGTGAGCATTCGTTAAAAATAATTCTCAGGGGGTTTTTTTGTGTTTTGTTGCATTTTTAAAATACATTTTGGATACTGTTATTCATTACATCATTCTCAAAATAGATAGTACAATATGGAATATTTTACCCCCTAAGGGAAAATGACAGCAACCGAGACTCTCATTAGCTTTTAATTTCCAAACAACTAATAAGGGAAAAATTCTTCAACTCATCTTACATCCAGTGAAATGGAAGCAGTCTTTATCTACCACAGCAAGTCAAACTTTTAGCACAGCATGGATATTTTACATATAAAAATCTATAGTATAATGAAAGAGCACAATAGCATAAATTAAAAGCTAGGTTTCCTGAACACCAGGAATTCAGGCCAGGCTATTCATGCCTTTTAGCATCTACACACCAAAGAAATCCCTGGTGAGAAGACAGAACTCCAGAAGAATGACAGCAATGACAAGAATAGTTTAGATTGGGATGGCTTTCAGAGTGCCTGGTCCACTTCTCCAATCAGAGCAAGACTAACTTTGACATTACATCATACAGGCCCTTGTCCAAAGCCAAATTCTGAATCCCTCCAAGACTGTTAGGTTCCATCGTCTCCCAGAGCAAACTGTGGCAGTATTTGCTTCTCTGATCCTTACTTGTCAGAATTTTCCTTTAAGAAACTTGTTTTTCCTTTTGTTGTTCACCCCCAAGAGAAGTTCATCCCCTTCCTGCTGCTGACTTGTCTAAACTGGAGTTAAAGGACAGCAAATGTATCACTGTTGCTTGTTTCTAAATTTAAGGGGACTGTTGTCAGCTGTGATTACAGTTTTTCATTTCCATGTTACCACAGTTACAGTTCATACAGTCCAATAGTTTACTGCATCCATACTTCTATTTGTAAACCCTAGCCTTTTGAAAAACTATCCAATCTTTCCCTAAGCTTTTTTTTTCCTTGAGTCTCATCCCATACCTTCAGCTTTCTCTGGAAAGCAGCCCACGAAGAAATGGAAAATTTCCCCAAAAAAGGGAATAACTAACAATGTTACAGAAGTGATAGGGCTCTACTGCAGCTTTCGAAGCCAAATGTGAAAAGAAACAAGTCAGAAATAGAGAAATGCTGAACTACTATAAAATATTACTTAAGAATTACAGCTGATGCAGCCCAGCCCAGTGCCTAGCAATCCCTTCTACTTTTGGCACAGATGAAAGGCTGGTGGGACTCAAGTCTGAAAATTGTCCTGGACATTTCTGATTGTTTAAATTGCTTTATGCACCCTTAAGGGGAACAAGTGAAAATAAAATGAGAAATGCTCTTTCAGTTTGAGCCTTTTGGACTTCCCAGCTATACCTCACGGAATGAAAGCAAACATTCCCAATGATTTAGTAAATTCTAAATCCTAACAATTCAGTAAATAGGTGGAAGTTAGTAAAAATGCCATAGTAGTACTCCTACACCAAATACATTTATTTGGAAAAATCAGTCAGTATTCAGACATAAGTAGTGAATTAGGTTGATTAATTGAAGGTACTCAAATTCACAGGTGCAGCTGCTCTACTTTTCCTTGTTTGTTTGTGGGGTTTTGTATTGAGTGGAATTTTTTCGCTTTCAGTTTTTTTGGGGGGAGGAGAAGAAGGGAGCTAGATGGCTTTGTTTTTAAACAAAACATATCAGATATATTCCAATTATTTTACTCAATAAAACATTAGCTTCAACATACTTTCTGGTATCAATGTACTAATGCAGCATCCTACCAACTACTGAGACATAGTGAAATACTTAGTAAAAAGGACTTTTGCTGGTATCTTGAACTGGCATCAGGATTGAACACTATCAATAGCCACAACAGATATTTTTAAGTCCTTCTGCCTGAATCAGAAACATTAACTACATTAGTGCCGAAGCAGTATCTACAAAAAAAATAACGCTAAATGCTAAAATTACACATAGTAATGTGTGGACCAGCTAGAGAAGATATACAGAGAAAATGTTGATGCTGAGGACATGATATTTGCACAATTCACATTTCATTGTTTCTATTTTCTGGCTGGTTGGCTGTTTTAATTTGGAGTATCCCTAGAGAAGGTGCATTACACACCAAATTATTTCAGAATAAAAAGATCAGCCTGCTCTAAAGTAGCACTGATCAAGAATTGAGCTAGTGTGCATTACAGATCAATTTCCAGCAACGGAAAAAAAAGGAGTAAGTTTTAAGTGCTTCATTTGGCAAGTTGTCCTTGTGTCTAGGATGGAACTGGTATCCCAGACATGAGAGCAGTTCAGCAGTTACTGTAATCCTACTAAAACATATTGCTCTAACACACTAATGTAGTAACATGTTTGACATATAAGGTAGGAACAGAGATTTCTATAAAACATCTTGACTTAAAAATAACTGAGGCCAAACAAAACTAGCTATTCTTGCCACTAAAACTACAAGGCCAGTTTTCCCAAGTTTACAGCTTAGGCTTTAATGTCGTGTAGAGAGAGCAGGACATTTACCAAAGAGTTGAAGATACAAAAGTATTTCTACTGCCTTTACTTTTTCTGTCAAGCATAGAGTTTTATTTTCCCTCTCCAAAGAACTGAACTTGCCAGAACCTCAGGTCCCAATATCACAATTTGACTGCAAGTTCATACCACTTTCTCCATAGCAAGCATCCAGCTTGCTGACATTCTCTGTGCAACACCACTGACACAAGATACCTTAGACAATACATTTCTGTCAAACTACATTCTGCAATTTATGTTGGGTTTTGTCACTTGCAAACCATTGCTATGGAAAAGGAGAACATACCTTACTTTAAGAGAAATCTTAACATCTTAATGAATTATTCTTTAGTCCAGATCAAACTACTGCAGAAAAACATGAATATCACTATAAAAAAAGTTGCAATAGTAGTAATAGTAATTAAGATTGTTGTACCTGCACTTCCTAGTATGTCACTCCTTTTCTTGATATTACACTTACCCTTCAACCACCTCTTTGGATTTTGAGGCTGATGATGTCTCTTCATGCCAGCAACACACAGCAAGACATTGGCATCCCAAGTCCAAGTATGATGTTCAGTTTTTTCCTCCTTAATGTATTATGGACTCAGCCTCACTTTTATATTTGACAACTCACTTTTAATGTCTTGCTTATTCTTCATCTGTCAGCATGTTCATAGTTACATCTGATTTTATTGTGGATGGTGCATTTTACACAGTACATACTTCTCCTCTCTGTATAATCAAAACACATTTTAAACTAGAATGAGGGTTGCTCTTGTTCAATCAACATGTGTAGGGAGGCGTTTGCAACCCAGGTTTCCAGTGCCAATCCTCCACACTTGACATCCCAGGTACTCCTACTCTTCTACACTGTATCCTGCACTGCCACTCTATGTCAGGTCTCTCTTCCTCTACACTATCGTATCCAATTAAACCCAAAAATACCCCATCTACACAGATGCCTACATGCCCCTACCATCTATGCAGAAACCTGTGTGTATACTATGGAAAAAAAAATATGTAAAACCAATTCATCATAGCCCCCTGGTCCTTAACAAACTGCTGTTATTGCTAAACAGAGTAAAAAGAAACCTCCAGGTGAATCAAGCAAAGCTTAGATAAATCAAGTCCACAAAGCCAGTCATGAGGATGTACTGACTTTACTGACACCTGTGACTTGTCACTGGGATTGGTAATAGCTGGGTTACATCTTAAATAGCCAGAAATTCATTCTCTTTTCCTTCCCCCAAAACTTAAACGTTTCCAACAGACTAGAATTGAACCTTTTTACCACAAAAATCTGCAGGAACAGAGTTAAACATAGAATGGAACACTGCTGACATCTACACAACCTTCTCCATTCCACACCTATGAAACATTAGTTCTAGATATATCAATATTATTACTTAGAAATATTACAGGAAACTGGAAAGTCTGAAATTAAATTCTAATCCCAGGAGCACTATCTTGACAAGACAGTCCCTCCCTCTGTGTACCAAAATTTTGCTTAATTCTTAAGCTATTTGGAATTAAAGTCTAAGCAACACCAGCACAGCTTACTTGGCCTTTAATTATATATTCAAAATAATGAGGTCAAAATTAGCTCGAGAATAGAAATACAGTGTGCATTTCTACCAATTCTGTTCAGTGGTTCAAAGTGACTGAATTGTTAATGATTTGAAAATCATCTCATATAGTAAAGACTATTCAAAGGAAAAACAATCTTCAAAATCTGTCCTGCAACTACTTTTTTCTTCTCCTTTTAAAATATTTGTGAAGCGTTGAGGTCTTCCTTCCTAGCTAGAGTGGCTTCCACAGAGACTAATAGGGACTGAACCTTTGGAAATGTGCAGGTTTTTCAAAGTGGTCCTTGGTTGAGGATTTCACCTTCTTCCTAGAAATGAGCTGAAAGAACTGATGAACCTTGCAATTTCTGAAGAGACAGTTTTACTGTAAGAACATACAAACAGCAATCTAGTACTATCTGCATTTATAAATTTCAACAAGGTAATTATGAAATTATATGCTCTCCCTGACAGATCTGATGACTTCTTCCCAGAAAGGCTGACTGTGTACTCTAGTAGTATCTATGGGCATTTCTATGATAGGAGTAAAGACAAACTAGAGAAATTATGCTCTTTTTAAATTCTACATTAAATGCAAGCCATCTCATTAATAGGTTGATCTTCCACAACCATTATAGTACACTAAACCTGACACAGTAGTTCAGCTACTAGTCCAGTTTCAGATATAGCTACTCCAGACACTTTAAAAAAAACTCACCTAGATCCAATCTTTTAGTAAATAAGAAATTAATGAACTATTAAAAGTTGGAGAACAGTTTTTGCCTTATATAAGTAGTGGCAAACCTAGCTTAAAATTTGGATGGCAGATTTTTAGTTCTCATGCTAGTAGGTTTTAAAATTTGCAGCAACTGAGAAATACAGTTTAGCATAGCAATACATGACCATTCTTAAAATACTAAAATACTATCTATGTGACACATACTATTTGACAGTATTTATATAAACTCTTAAATTACGAAATAATTTCCATCACTACATACCAGTCTCCAAACAGTTTTTATTTCTAATTCCAGAACAGTAGATACTATAAAAATAAACCATGTAATATTCAGGTATTTTACCATATTATAATTTCCTTTTTTTAAACAGAAAACATATGTAGAAAAAATAATTTTCTATGGATGTCCCACAAAATTCTGCATTTGTTCTACTGCTCCAGTGAAAAAAAGTATCTCCAAAATAAGGGAATACAGTCCTGACAGGCTGTTCTTCCTCCCTGTATACTGCAATGCTCTGTATGTATATTTGTGGAAACTTAGTAAGGCCTGAACTGGGAAGGATGGCTATCTGGAGGAGGTGGAGGCAATTGTGGTGGAGGTGGTAAAAGCGGGTGTGAAGAATTACACACGTTTGGGCCTGTCCAAATCATATTCATATTGGAAGGTGGCCGATGCACGTCGCTGACAGAACCAAAAACCGGAGGTGGGAAGGGATATTGCTGCATCGGATACTCTTTTCTATGAGGCTGTGGAATCCCTGGCGATTCCTGGTTCATCCACTTGTTTGAAGAGTACAGCTGTGGTGGTCTTACTTGGGGTGGTCTTCCTTGTGGTCTCGAAAACCCTCGGGGGTCTGAAGGAGGAGGAAATGAACCCCTGGAAAACCCTCTGCCACGGTATCCCCTTGAGTAAGTTGAAGCAGGCTGTTGTATTGACTGATGAGGTCCTTTATTGTCACCTAAAAACCAACCAAACAAAAAAAAACCACAAACACAGTTGTAGTTATTATTTTGGAAAAGTTCAAGTTTAGTCCTCATAAATCTCCCAAGCTGAAGTCAAGCAAATTTGAAAAGCATTCTTATCAACAAAAAAGACTTCCAACTAATACATAAAGAACAAAATAATACTGGCAAGTCTACAGTTTAGTAACTCATCTTGATTGATTAGAGAACATAAAAAAGATGATCCTGAGGGCTGCAAATTCAGTCATTAAAAAAGAAATGTCACATTCTTTCCCTCCAGGCTTTTCATTTGTATAAATGAATCACAGAAACAGTCAAATTTTGAGTATTTTGGAAGCTTTCATTTAAAACAAGATTTAAAAGCAACACATTTTAAAACTAAAGATAAATCAACACTGCATTACCCTGAAGGGGTATACAGCTTTCGGTCCTGGCTTGGTATTACAGCACAAGCACAGGGCACAAATGGCTTGAAATTATTCCCACTCAAATTAATAAAATTAACTTACTCCACCAGCGAAAGAGCAGCCTGTACCTTCAGCCAATTAGTTTTCAGCATTTATCTTTCTAGGATGATTTTTTTCCCTTTACAGGTCATTGTAAGCATGTATTTAAGGTTCCTAAAAAATGTAGTGCCCCTTTATATAAATATCATACAAGATTTCACGGGAGAAGGGCTATAAAATAAAGACCACCAAAATATTGCAAATGTTCCAAAGAGCTGCTAAGATACTCAAAAAGTTGCAGAATTTAAATGGAAATGCAAGGGCTGGAAGCAACAAGGTATTCAGGGATATACCACCACATAAAATCACTGAAATTTAAAAACCTGTGTGAACCTCATCCTTGGCACTGGACTACATAGGAACATTTTCACCTTTGAAAAGCTAAGCCTGGAAAGGCAGCTGGATACCAAAATTCCTACTAATTTTCATGGGGGTTTAGGACTTAAGACTCCTTTGGTACAAGCAGGCCTCTTGGAAGCACTGAAGTGAAAGTATTTGAATGAGTCCTTTTGTTCTTCTCTTATGAAATACTATTGTTTTTGATTATCTCTTACCAAATACTATTCTCTCATTAGACAATTTTAATATATTCAGAGTTTTATGAAGATGCAACCAAGTAAAACTCCATCTGAGACTGAGTTTGTGTCTCAATTTATTACATATCCTTGTTATTTAATTCTATAGCCACAGCAAATTGCACACAATTTCAATTTATACCATTATTTACAAAAAAAACCCCAACAAATCATAACCCATTTCCCTTGACAGTCCAACAGTTCTTCCTGTTATGTTCTTAGTTATGGAACATAGTTCAGCAACATCCTCAGCAAGTCCTAGACAAAGACAGGTCTGCAATAAACTAGAAGGACAAGGATGTGGCGGAAAACATGCCACATGCTAGACAACCAAAAACCAGGAGAAAATAACCATCAGCAACTAAGAGAAAGTACAGCACAATTCAGATTCTTAAGGGAAAACCATCAAAACCATAGGGCAAAAGCCCTAAATAAAGTTCTTTTAAAGTCTTTAAATAAAGATTGTAGCTTTATTTAAATGACAAAAAGGAGACTGTACTGTAACAAAAGGCATTAAAGGACAGTTTTTGATTTCCCAGATAAGAAGAGGGTTTGAGTGGGGTGAAGTGTAAAATCAGCTTTACAATGGAAGAGCAGCAAACTCACAGAAGGGGGCTGTCCTAGAAAATCAATGGGAGAAGCACCACGCTGCAGATGGTTGAAGGAATCTGATACGTAAGCAGTGGAAGAAGAGGGTAAGGGTTGAGAGTATTTAAAGCCAGTGGTCCAAAAAGCATGCAACAGAAGCAGACCAGTGAGAAGTGAAAATGAGGGATGCAACATAAATTGTTCAACCAAAATGGCAAATAAAAACCAAAAATTCTTGTAAGTAGAGAGGCACGAGAGAAAATATGGGAAAATTTGGTTATTGCAAAGAGAACACAGATACAAGCACACACCTGGAACAGGTATGGCAACAGCAAGAGATAGGAAGGGAAAGAAGGCTATTCATATTATGAAAAACTATACATAGGTTTGTTTATCTAATGACTGCAGCAGTTGAACAAAGAGGTTCTCAGTAAGCTACATGAGTAAATTTTTTTAGAAGAGTATTTAAATGTCACAGGTGAGGAAGAGCTTCTTTTTCAGACGGAGTAATAAATTCTTCATCTAAGACTTGTGTCTCCTTCCATACTCCTAAAAGAATTCTTTCTAAAATTTGCACATGGACTTCCCCTATCTTCTCACTGCACTAAAAGGCTTAAGGTGAACTTGGGCCCAAACAACCCCTGTAAGAAGCAAACTCTAAACTCCAAATGGTGACACATCTGTTCTGTATCCTTACTGTGTGTCTGACACTGTTCCAAGAGCCTTTGACTCTCTCTAACAGATGTTTCTGATGCTATACCACTTCCCTTCCACAGGATTTCTGTTTCAACAGAAACTAACTTGCTTTTTTCTTCTAAAAAAAATATGGAACGTAGCTACAAATTCACAAATACATCAAAAAGCACAGAAATACTGATTAATTGAAAGAAAAAATCAATCATTAACATTCGAAACTCAGTTGAACAGACAGAAAGCATCCTCCCGTAACATGAACTCACTTGACAGAATTGTTTCTGATTTGTGTTTCTTCCTTTCTTGACTTTGAGGCTTCTTTTTCTTCTGTTTTGCTTCTCTTTCTTTTTCATCATCACTAAAATCCAAGGCCTGATTAAAAACAAAAGAAATCAGCTGGCTTCTCAATACAAGAAAAAACTTGGCACTCTGAAAATTTCTCGTAAGACAATACAAGACAGTTTTATGAATTTTTCTGAAAAGAGAAACATTCAAGTACTGAACACAAATTTTTGATTGCCTAGATGTTAGTAAGAAAGAAATTGGGATCTCTAAAGGAACTGGCTAGTCACTGGCAAGAAAAAGCTTTTGAAGAGCAAACTGCAGATTAGGTGAATTAAAATAAGAATTTTTAAAATAAGTAAAAATTAACTTGGCAACCAATACATAACTCAGCACAGTTAAACTACATTAAAAAAATATCTCTAGTCTAAAACAGTCACTAAACCGGAATTTTCTGTAGTATATTTAATAACACCATTCCTGTTAAACTTGCAATAGCAATGTTATTTCCAAGGAATTTTCAGCTTTGAGGAATGTTGTCATTTACAACAGATTTAATGTCACTGCAACTTCTTCTTCCTACCTTTTAAATCCTAGTTTACATTTAGAATGAGGAAGTTACCAGTGACAGGCAAGAAATCTGTCAGAATTAATGAGTGCCCAAAAAACACACCTCGCTCATAAGACTTAAAAGGTGTAGGATTTGCTCCCACCTCCCTCTTCCCAATTCTGAAATTAGGGGGTTTGCTGCTTACTTATATATCATCACAGTATACACAGAGTATGGGTCTCAAAAACACTGCAGCAGAACAATACTAAAAAAAAGCCACAGAAAACTAAATTCTGAATGCAATTATTTTCTCTTCTATTTTTTACTGGATTACATACTCAAAAACAGCCACAAGTAATACAGCAAGATGATAGATACCATGACACGAAATCTTTCATTAACCCCTGCTTTTTTCTAAGGACTTCAATATACCACACTTCAGTAGAGGAGAAACAATGAACAGCAATAGGTACCATTTATTGCTACCTAATTTCCATGTAATAGTCCATAAAAGCTGCGTCACAGAAAAACTGCAGTTGTCTGCTCCTGGCTGGCATTGCAGCCTACAGACCACACTTTGTCATCCCATGATCCCAGAGACAAGGCTGGGAGAGACTGTATTAGTGAGTTAACACTTAAGCTGGGCTAATTAAGAGCCTGTCAGAACAGGAATGCTTATCATATACTTTAAAGCTGCAAGTAAGAAAGGCCTAATGCGGGTTAATTTAACAATCATACAAAAATAAAGTTTCACAGTACCATAAAAAGAAGCAATTTGAGAAATTGCACACAGTTTACCATAGGGGCTGGCCAGAAAAGTTATAGAATCAGCTGCAAGCTGAGATGTCTAAAAGAGTCTGGCTGTAATAGACAATTTCAAGCATCAGTAGTGTAAAATTCAATCTGCACCCTTGTCAACAGCTATTACCTTTGCTGCAAAAGCTACTTTCTATCAGCTCATCAACTGTCACAGTTTGGATAGCCTGGTGTACACTCCAACTGCTAGAACTAACCAGATTATTCTAATTGGGAATTACAAGATGTTAGATGTGTTTTTTTCCAAAACAGAGCACACACACAGATCAGAAAATCAGAACAGCCACAAAAACAAAGATGTCATAAAAAACAAGTTTTTCCACCCTTGCTGTCACTGATTTTATTCAAGCTTTCTTCCTTCCTATAGTGAAGTACAGCAAACCTGAAGTTCCCCTTTACTTTCAGATTCTAACCTAAAGGTAACAGTGTTATAAGTAAAATTAAGAAAAATCATTTAACCAAAGTTTAGAAAAAGCAACTAATTTGTATCTGCAGAAGACTCAACTGTTACATTGTATCTAGCCAAATTTTAAAGTTTCTTGGATTCCTGCAAACTCAAATCACACATTTAAAAGCTTATCTCCTGAACAGCTTTTAAAACACGACAAAGAAAGAACAAAAGAGCTCACCATTAGCCAGTAAGTAGACTTTGTATCATTACCACTAGAAAACTGTTGAATGAAAGAAAGCTAAGACTAGGGAAAAGTTTCTAAGCACACAGCCCTTCAAAGCTCTACTGATCCCACACATACAGTCCAATTCTTAAGCAACACTTCTAATTCTCAAAGTATGATTCTCTGTGAGATGATGTCTCAGCAAGAAAGGAAGGCAATTTATAGTCAGAACTGACAGACAAGCATTCTTTGAGAGAATTCAACACTGTTCAGTTCAGTTCCGTTTGTGGGATGAAAAAATGGTATTTCAAAATCCATCATTCTCACTACAGTGGAAAAAGCAATGTTCTGGGTTGATAGACTGATATGTTATTATAGAACCTATCTTTGAGCACAGAAAATTTCATGTCACAATATCCCTCCTTCAAGCCAGAACAACCAGCCTCAGATAGGACTGTAAAAGAAAATTTGATAACTGCCCCTCACAGCATCCTTCTGGATAAATTGTCCAACTGTGGGATGAGCAGGGGGTGTACTGGGAAATGTTGACATTTTTTGGTCTGTTTTTGGCCGGCCATCTGGACGAAGTTTATGCTTTTCCTACCAGACTACTGGTAACAAGCATTAATAAGGAAGAAACTTCGCCCTTGAAGACAGAGCTCCCTGTAAACTAAAGATAATTGGTCTTCTCTGATTCACTAACTGCATTTAGAGGTCATTTGGAGGAGAAAGTGAAGAGGAAGGAGAGGAAGGCTGCCCCCAGATTCATAGAATTTCTAGATATAGCTTGTGTAATCAAAAACAATGAACACAAAAAATTCACTATACTTACTTCAGGTGGTGGTTCTTGATCATGTTTCCAAGATGCATCTGAACCTTTTTCCCTAAAAGAAAAAAACAACCCAAAACACAGATTAGATAATCCACATGAAGAAAGAGTAATACTTTCAAGGTATCAGATCTCCTACACCAAGAGTTTCCTGTTTTCAGAGGCATTTGTTTCTTAGCATTGTTTCTAAATGAATAGTAGTATATGTGTCAACTTAGGACTTCACTTGAAAAAACTTCCTACTTTGAGTGATAACTGAGCACTTCATGCAGCTAATATTAAGCTTTGATCAATAATTCTCTTAACAAATCCTTTTGAACCTAAGTTATTCTGAATCTGAATTGAGGCTACAATGACTGCCAAATTTAAAACTTGTAAGTTCACACAACTTATCTCATTCTCCCAAAGCAGCCTTCCCCATTTCAACAAAACACAAACGACTTTTCATGCTACAAAGAACTTAGTAATCTTCTGTAAAGAGCAATATAATATTTCGTTGACTTCTGCAGTCAGGTATTTCTGAAGTAAGATCTGCAAGTCTAACAAAAGGTGACTCAGAAGAATCATAAAAGAACATGAGCTTATCTACTTCTGGTAACAAATTGTTTTGCATTCAGTAAGTTTTACACTACACTTGATTTTTCTATGAAGTGTAAGATTTATTCATAGCATTGCAACTTTGGACAATGCAAGCAGATTGCATTTCACATTTCACAAAAAGCGTCAAACTGAATGTTTCTTTCAGATCTTTATCTTCATTCCTTTCATTTTCAAAGTACCACCACAGTTTGCAGCAGCAGCTTTAACACTTTAAGCCTTTAATACTCCACAATCTGGCCTGCACACAATCAAAATAATAAAAGCAGAAAATAAAAACTATTGGCCATCAAATTTGCAATCTGCTAAAATCGAAAAACCTTCTTGTGAAGCACTGACCAAAGCTTAACTTTTCTACTATCCATGCCATCTTGGTTTTGTCATATAATTACAACACAAGCCAGAAATCATAAAATTTTTATCCATTTTTAATGATACCTACTTTGTGAAAAGGCATCTTCAACAAATAGTACCAAATGCCTCACAAGAGCTTAAGAAAATTAGATTGAAAAAAAACAGAAATAAAATAGTTTCAGTGAAATATAACTTCAGTCACACTACTCAGAAATTATGGGCCATGTCAGATTAGATGGGTGTTCACACTGCTCATTTTAATTGAGGCAAGAAACAATGTCTGATGCACTGCTTAGTTGTGTTGTTAAGCCACTGAAGACTTAGGTATCTTGCCCAGTGTTCAATTTTTTACCACATACGACAATGAAATACTACCAAAAGACAAATGGTTTCCAAAACTACTCCCAAAGCATGCAACAAACTGAAGTATGTCTCCCATCTCAGATGCCGAGTACAGCACAGTTATTGGTGCAACAAGCAGATGATTGAAGTCTGTGCAGTTACTGTGCTAAGCAACAGTTTAATAGCACAAATCAAAGACCAGCTGGCTTCAAAATGCTGCAGAAAAACAAACAAGCATCAGAGCAAAAAAGTGATCTATTTTAGTCTTCACTGAAAGGAAAAAAGTATGCTTCTTGCCCACAAAGAAATGAGACATTTAAAAAAAAAGACTCCTGCAAGGCCTGAATAAGGAAAAAAAAATCATTCAGTATGAAAATGAGTACAGTTCTAATTAATTCAGACAATTAACTAACCCAGGTCACGTGAGAAACTGAGAACTAATCCTAATAAACAGAGACTAAGTAATTTATACAACAAAGTATTTTAACCTGCAGTTATTTCAGAAAATTATTCATCAATAATTGGAACATTAAAACCTAGCTGTCACTTATTATGCTTTATTTCTTAGTCTGCGTTTCTGAATACACTTCCCTTTAAATGGCCTCAAGTCATATTTTTACATACTACTATCCTAAGGCAGGCTGGGATACACAAACAGGACTCAGAAGTTTCTGAACATCACACTACATTGCCAATCGAATTCCTTCTCTCTCCTCCAAATTTACACTAGGTAATTTTTATCTAGAATTTTACCCTCTAACTATATAACAGATTATTGATAATTACATTCCTTTTCTGGCCTTGTAACATGAAATGAAAATAGAAAATAAATACAAACCTGTTCAGAATGTAAACAAGTTTATTATCAGTTCTGAAACTAAAGAAGAAACCAAAGAACAACAAAATGCAGACAGTTTGGCTTGCAAAACTGTTTTATGTGTATGTGTGTCAGGGGGCGTGGGGAAAGTATCAATGAACTTTTTTCTGGCTCTGATATTTTAGGTAACACAGCAGCATAAAAAAGAGTAAGTTTAATATATTAAATTGCATAAGAAGCTAAAACGAAGTAATTATAGCACTTTAAAAGCTTGAAATTTACAGCTATTCTGTAGTGTTCTGAAAGGCAAAACAACATAATCTTGTGATTACAACAGAGCTGAGAATATCTAAAGGAAATAAACAGTTTAGTATCAATCTCACTCAAGACTAAACTTCAATCCAATATTTTTAGCTATATTAAAAAACACATTATAACCAGAATAGAAAAGAAATCAGACTCACTGTTTTAGTCTCTCTGCAAATATGTACTGGGTGAAGTCCTTCACTGATGGAGCAAAGTACATGCTATCTTGCACATTAATACCTTTTTCTTTGATATGCTCAGAGCTGTTAAATCTTAACACATAAAAAGGATGCAAAACGGGACCAAATATTTCAAATATCTGAAAGAAACAAAAATTAAAATGTTTAAATAAACAACCACAAACAGATAGCCAATTTCATTGCAGACAACAGTATTTAAGAAATTTAGTATATTTTCAAATGCCACATCAAAGAAAGTTCCTTTAATGCTTTAATTTTATTACCAATATTTTGTTGGACAGTGTATTTCCCCAGCTACTGTTTGTCATAACGTGGAATGCTTTCTCTTGTAAAATCTCTATTCTTCTGTGTCCATTATGCTTCCAAATTTCACCTGGAACAATCTCCTGATCATTGTTTCCTCAAAGTTAATCTTTATAAGATGCCTTTACATCAGTTACCACTTGTTCCCCAATTCCAGGGAGAGCAGAGAATTTTGCCATGTTGTACAGAGCATCCACAATTTGGGCTGAGTTTGTTTCACTCATATACAGGGATATTATAGTAGTAACCATTGTAAATTATGGCTTTCCTTCCACAGAAAACATAGAAAATTTAACATCCCTCTCAGCAAACATTCTTCACTGGCCTTAAACTAGAACAGCAAAGCACAGATCTGCAAACATTCCCCATTTTTCATGAAACTTCTCTTTAACCTTTGCTCCTACATGGCAGTAAGAGTTCAGCCTGTTACTCCAAGATATCATACATCCGAAAGCAAACTCTAGCTCTCCATAAGCACCCTCATCAAAAACTGGGAACTCACTAGACACTGTTCATTCTGTAAGGATGCAATGTATTCCAGGAATTGTAGAGACTGAAAAAATACTTGAATATAGCAAGAATCCAAAGCACAAAACCCCCTTACATATCAAGGACACATTATCTTTCACTTAGTCGACTTCAGCTCTAGAAAACACTCTCCATTTTGTATTAGAGTAACAGGTTTTTACTTTACACACACCTTTCCTGCTGCTTGTCGATCTTCTTTAAAAATTATGCTCTCCTCATTTACTGGAGGTAGGCCTCTCAGTGATTCAATTATTACTAAAATGGAAAGAAAAAATCAATTAGAACTTTATGTTTCAATAGCATATAGTTAATTGTAGAAAAACTTAAACCACACCATTATTTGTGTACTAAGTTCATAGTGCTGCAACCAAAAATTCTTGCACACACACAAAGTTACTTAAAATCACACACCCCTTCTCCAGAGACATGTGAATGGCAATATTCACATTGTTTACAAAATCATTGTTCTCTGGGATAAAGAAAGGACATCAGATGATAGGTACAAAAGAGAAGTCTTAGATAAGCATGTGCGAGATACCCTTTGTATTTACCCAGGATGTTTCTTAAGGAAATGCATAGCAGAAAAATTCTGAGGGGTTTTTGAGTGCAGATGCAGGTCTATATTCTGTGTTCTTACTATTCCAAATCAAATTCTCCTCAAAAAAAAAGAACTGAGACTTCTGTTTATTATAGCTTTCCCTAGTAAGTCCTAAGAATCAGAACCAGAACATAAAAGCTGTCTGGCAGTTAAGTCACAGTAGCAACCGATGGTGTTGTTTACATACGCACATACACAATCTGAAACACATTTCTGCAATTTCATGTCATGCAAGTCTCATACTGCACTTGGGCCTAATGAATGTTTAATGACGGTATGAATGGTCAGAGCAAGCACATCATTCTAGAGCTCAAAATATGAAATCTCAACACTTAGTGGAATTAAATACTTCTAAAGGGACAAACAGGCATATTCTTCCTCCATTAAATACATGATTTGATACACAGGCTTTTTAGGTTTTCCAGATTCAGAAATATAAAGAGCTTATTCTTTACTGAAATCTTTATAGTAGAGTGCACTCTTCTTTGGTAGTAGCCCACATTTGTTGCCTTAGGCTACAAAAATACCAGTTCTTCCTTTATATTCAGGAGGAACTGTGGTTAAAGCTGTCAAAATAAAGGCCGAGCAGCATTTACACTCAGAAATTCTGATTCTGAAGGTACATTTCCCTATGTGTGAAACAACAGAATGCTTAATTAAGCATTCTCAGTGCCTCTCAATCAGCAAATAGTCACTAAAGCACTTAGTGTCACTCAGACTCAACAAAAACTAACAAGATCATCACTGCTAAACTTGAGTAACAGGACTTTAAGCAGTCAACATCATCAACCTAAAAATCAAGCTTTGCCACTACTGCAATTGGCAAAAACCTTTTCACATGCCAAACTATTATGTGACAATGCTACGGCTTAATAGGTCACTAAATTTCAAGAAAATTTGGGAAATCAACTTCTTGTGTGCCTACCTGTAAGATAAAACATACAGTGAAAGAACGCAATGTGTTGTTTAAACCTCACGAGAAATACACTTTAGGAAAAAAAAAACCAAAAACACACACAAAAACCTCCAACAAACAAACAAAAAAATGAAAACACGCGCACACAAAAAACCCTAACAAAACAAAAAAAACACACCAAAACCTCTCAGAAAATGTTCTCAACTTGATTCATCAGACATAGCTTCCAGTCTTCAGCAGGCTAAGGAAAATATTCTGAAAATCTAAGTCATGCCAGTCCCATGAAATCCAGAAGAAGCATTACCACCTACAGCATATACGACGTTACACTTTCCCCTACCCCAACCCACCCTAAATCTTTAGCTTCTACTCGTGCAGGACCCCAAAGAGCAGCCCCTGGGTATGTTTTTCATAGAAACCAAAGCTGTTTACTTTCTAGGCTACAATCCACACAGCACATTTTTCTCTTAAGTACCCTGAAGCAAAACACAGCAAAAGTCCTGCTAAATTCTGATACACTGAGCAGAAGTTCACAGAAAATACTGTTATCTTGCATTTAGCTATTGCAGAGTAATCATGAACCCGTATTGTTCTAGCCTCAAGTTTACCTCACAGTATGAAATACCCAACAAGTATCACTCACTGCAGACTGATGAAATTGGAAGCTTGCTACAGAGAACAGCAGAGATTTCTGAGATACATCAAAGGGACATAGAAAGTTCAGAATACTGACTGTTGCACCCCAGAACTGTTATTTATTCCAAATGAGACCTCAACTCCCTTCACCCTAGATACAAACCTGGTATATAGAAGTACCAATTTAGTTCAAAAATCAAAAAACAACCCCCAATTAGCTGGTAGGGTCCCTAATATGGCCATAAATCAATTAAAATTGAGGACATTCAGACATCTGTTTTCAGAAAAAATGAAAATAAATCAAAATATATAGAAAGAGAAGTCATAAAGAAATATTGTAAAAGCATGAAAACAATTGCAAATATCCTGAGGGTTCATGCCATTCTTACGGCTTTATTTCATTATGATCATTAGCTTATTTTTTTTCACCAACAAATCTGAATTCCATACTTTCATACATTTTCATCACATGAAGTAGAATGCAGACTGAAGAATTCACCAGTAAACTGACAGGATTTGAAAAGATTATACTTACCAGTGAGTATTAAAATTAAGGACAGTTTTCAAAACTGAAGTTTTTAAATAGCTTTGTTTATACCTTCACATATTAGACCAAAAATAAGAATAGCAGCAACTATGATTCAACCTTTTTCTTAAACTTGTTTTCCATGTTAGCTGAAGACAGGCCTCCTAAAGTCCCCATTCCTATCAATAAGCAAGAAAGGACAAAGTAGAAGAAAGGAACCCATTATTACCTTCCACACCCTCAAAGCAGCTTCATGCAAATGAATGAAATTAAATCTAACTCCAAATTAACATCACCAATAAAATACTGTACAGGAATTGCCTGTATTACATGAAGTCTTTTACAACAAAAGTAAAATTAATAGCAAATGCTATTTGCTTTTTTTTTGTACTCAATTCAACATAAATACTTAAGCTTCAAAATTGAACTTAATTTCTAATTTTCATAAGCAAATTGCTTTGAAAGCAGTTCAAGCAGAATATAACGCTTGAAATAGCTTAAGTGCAAAAATACTATGGATGTTGTAATAATAGCAGCTTCAGCAAAAATTTGAATTCATATATCAAATAGTGAGGTTCTATGCAGATCCAAAGAGATCCCTAAATGTCTATTGCCTACAGTTAAGTTTACATCTATTGAGTATCTCTATCCCATTAAGCTTACTCTCCAGCACCTACAAATCATGTTAGTTACACTATCCTATGACTGCCGACATGGGCAGCTTTCATCTGATCAAGGTGCCAGAAGTGGGATGAATAAAGATAAAAATAAGTAAAATAAATATAAAACCCTGCACTGCTCAAGATCATCTTTTTCCTGTCATATATTAACGAGCAAGCACTTGGCACTGCATTGTAATGCATCTGTGCTTTCAGTTCCACACCTCCAATATATTCACAGATAATTCAAATATTGCCCACGCAATTGAAAGACTTTCTTAAAATACTTAAAGTGCAATAATTGTTTCCAGAATCAATATAAAAATCATAATACAGTCGTGGAAGAAAGGCTTTTTAATGAAAAAAATTAAACATGAAAGTCACATAGAAACACAAGCATAGTAGTCCTACTATCATGTAAACAAACTAAAAGAGAATTCAACACAAATGTCATTTGCTAGTCCGAGTTCCCATTCAGCAACCCATTAAGCCCAGAAATCCAACGCTGCAGTACTGACACTTTGAAGGAACAGTTAAGTACAAAATTAACGCAGAGTTACACAGAAATTATCTTCATTAAAAACAGAGCAAATGTATTTTGCCTACCTAGCTGTTCAATGATGCTGGAAACTGTCCCAAAGAGCTTCAGTTCAACATCACCTGGCAGATTTACTGATAAGTCTTCAACAGGAGGTAGTTCCTGAAAACATCAAGTCTATGTTCAGAATACATTATCAAACTAAGACATTCATCGTTCCATCACTGCAGAAATTTGACAATTGGGAAAACTATCCTAGCATTTTGAAGATTTTATTCTTAAAACAATCTAGTTTGATTTGCCTCTTTCAGAATCATTCCAAATTAACTCCTCTTGGGGGAAACACCACTTTTGACGACAGAGATGCTTCTTTATCTATTTCCATTACAAGTAGTAGAAGTCAACATCATTTGATCAGAGAAAGGCAACAACTAACAGGTATTTAATTCAATTTTTCAAACTTTCAAGTTAGATACAGTAAACTCAATGTACAGTATAATAATTAAATGATCAGTAATCAAAACAACAATTTGTAATCACATTCAATGCACAGTAGAAGAAAAATGTACACAGCAAGAGATAATATAGCATGAAATACAACAGATGTGAATCATCTGATCTGACAAAATAGTATCTGTCCATTTATACCATGACACTTATAGCAGATGTAAAACTGTACCAAGAAAACCATTTTTAACTACAAGTTGCATTTGGTACAAGAGGATAATCAGAGAAAAAAAAGAGGAAAAAAGCGTCAAACTTCAGATACAAAATGAGTACTATACTTTTCCTCACATGTAAGGACCAAAATGTACCATCAAAGGCTGATTAACGCTGAACTCATCATCTACCTCCAATTTACTCATGAACTAAGATTTGTATGAATATACTACAATGCTGTGAATTCAGTATGGACCATATGGGATACAAAGCAACTACAGTAAGCAGTATCTTCAAATTCAACATCTTATGAATTCAGAGGTAAAGTCCAAATCTTTGCACTGAACTGTACTTTTTTTAACTGCCCGGTACGGTCTCCACTGAGACTCGAACTCATGACCTTGTGATCCAGAGTCCGGAGTGCTCACCATTACACCACGGGACCACCCATCTCGGATGCTCAGCAGGGTCAGCGACCGGGTGCTGTAGACAGTCCTGAGGATTTCACTGTCACTTAAACGGTGGGGCCAGTTCTGCGCACACTGTGCCTCACCTAAAAAATCCACTGCACAGGCTGGAAGGGCACACCCCTACCTGGGGAGAGCCCTGCCCAAATCTTCGTTCGCGAAGTTTGGCCATACATACATACATACTGCACTTTTAATGGCCACTACTAGAAATAAAATCCCACTCAAGGAGAAGAATCTTACCCTGTTTAATCAAAACTTCACCTGATAATCTGCACTTTAACAAAAGTACTTGGCAAAGGCTTATAGAGCAACTCAAAGATCAAAAAGGCCAAGATTTTCCCAGATGTTATAATACATCATTAAACTCAAGACACAAATTCAGATAGAAATACCATACCCTTCTACAGGTGAGTTTTCCTACATTAAAGCAGTTTCATTGCTAAAACTTCACAGGTCACTTTTGTGAGGGCAATTCAAAGGCCAAAGACCAGCAGAAAGGAAATTGTAATTTTCATCCTAAATCTCAAAATGCTAAACTGTACCTTATGCTATACTATATACAGTATCTGCCAATCCTACACTTCAAATCAAGAAGTTTCTAAAACAGTTCCACCATTAACACTCCTTAGTATAAGTTATTAACTGTGGTGGTTTGGGCTGGGGTAAAGTCAATTTTCTTCACAGTCACTAGTATGGGGCTGTGTTCTGCATTTGTGCTGAAAACAGTGCTGATAATATAGAGATGTTTTATTATTGCTGAGCAGTGCTCACAGTATAAAGATATTTTCTGCTTCTCACACCACACCACCAACAAGGAGGCTGGGGGTGCAAAAGGAGTTGGGAGGGGACACAGCTGTGACAGCTGACCTGGACTGACCAAGAGATATTCCATACCTTATGGCATCATGCTCAGCATATAAAGCTGGGGGACGAAGGAGGAAGAAGGGGACATTTGGAGTGATGGCATTTTTATCTCCAAGTAACTATTGTGTGTGATGGAGGCCTGCTTTCCTAAGGATGGTTGAACATCTGCTTGTCCATGGGAAGTGGTGAAATTACTTTATTGTTTTGCTTTGTTTGTGTGTCTTTTTCTTTAGATATTAAACTATCTCTAGCTCAGACTAAGACTTTTCTGATTCCATCCCCATCTTGACATTGTAGGAGTGACTTAAAAATAGATCCTTCAAGTTGGGTTAGTAGAAAAAGGTTTAGAAGATACCAACCACAATGTACTTACATCAATAGGTAGCTCATCTTTTGTTCTAATAAAGCAAGATCGGTTACCCTTCTGATTTGGATGATCATCTTCATCAGACATTAGTAAAACAGAAGAGGAGGATGTAGTAGATGAATTATCTGACTCTGCATCACTGAATAAAATAAAGATGGAAGTTAGAATGCTTACTTCTCAAAGTCACTGTACAATCCCAACATTAGCAAATGCTGAGTGAAAGTCTTGCACAATGAACAGGGAAAAATTCTATTTTTTGCAAATAAAAGGGAGTAGTTCTATAATTCATGGCCTCTCTGAATCTCCCAGTACATAATTCACACGGATTAGTAATTTAGTATTTCTGATACATGTGTAAGAGACGTTTGTCATCTTGGACTCTTCATATTTCAAGTGAAGAGCACGGTAAGAAACCAGCCCTTATTCATGTCCACATGTTCCTTTTAGCAAAGGTCTAAGTTCTTCACGAGCTGGTGGAAAAAATAAGCGTGTGGAGCAACTGAACCCGAACAAAAAAACACAAACCTTACAGAAAAATACATTATGACAAGCAAACTTTTATAAAATATCCTTTGTTACCTATCTAGCCGTTAACAAAGCAGCATTGAGAAACAAAGAGAGAAGTAAAATACAAAAAATATATTCCCTTCTAGATTCTTGTAATACCAGTCTCCTTCAAAAGCAAAAGGATCCCTTTCAATTACCTGTTGCCATGTTCTTTATTCCAACAAATGCGCATAGTAATCACAAAAAAGAAGAGCATCTCTCCAAATAACCATTTTGAAAAAGCCACATCTGGACTTCCTGGAGCAAAATCAGTATCGCAGAAGATACACACACAAAAAAAAAAAAAAAGAGTCTGCCAGAGACCAATCAGTGGAGGCAGGGGAAAAAAAAAAGGCTGAGACATACAGACAGCTAGGTTAAAGCAATCAAAATTCATCTTTAATGGTCCATCAGCGCAACAAGTTTTGGAAGTAGAAAACACTACATACAGGTCAAGCCCATGAAGTCAGGAATTTCACTCTCATCACTTCAGGATATTCAAGGAAAACTGCGAGCCAAGCGAAGTATTTCTAAAGTCAAACTTTAACCAACTACCTGTTAATGAAGCTTTGTATCTTTAAGAGAAGATTTTTAGAATTTACTTCAGCTTCCACTTAAAAGGAGCACATACACTTCTTGCTGCACAGGCCAAAGAAGAAAACACAAAACTCCTTGAAATTGCGGAGGTGTACAGGCTTCTAACACTCCAACAGAGCTCACATCAAACCAAAGGTACCTTTCACCAACTATAATGAACATCAAAGCATTGATTCAGGTAGAAGATGGAACTCTTTATAAAGAACGTACAGGTTGAGAATCAGCTTTCCCAATGAGAAGCCAACAGCAGAGCACGAGGTATGGTCCACAGACGCTTCACCCCATTCAGTAACACCGCAGGTGAGTTGACCCACGTGCCGCAGGAGATTCCCTGGGGAGCACGTCCTGCCAGACTCACACGGGCACGCTGGCCCAGGTCACTCTACAGGCCGTTTGCAGTAAATCCTACACCCTTATAGGCACCGTTTTGGAGGCCTAATGCAGCAGTAAGATTACCGGAGAAATGTAATTGAAAATGCCGTCTTTAATAGGAAAGACAACGCTACAGAGGCTGAAGCAGCGAGGCGGGGAAGGTGACGGGCCCGGACAGCCCCAGCGGCCCGGCCTAACCGAGCGGCGAGCGACCCGCGGGGAGCGCCGGGGATGAACCCACCTGTCCGAGTCCGACGACTGCACGGCGACATCGGGCGCGGCGGCGGGATCGGGCGCGGCGGCGACATCGGGCGCGGCGGCGGGATCGGGCGCGGCGGCGGGATCGGGCGCGGCGGCGGGATCGGGCGCGGCGGCGGGATCGGGCACGGCGGCGGGATCGGGCACGGCGGCAGGATTGGGCGGCGGCGAGCGGGGTGCTCCCGAGGACGGGGGCAGCGGGACCTGGGTTTCCCCACCGCCCTCCAGAGGCGCTGGTGCCTCCTCCGTGCCCGCCGGCCGCTCCCCGCCCGGGACTGTGCCGGCGGGGCCGGGCCCCACCGCGAGGCTCTCCAGCCTCTCCACCACCTCCCGCTGCGCCTCCATGCCCGCGCTCGCGGCACGCGCCCCGGCTGCCCCACGCGGCCCGCGGCCCCGCCCCCGTCGCGCGCCACTTCCGGCCGGCCGCGCGGGCAGCGCGCGTGCGCCGCTGGCTGAGGGCGGGGTGGGGCGCGGGGTTGTTTGGGGTGCTGGTGAAGTGGCGTCTGAATACTCAGTAAACTTCGTGGGTCATTTAAACGGAACACCGAGGTGTTGTGTTTATGAGGCTTGCTTGAGCAACAAAGCTAGGCGTCACAGCTGCTCTCGCTGCTTGGGGTCGATCTGTTCTGGTGTTTTATTAATATGGTGACAACGTCTTGAAGATTCATGTAATTAAAGCTAAAATAAAAAGATTAAGACAAGCTGTATAATATCAAATTACTGTAGTAATAGTAAATTGTAGCACCCCGGTGTAGTGACCACATAAGAATACTTACTATATAATAAGTAAAGGGCCTATGATAATGCCAAGCTCTCCAACTCCTTCAAAACATAAATGTCCATTTAGGTTCTGCATTCACCATAAATATAGTTTTGGAGCCGAGTGTGTTTTGGTGTCTGTCTCACACAATTCGGTGGGGGGGAGCCTCTTGTCTTTTCTTGGTGTGCTGGAATCTGGCACGTGATGTGTCCTGTCCTGTGGGAGAGAAGGGAGAAATTCCCCCTGTCCTCCCCCAGTGTGTTGGCAGTCTTAAAGCTCTTCCTCAGGAGAGTAACATGGGAGAAAAAACCAATATCTTCTCTCGAACACAATTTACCCTTAGAAATCCCAAAAGATGTGCAAAAGACATGCAAGGTTACAGTGATGGTGAGCCTACAGACCAGTCTCTTTAGTCCAAAGTGAAACCTGACGACTGTGCTCCTGTGCCAGCACTGGGCTGCTGACACCACAGAGCTGCCCCTCACTGTCCTTTGGACACACTTCCAAATGAAGAGCTGGGCTGTCTTCACTACCAGGTAACAAGGGTGAGCTGCAGAGTGCAGTATAGACGTGAGGGGGAACCCCATAAATGAATACGTGAAACAGTTACATGCAATAAAGCTGAAAGTGCCAAAGATGACTGGGACTTGAATATCTGATGATAGCAGAGAGAAAAATGTTTTCCATTAAATAAACTCCCTCCAGCTGTGAGAGAACTGTGTGCCCCACAGCCCAAAGGGCACTCAAAACATTTCATTCTTGTCCAGAATGCCCAGGCTGTGCTGAACAAACCATCACAAGATGCTTCACTGCTACCCCATGCAGGCTGAAGGGAGGATCTGAAGGCCAAAGACGTCATTCTCTTGTTGTTCCTTTCTTCATTTCCAACATGGCATAGCAGGTGCAGCCAGCAGAATTTATCTAATAGGAAAATTATACATATCCAAATATGTATATAATATAGTTAATCAGTATATTTTTATGTTTGTCTGCAATTCTGTATCAGTCAAGCACATTACAGGCATTGAAGTAGTTTTTGCACTGTCAAAAGTGAGGAGCCTGTGTAGACTGTATGTGTAAAAAGCAGCAGTAAACTCTCACTGCAGTTACTCAGAACACTTAGGGTAGGAATCATCTTCTCTCCAGTGAAAGTGTTGGGATCCTGAAGTGAGTGTACATGGGAAGCATGGTCTGAATATTCCGCACTGTATGTCAGGCTCTTTAAAAAACGGATCTTTATAAATCCATGCAATTAAATGTCAACAACAATTAGATGTCAATTGCACAGAGATTAAATATTGAATGAATCTCACTGGAAAATATATTTTAATCTCTAAAGAAGTGAAAGAAATTAGATACATATCTAATTAAAGAATGAGTAGAGGCAGAATCCTGCTAAAACCCAGTCCTGCAAAAACAGTTTCTGCAAACCCAGGTTTCATTTTAAAACTAAGCAAGAAGAGTTTATTATTAGTCTGAGGGTTTTTTAATTTATTTAGGTGTGGGGGGGGGGTTGTCAGAAATGGGACTTGAGATGTACCTGAAATGGACCATAATATAAGATCTCTGAATTCATGTGAGAAAGTTGGTCACTGTAATGGGGAAGAGAGTAATTTCCCCAAAGCAGACAAAGCCTTTATATCTCCCAAATCCTTTCCTAACAAAAGATAAAATAATTGATGCCATAATGTAGGATGGAATTAGTTGAATAAAAATTAATTCTACTTGCTAAATATAAATCTCTTATAAATGTAAAATCATATTCAAGTCTCTACCTTGCACTTATGTAAGTGAAAGTCTTAACTGTCTCATGAATCATCTTCCATGTTTCTTAAGGATTTTTGTAATGTTTTGTAGCTGTGCTCTGGCACCTAGATTGTGTTTTAACAGTTTCCTCTGTGTTTGTGCAGAACTGGCAGCATCTTTCAAACAAAAAGATACTTTGTTTCATCTGAATACTGCAGCTTAGCCTTTTGCATGTAATGTAGCATTTCTCGGAGAATGAGGATATCGAAAGTCTTGATGCATAGTAAGCATTGTCATCCATTCAGCCAGGGCATTTGTAAGTAATCTGCAACACAGCAGCATAGGCACGAAGATATTCTAGAAAAGGAAAAGAATAATTTCATAGACGAACACTTGAATTGTTGTAGTTCCAAGGTGTGTTTTCATGTCACTGCTGGAACTGGAATCCACATCATCTGTCAAGGCTAGGATAAAAGTGATTGTAAGCCTGTTTTCTGCATCCAATTCTTTGATGAGCTCTCTGGAGTTGTTATTTTCTACATTTATATTTTCTGTTCCTGCTGGTAAGACAGGTGTGTATAATTGTTCCCATTGTACCTTTAAAGCTAAAATGATGGCACTCAAACTGTTACCACAAGGTTTTATTGAATTTCTTTGGATGCAATAGAAGAATCTGTTGAAAAACATGGTTTCATCTTGATATCTCTCCTGAACTTGATTGTGAAAAATGACTTGGAGATTTCAATGTGCTGCTTAAATTATGCCTTTAGAGGAAAAGGCATGAATAAAAAAAGGAAGTTGTGTGTCTTAATACATTTGAAAAATGAAAACAAATACTATTGTGACATTTATCATTTATACATTTTATGCTTTCATATTCTAAGGACTATACACAGTGATATCAGAAAATACAGGTAGTGTAAGGATAGTGCACTTTAATTAATAGAAGGAACATGGTAAATTTGAAAAATATGCTTCTGAAAGCATTTTTTTCTTAAGTTTCAATTTGGTTTATCAAGGTATTTTACAGTATTTTGTGTGTAACTAATTTCAGTGTTCCATCAGTGCAATCAGCTCATTAGATCCTCCTTGAGATGCTTGTGTAATCTAAGAATTATTTTTAATTTAAAATTACAAGCAAGAAAAAGAATACCCTGGAAATAGTGGCTTAAAGGTGCATAAAAATAGAATCTGCATGAGAGATTTTACAGTGTTCTGATGGTTTCAGTTGCCATATACTCTTCCTTTTCTTATTATAGTGCAATTTAATTTTCACACAACATTGCTGACTGAAGCTGACTGAAGCTGCAGACAGTTTACAGTGACAAGTTGCTCCTCTGAATGTGGTTTCCAGGTACCATGATGTGATAAAACTTCTGGGAAATCTTTTTACACATTCAGAAATGTAGTACTGAATGGATTCACAAAAATCCTTTTTTTTTTCTTCTTATGTAATATCCTGAAGTGGGATCACAGAAAGACTTCAGAAGATTATTTCTTCTTCTGATTACACTATTCCCTGCTTTGTGCCAAGAGGATGTGAATTCTGTTGGTGGTGATTTAGCCTTTTTGTTAGCACTGAGCCGAATAGCATATAGTACTCTTTCATGTGATGTGGGCAGTTATTCAGCTGGTCAACTCCAGTTCAAGGCTGTACCAGTCCTGCTTCTGTACAGAGACAGAACATATGGATTTGATGAGTACTGCAGTAACAGTACTGGAAAAGGCATTTTAAACACACAAAACTGCAATTGCAGCAGGGGTTTTTTGGCCAGCATAGTGGTATCAAAAATGGTATCCCTGTATGCCATTGCAATGCTTCAGTTTTCTAGTAGAGGCTTGCTCCAAGTGACCCAGAGCAAAAAGACTGCACTTCACATCACTCCTCCCTATACTGCCCTTCTAAATTGATGAAGGAAAGGAAATTTCTCTTAGAGTCCACCAAATTGCTTTCATTTTGACATTCAAAAATAGGTAAGTATATGAGCTGAATGTGTGTTCTACAATGACCAACAATGTTACAATGCTATCATATGAATTGTAACTCTAACATCTGAGAACAAATACTCCAAGGAAATGAAAAAATCTAGTTAAAACTTACTTTAAATTGTTGATTCCATTTGCAGACTCAAAAATAATCCCTTCAGAAAACCAGATTTTTCTCTAATGCAAAGTAGCCTTAAACTGCATGTTGGTGCCACTCATTGGGGTGAAACAGTATCGACAGAGACCAGTTTATTATATCCCTCACCAAACATGGTCAGTAACTACCAGAGTTTGTGTTGTATTAGACAATTGTTGGTGACAACCATATTAATATGTCTGTATGCCAATTTGTAGTGAAGACTTTCTCCAAGACTGATGGGACAGTCATATGGTAGGTGGTATAATTCATTATATTTGGTGGTGATGACTGTGGTTTCCCCCAGACATTTTACATTAGTTTTGTTCTTTATATTTAGTCCAGTACTGTGGGTGTCACAAATGAGTAGTTTATGTCAGTTATAGAATCACTGGCAAAGGCATTAGCAAAAGCAGGTTTAATACAAATTTGTAAAAGTGCAACTTAAGAATAAATGGCAAAGTTTATTCTATTCCTTTCTACATGGGTGAAACATACAAAGGAAAATTGAGTTAGAATAGAGCTAGAGTGATTTACACAGAGACCAAATCTTGAACAGAGCAGGGAGACCTTCCAGCTGAGTCACAAGGTCCAGAGTGGTCTCTCCATGCTTTCTAAATTCCTGATAGAGCTTAGCTGTGGTTAAATCCAATTTGAGTCTCAGACCTGGACAATGGATTATATTTAAAGGACTTAGCAGCACTTAATCATTGGATATTTAACATTTTCAAAGGGATTCAATAGGATTAACTACAATCACAACAGTGACTTCATTATAGAGATGATATGGCAACATTCATAGTATACTTCTTATGGAGTATTTAAATCAACTCACACATGCACACACATGGACATGAAGATTAGATAGATAGATAGATAGATAGATAGATAGATAGATAGATAGATAGATAGATAGATAGATAGAGTGCTGGTTTAAAGGTAAACCAGCAGAAAAAATTAATTCAACACAAAAGAGATTATAAATCAGAGTTACAATTTAATAAAAATTTTACAATGAATGCAGTGATACAAAGAGAAATTGGTTTTGCCCCACAAAACACAGAAGTGTAACCCACCACTCTGGGTCACAAACAGAATGGTGTTCATTAGCTCCTGTGCTGGGACCCCCATAGTTCCACTGAGTCCAAAGTAAAAGGAAGGGAAAAACCTGTTGGGGAGTATGATGGTCACAGTCCTGTCAAGGTTCTGGTCCTCCTCTGGATCCAGTGAGTGGTCCCAGAAGTCCTCAAACCTCAAGATTATATACCCTTAGGTTCAGGTGGGACTGCCCAGTACCTCCCCCAGGGCAGGGAGTTCCATAATGGGTGATCTAACTCTGTGAGTCATTAGCAGATATGACCTCTCAGGCTGGGTGTGGAAGTGCTAACGACTTGCTGTAAGGGAGTTATCACAACGCCTATCTCAGAGGCTTCTTTTTAACACCCAGCTTACATCCCAAGGGCACCACAACATAAGGATAAAGCAATTAGGAAGCATACAAAAGAGGGCAACAAAGATGGTGAAGAACCTTGAGGGGAAACAGGCTCCCCAGAGAAGTGGTCACAGCACTAAGGCTGACAGAGTTCAAGAAGCGTGACTCTATGAGAGTGGCTCCGAGGAGGAAGGGAAATTGTACCACCACAAGGAAACTATGAGCTTCAATTTGCAATAGTTTTTAAACTACTGCTCCTATCTCAGAGCCCTTTTTTCACTCATCGGCTGAACTTTTGGAAGCTAAGGTACTCATGGTGAGAAGCAGTGGAAGAGAGTTAAAATCAGATCAACAGAATTTTCTGTATCACTATTGCTAGTCATATTTCATTTCACCCAGAATAATCAATATTGTAGCTTGCACAGATGATATATCTAGTACTGAAACAAGATTAAAATAGCTACAGTACAGAATGTTTTACTCCTTTCAAAGCTTCACATTATTGTACAGAGTTAAATTACACAAATTTCTTAGTTCTTTCTTTGTAGAAAGAGTTGGGCAGTTTATATCTAGATGAAAAGAGAAAATATGACTTCCAAGGGTAAAAAAAATCCCCAAATTATGTTTCTAAATATGAAAAAATACGTAACTTTATCTTATAGTACCATATTCTTATTTTACTTAATTTTCTCAAATATAGCTAGTAATTTTGATGGTTTAGCTGCCTACAGCCAATTTCATTGATAACAATCCAAATCCCTTCACAGATCAATGGAGAGGTTCAGTCCAATACAGTGAGTTACACTAATATAATCATAATTTGGTTAGTTATAAAACAAGTTGCATGTATAAACATGGTATGTATAAACAGCTCAGAAATTTCAATTTACACAGCTGAAGTCAGTATGTTGGAGTTTGTAGGGAGTTACATTTGGAGAGAGTAATATGCTCTGGAAAACTGAGCATGGTTTCCCTGTAATGACCCTGTAATTCTTTTTTTGTGGAGTAATGTTTTGTTGTTGATGGGCTCTTTGAGAATCAAGGACAAGAGTCATGGAAGAGACATGGCTCATTGTATCCAGTCTCCTGCAATCTCAGATAATCATGTGAATCATGTTTGGTCCAGAAGGACTAGAAAAATATTCACTCTCCACATTACAAAATGGAAAATATTTCTTTTTTTTGATGAACTGTACAGTAAGATGAAAAGCAGTGCTACTACAGTGCTTCAGAAAGAAAGTAAAACGGACCTCATGAAATGATCAAAACCTCTTTCTCTATAGCACTGAGTGGCCATTTGTTACAGAAATTGCCTCAGTTTTGACCAGGCAAGAGGAGAGGTATGGTGCAAATAGGATCCACAGTGCCAATGTTGAGTCTCCACTTATTTAAAGCAGAAAAAAGTTGTTGTTGTTATTATCATTATTATTGTTGTTGTTTTGTTGCTATTGTTGTTGTTACTGTTGTTGTTATTGTTATTATTATTATTTATTATCCTGAATTATGTGACCTGAAACTCTGTGAAAGCCTTGGAATTTGGGTCTCTGATCTACTGCTGATTAATTTTAAGAAGTGAGTTTTGAATCTGTGGAAGTGCTGCACTGCTTAGCCTGCCTGTGACACTTCTAAGATTGAATGGACATAGTAGAACTGGAAGAAGTGTAGGGAAGATTCTGTACTAAACAGAAAACCTTCTTCACCCTGCAAAAAGACAATCCCCATGTACTGTCAGAGACATTTATGATGGCTATATATAAGAAACAACACTTGGCAATAACAAGAGGCTTAAAGCAATTACAGTAAAACATTAAAACCTTCATGTGGCAGGTCAAAATCAAAAACATGAGAAAAAGGTGGTCCTTCACACAGCATGTAAGACTGAGGTCTGGAACTCCTTTTCACAGAATGCTTTGGATGCCAGAAATTTTTATTAATTGTAAAGATAACATTGCTGCCTCAGAAAATTTCTGACCCATACACTGCTGCAGGCTAGGAGCAGATATGCTAACTTTGTTATTTATGTTTTTCTTTCAGATAAGCACCATTATCTATTGCTGCAGACATATATTCTGCTAGATGTGTCTTTGTCTTAAACAGAGATGTTTTTGTGCTTTCTCAGAGTAGTAGTTCCTGAGTGCCTGGTTCCCGTGAGACATCCTAACATCCAGGACTCCTGAAGCACTGGCTACTGCACAGAACTCTGCCTGATCTGCTTGGGTACACTTAAGTCACATGCAGAAGAATGCTCTGAGTTGTTGCACACATTCAAAGACTTATCAGTCAACTTTTTAATACATACATAACTGGCTTGACATTGCCTAAAAGAAAGACATAATACATGTGTCTGTATGGTCTAGGTACTCTTATTTCTGTGCAGAATTTTTCTGAGATGCATACAGAAATCTTAGCCAACAATAAAATTAAATTAATCCTTTTAAGAGATGGTTTACTTTTCCTAGTCAAAAGGTTAATTTCAATTATAGTGTGGCACTCGAAGCACAAAACAATTTTATTGAAAAAAGGAATGTAGCATCTGCATTCCAAGTTGTATTTTATTATTTTATTTAGTGGATGATCCTCACTTAAAAAAAAAAAAAAAAAAAAAAAGGTGTGCTACAAAACACATCATCCAGTACATTCAGATTTCATTTCAGTTTATTTCTAGAATTATTGTTTATCTCTTATTTCTTTTATTGCTTATGGTAATTAAATTATCTCAAAATTCCATTTGTCAATCAGTATTTGAGGTTTGCTTTATTAATTTTGGAGACATGCCATAGACAAATTGATTTTGCTGTTCAAGATGGATTCAGAGAAAATGGAGAAATATTGGTTGCTTTACTGATTAAGCTAAGAGAAAAGGTCATATACTGCAAAAGTTACAGTTGAACAGATTTATCCTCATTTACCATCTATATGCAATCAATACGGGTGGAAACTTAGGCCACCACTTTTTTCTTGATTCTGTCTTCTATCAAGCTGTTATTGTGAGCATAGAAGTTTTGGGACTTTCTCTTCCATATGGATGTCAGAAGTACCTTATTTTATGGATAAAACCCTCTGTATAGGCTGGCATACTTCCAACATAATTCTGAGACAGTATGGAAAAAGAAGCAAAGCTTCACTAGAAGATCAGTGCCTCCCAGTGAAAAGTAGAGTCAAACCAATGTGTACTGCCCCTATCCAAGATCATACTTTCCTAGATTTTAGAAACCAAACCACTTTCCTTTTTCCTCTTTTCTTTGGGGGTAAGAAGACAAAGAAGTGAGGAAGAAGGTGCTCCAAAAGCAGATTGCTATAAGAAACAAAAAAATTGGAGTAGAGGAAGAAAATATTAGCAAAACATTAGAGAGACAGGACATCTGATTTCGCACTCTGTGATGAACTCCTTGATAAATAATTAGATCTTCATTGGATCAGTGAGAAAGACTTCCTTCATCTTGTGGCCAGAAGGTTACATGGCTCTCTCTGGTAGAAGACTGGATTGCCTACTCAGATAACATATGCAAAGGAAATACAATCCAGAGATGCTCATTTGTTTTCCATTCATTTGGGTCAGCCTGTTTGTTGTGAATGATTTAGCTTCTTATTACTGCAAAGCTGAAGGCATATATACACCAAATACATGGACACACAGAAAGGTAAGGCAGATGTGTGTCCCTGCCTTTTAGCCTTCTTAGGTAACCATCTCATTTGTTCAGTGTCAGAGTGGAGGAAGAAGTTTCAGTTGCAGATGAAAAGGAAAAGAAACTTCAGAATGCAAATGTATAAATGAAGCCATTTCCTCAGACTCGCTTCCTTGTATCTTCACCCTAGGAATATTGAGATAAACTAAAGAGTGAAAGGGCAATTATTTCCACAGAGAAAAACACTGGACTTGTGGTGCTAGAACAGCAGAACAAGTTAATGCCCATGGTAGCAAGGGGAAATCTTACTACTGGTAAAGGCTCAAAGAGAAGCAGCAATTGTGAATAAGAAGGTCATTTAGAAGCATTAGACTATGACATTGTGATGTATGTCACAATGACACATGAAACCCCAATTTGTGGACAAACTAACTTTAAGCTACCTAATAAATTATTTGGGGAAAGATAGTATAAAAGAGCAGAGCAGAGCAATATTAAAGTGTTTAGGGAGGTAATGATCAAGTAATAGAATATTTTTAGTGGTTCCCGTAGCCATAACTTTGACAAATTTAAAAAATTTAAGCTAGCCTGAAGACAGTAAATTTCATATAAGAAGATAAAGCACAATTTTTGCAGATAGATTATTTGAGTGCTTATATATTTTTTATTTCTCTTATTAAAATCTATTTCTATTGTATTTACTCTTAGCAACTTCTACACAAACAAGAAATTCGAATAAAAAGAACAATTTCTAAAAGAAATCAAAAGCATACTTTTTCTTTGCTTTACTACTTTATTGCCATATGCATCTAATTTTCATTCGGTTCCCTCTTTATAATATGTTGTTACAGAATATAGTAAAACTACTCTGTGATTTGTGTTTATTTGTATATTTGTATTATATTTTTCATTGACCGTTTTTGGGGGCTGGTGTCCTTTGTGAAGCAGACCAGGATCAGTAGTAATAATGAAACACCATGTTGCAAAACAGTTTCTTTACATAATGCAGTGAATATACAGCTAAGTATTCCTAGATGCTTCTTAATTAGAAAATAAGAATACCAAAAATAGAAATAGCTAGGTGTTGTTGTTTTTTTTCTGCAATAAAGAACATTTTGATATTAGTCATGAATCCAAAATAAAAATTATCAAGTAGATAGCAGTAATATCAGTCAATTCAAAACTGGAAATTTGGTATTTCATTAAATTGCTGGTAACTCCAGATGGTACAGTCCTATCTGAAGCATGTTTAGAAGACAAGTCCCCCAATTACAGTTAGTTGTTCTCATTAAAATGTTTTCACAGATAAAGTGTTTCATTTTCTGATCTCCATTTAGTTAACATATATTCTAAACAAATTTCACTAGCTCATCTCCCTCTGAAGAAAGGCAGTGTTTATATATTAATATGCTTGCCAGATTTTTCAAATACTGTGTTTCCTGGACATTTCTGTTGGAGAGAGAAAAAAGCTTGTTGAGAAGTATTAGTGTTGACAAGTCAAAATATATACTTCAGTCACATATTCACTGACATTCATCTGCAAATAAAAGGCCAGGTAATAAGGAAGTTAGGCAAGAAATTCCTAGTCTATTTACAGCCCAGTATGGAGTTGACTTTCAACCAGTTGTGGACTGGAGATTCCATTATCTCATGACCTCTTATATGAACAGGAGATCCACATCCTTCCAGATGTTTTACACTGGCATGGGAGGATTCACTGTTCCTAATGCTTGATTTGCTTTTCAACAGAAAGCTAAAGCATAAGCATAGGCTAAGCATAAATACTAGAAATTGTTACACAAACAGATCAGTAAAATGTTATATTCACTGACATCTATAGAAGTTTTTCTATGTGTTACAGTGAGAAAACTCACATTTTTTTTCTCTTTCTAAGTTCAATATTCCTCTTGCTACTACATCACAGAAGATGGGTTAGAGCAACAACATTAATATCTACTTCCAGTATTTTACATTCTGAGCTCTCAAAGAATGCAACTGGCATCTGGATCTCCATAAACACAATTCTTGATCTGTTTGCCATCAGAAGGGTTGATATTATACTGACTTGACCCCATACCTCGTTTTTTATCTTCCGGAGGATTTGCTGTTTTGTAATGGAATGTGGGTTTTGTTGGTTTCGGTTTTGATTTTTTAAATCTACAGGCCTATTTTCTTGTAATTTATGGATAAAGTTTTTGCAATGGAAGATTTTATTCCAATGCTTCTCAGAATTTGTGACTATTCTCTGTGTATGATCTACTTCAGGTCAGCCATGACCACTCAGTAGGTGAGCTGGCAAATTGGAACAACAGTTCTGAGGCTTTTTTGCAGAGGACATAAACAAGTTTCAGAGTTGATCTTTCTGGCCACTATAGACTCTTGACTGTATTTTATGTAGATGATGTTCCAGCATGCCTCTGAGTTACAGCAGTGCAGAATGTGCTAAGGTGGCTTGGCAGGCATTCATTTTGCAGTGCCACAGGCAGCATTAAATTAATATTCTAGTATTCAAAGTCCAGTAAGTCCACAATACCCCTGTATGTCACGTTTCTATGGGGAACGGAGGAGGTATTTGGGCAGAAAATGCTGGCCTGTCAGACCACAGGGCTGAGTCACTCCAGAGGAGGTGAGTGCTCAGTACCTCGAGAGCACTGAGGTACTTTGGGGAGGCAGAGCCGGGGCTTTGGCGAGAAGGGCTGTGATGTCTCTAGGCAGGGGCTGTTCTGTGGGAAACACTGAGGTCCTTGAGAAGGCTTGGGACAGAAGTGTGAGATTCCAGTGAAGAATTTGTTTGAGGATTTCAGGAGCAAAGAAAGGTTTACCCTCATATGGGCAAAGAAGGGCCTTGGCTAGCTGGGTAGAAGTATTGCAGAAGTGAAGTTTAGGTGGGAAAGGACAGAGTTCCTGGAGTGGACATGAGGGGACTTTAGAAGGGAAATGTTGAGGTAAACTAGCTTAGGACTGTATGGAAAAATGTTGAGCTACCTGAGATTACACGTACAGTAGCAGGAAGAAAGAAAGAAATCTGATTTGGGAAGCAGTAAATTAGCTCTTCAAAAAAAGACTGGAATAAGCTAACACACAGTAACAGAATGGCTACTATGGCAAGGAGAATGAGAATTTAGTGGGAAATTGGTAGTGTTTTTTTAAAAAAGTCTAAAAGGGCCTTCAAAAATACTTATTTCATCCTCAAGAGTTCCACAAGAAAGGCAGACTGACTGTCTGCAAGAAGACCAGAGAAAGGCACAACTGAGAACAAGTTAGAGATTAGGTAGGAAAAGCTGAGATAAGAAAAGGCTAGAAAGTAGAGCAAGTCTATCCCTGTGATAGGAAATGAGGAAACAATTTTGTGCAACAATGTGCTGAAGTAGAAGCAAAGAATAAGTATTTTAGCGGGAAATACTTTAAAAAACCTCTTTGCTTTAGGAATTACTTTTTGCTTACATGGAAAGCTGCCAAAAAGTCAATGGAGAGTCATGAATGCAGGTTTGGAATAGGTTATAAGAAGAAAATGCAATGACACCTACACAAAGAATGACTGAGACAAAAATTGACATAAACAAGGGCAGAAGAAGTAGTCTCAGCAGACGGCTTCAGTCCCATATGAGCATCCCCACGGAGGGTGCCTATTGGTCACCTTTCCTCCCCAAACCTGGATGACCTCCCTGTAAAACCATGAAAATGAAACAAACACCTCCTTTTCATGACCTCTTAGAAAACCTTATTTTAATCCCTTAACTCCCAACATACTTTTAGAGGCTTTAAGTTCAGAAAACGTCTTTCCTAACTTTGCCTAAGTAATAAAAAAAAAATCAAATGTGTGTTTCTCTTTATTTTGATATTAAAATTTAATAGGGAGAGAGGAGGGACATTGGAAGTGGGAGAAGGGAGGAGGTGCACAAGGGTGGTGTCTTATTTGAAACAGGTACAGTGAGCTTTCATGTGATGTCTAATCTGAAACAGTTGTAGATGCTCATCCCCTAAGATTTCCATTTTGCACTGGTTTAGCTGTGTTTGCACAGCTAAATGGCCTAAAGCAATATGGAAAATGAAAACTTAGAGACAGGTAAGAAAGATGCAGCTCTGCTCTTCTTTTGTGAATATGAAAAGGGCATAATTTTGTGGTTTCTATAATATTCATTAGAAGAAACTTAGAATTCTATTTTGTATGTCAGCTTATATTCAGAAGTTAAACCTCACCATTAACATGTTTTCATATCCTAATTCTCACAGTGCAAGAGAAATTAGGGCCCAGTGAATTCTGAAAGAATTCTCAGATAACCATCCACTGCTGTTGGTATAATTTTGACATATCATCCCCTATCCTTCCTCTCATTCCTGGAAATAGTATAATCTGATAGTTTGTGTGCAGTTGCCACAATATATGATTTTAAGCCTTGGCCTTTGCTTCTCATTGTGAAATTTCAAACACTCAAGGCTCTGTAAACAGACCTTGCTGATGGAACTGTGTCCTGATAGAATCACATTGTTGAAGGTGAAAAATCTTTTGATAATATTTTTAACATTGTATAGTACACAGACAGTCTGGACTCATTTAGTAATGGTCAGGTCAGAGAGAAGAAGAAATGAGTGACATTTTAGATACGAGAGAAATGGTATGACTCGTGGAAAGCCCTTGAGAAAAGAACTGATCTTTGATCCTGTAAAAGAGAATATCAGCTTTCTAGTAAAGAAAGCAAGCAAACCAAGTCTTGAAAACAAAAATTTATATAAGTGGAATTCTGAGAATAGTTGACACTGAAATTTCATGTCAGCAACAGATACGTAACACAATGGATAGCTAAATTATACACACTCTTAAGTGAAGCCTGAGATTTATGGCAAATATTATATCCAATAATATTATATTATATTTTCTGATTGTTATACCAGTTTTTAATGTAGTATGATGCAGTCTCATATCACAATCCATTAGCCAAATCTGACCTTAATGATAACATAACCGGAAATGCTGGTTCAGCAGCCACTCGCAGGATGCTTCAGTTAGCTTGACTTTTCGGACTTTCAGGTTTCTTTAAAAACAGAGTTCAACTGGTGATACATAGGTAGCCACTGCAGTGGCCTTGCCTCCCCTTTCATGACATGTGCTGTTGTTGCCCAAATGTGAAATTCTGCTGGCTGCTCCAGCAGTGTGTCAGAGAAGAGCACAGAGGATTTTTGTCTGTTCTGATATTGTTTGCCTTGGCTCCCTCATGGAGCTCAAACAATCAAAAGTAAAGACAGGCTTGAAGTTTCCCTTCCCAATGTTCCCCTCAAAATCATGGTAGACTTACTACCTTACTTTACCTTCTTCTCTCAGTAAGAAGACAAATGTGGTAGTTAAGGGAAAATACCTACAAAAAAACCGAAGACCCCTTCCTCTCCATCTACATGCTCCTGGAGGGAGGCTGTTGCCTCAACTGGCTGTAACAGGATCCATATTATTTAGCTGGTCCTATTTCTGGTTAATTAACAAAATGCAGGTAAGCTAATAGAAGGTTACCTGAGATACTGGGAAAAGGCAAGGAAATGTGGAATGCCATGGATGTCAGGATTTGGCATTTTGGGATGAGGCTCTTATTTTACGTAAGAAACAAAAACATACAATTCAGCTAAGGTAAAAATTTTTAGAGAAATGTTTTGTTATATATTAACCATTATTTTGTATGTGCAGTCATCCATTGTCCTTCTTCTTTTCTGCAGCCTTGGAAATACTTGAAGACAGCATGTGGGTTTTTTCTCTATACATATATTTCATAAATAATCAGTTTTAATTGCTTGCAATAAATGTATATGGGTGAAAAACTTTGAAGCTACATGAGGTTATGTCCGGTGGTAATAATGACAGGAACCATCACAGAAAGCTATGTTCTATTATGGTCTAAATTGAGAGAATACTGTTCCAAAATTTTATTTCTTCCTAGGGATTATAAAATTAATACCAGAGTTATATGAAGCAAATGTTTAATGGATAATTAAATACTGAGCTAAAATTGTTGAATTTTTTTGTTGTAGACAGATTGGGACTTGTGCAGAAAATATGTTTCCTGTTATACAATAATCAGAGAAGCCAAACCTTAAAATATATTGTTTCTTAGTGTTGAAGTTTCTGTATGAAAACACTTGTGTTTTTTCTTATTCCATTTCACATCATCTCAGTGAACCTTCCTATCAGTGCTACAGGAATCTTTATGATAAAAATTCAGCACAGAGAGAATGGGCAAAAAAACCCAAATCCAAGTATGATCCACTTAGTCTTTGAATAGAAATTATCATTACTCTGAAGCTATGCTAGAAAGACAAAATGGGCACTTTGTTACACAAATATAAATGTTTTACACTTGATTTAAATGTTCTTTTTCATGATCAGCAACTAAAGTTTGCAGTGTGTTTTAAAGTGTGAACACAAACTGCCTATTTCAGACACTCCAGACTGAGGTATATTTGTATTACTTTAATCATCAAATGCCTGTCATTCAGTTTTCAGGTTCAAACCATGGCATTCATTCCTACAAATGTCCTTTTAGTTGAAAGGGATGTGTACAAAGCAAGGAAATTCCTTACACATTTCAAATAGGTGAATGCTGAAATAACAATGTGTTGTTTGACCATCAACATTCCTTTTTGAGAGAAAGTAATGGTAGGCAAAATCTGTTCTTCCTCAAAAGTCAGATTTTTAGATTCTTATGAGGATCTATTTCCATCATTTTTTCCTACAGTGTCCACATAAGGCTATTAGAAAAGCATGCACAGATCAGTCATTACAAATAGCAGTGAACTGACTATCTCATTATCCCTGGATGATCAGTGACATCCCATAGAGATCTTTGTGCAAGTCATGAAACTTGAAAAGTATTTTGAAGCATTAATGGAGAGAAATGTTCCACTTCCCAGAGAGACTTAAGCTGCATAACTTTCCAGAATATTTGCCATTATTCAGATGACACATATAATTTAAAGTGATGTCTATTAATTAAGCAGGATTTGGAGACTGTTGAATACCTTTGAATAGAAAGTAATAAGGGTTCTTAATTTCTAGGTTTGGGGAATCCAGGAGATAGACACAAGGGTATTTTTTTTTGATTGCTAAAGATTACTGCTGCACTGCAGATGCCGTAAGGATTAGAGTGATATATTGTCCAAGATTTGAAACATTAGAATTCACAGCTGATATATTCGACAGAATCCAATATTGCTCAGATGTAAGATCTTAAAATTTGTGAGAATCTCTCCAGAAAGATTTTTTGAGAAACTACTCTGTATGGAACACTTCTGCTTTGTTTGGAGAAAAAACATTGCATTGCTTGACACTTGTGATTTATATGACCACAGTCTCATGGGTATGTTATCAGCTCTTCTGGAGGCGTCATTGTTGCAAAATAAGAAGCATATATATTTACAAAAAAAAAAAAAACAACCAAAAAACCTAACCAACCAAACAAACAAAGCCCCCAAAAAGAAAGAAACAAAAAAACCCCAACAAAAACAACAAGACCTATCAATACCTATCACTCATTTTAAGTAATACAGTGCTTTATAACATGTCTTAGTTTGAGGGAAAAACCTAAATGTTTACCAAAAAAAGAAAAACAGAGGAGAGGATTCCTCCACAATAATCATGTCACTCCTTATTAAATTTAAGAAAAAGGAACTTTAATTAGAAAATGGATATAAGAAGGATAACTGTTCTTAACTACTATACATATACATATATATGTAGATATAGATATAACTGTAAACAGGCCAGAGCAAAGTACTCCCCCAGCACCAAATGTAAAAACACAAAAGAAGAACAACCTCCAAACAGTAAATTCCTCCTGGTGCAGTTATATTTATGGACAGTGTCAGTGTCACACCTTGGCTGACTGCAAGGTGAATTCTCAGTCTTTTCCCAGTGAGACAGAGACAAGGGTTGAGCACTCACATGGACTCTCTCTCCCTCATCTTGTCCTTTGTCCCAAACGAAGAAGGAAAAGCTTGGAGTGGAGGGATGGTGATAGTTCCCAAGAAGGAAAGGTCTGCAGCATGTCCCCAAACCAGCTGGGACTCCTCTCTCTCTCTCTCTCTCTCTCTCTCTCTCGTTGCTGCTGCGGCAGGGTGGGCAGCCGCGATGCTGCGGGTGACGGTGAAGCCGGAGCGGCAACTGGGCTCACAATGCCAAACCAGGAGAACAGCAGTGGCAAGAAAAGACCAGCTCACTAAAACAGCAGCAGCAATGAACAGGAGAACGGCTTCTCTCCGACAGCAACACACGCGGCTGCAGTGTTCAGCCGGAGCTGTGTATGTCCCCCAAACCAAAAAAGACAGTGCAAACCCATTCCCCGCCTCACCTTCCCCCAGTCTGCCCCCAACCCAAAATGATCAAGCAGGAATTGGTAGCAGTTGACCACTTCTTTTGTTAACTAATGGCATGGGGAATTAGTGACAAGGACAGAATTTTTCCTTTAACATCCCAAAACTACAACAAACATAACCATAGGAACCATACAGGACAATTTATAGGGGCACATGATGAGAGAGATATCAGTTTAAACAGATGACAATTAATTCCAGTTCTGGAATTTAGCGTTTGGAAGAAATACAGATGGAGGTATCTTAGTCTCTATTCTAGCACTAAGGAATAGCAAGAAACCAGACAACTGCAGTTAAGAGAGTTCTTTTCTGTAGGGAGATTACTATTACTATGCCCAAATCTGGTGCTTTGGCTACACACACTCAACCAGACTATTCCACATGAAATTAGACAAATTTTCTTAGACCAGCTGTTAAAGGTGGATTCCTTTTGAATACATTACTGCAGAATAATGCATGAGATTCCATAATCTTGAAACATTCATATTTGCTGTAGCCACACATCAGAACACCAATAGCTTTTAGAGATACCATATACTTAAAAAACCTAAGTGAAATAAAATAGTATGAGTGATCAGTACCATCCAATTAACAGTGCCATACAGGTAAATATTGCACATAATATTGAAAACTCTTCTACCTTCTACCACTTAGAAGTGCATACCACTTTTTGTTAAAGGCATTTAGCAGAATGAACTAGATATACTGCCATGTTAATCATGAACCCAAAACTTTCAGAAATTATGAGGATAAACTTTTTTAAAAGCAACAGCTTGCTCTCAGAGGTAAGAAAAAAAAACAAAAAACAAACAAACCAAAAAACAAACAAACAAACAAAACCCACAAAACCCCCCAAGTCAACAACAAAACAAAACAACAAAACCTGGATGCTTTTATATTCTTCTGTCTCTGTACTGGTTGTATCAGAGAAGCATGGAGTAGATCCTTTTAAGAAATAAAGGACCTACTTTTAGGAAATCTCGCTTCTGTTTGTAAATTCCAGCAGCTGCAGCATCAGAGGTGAAAAATAACAGAAGCTTGGCAGTGATGAAACCAGCTGGATTCAGGGAATTTATTGAAGTTATAGTCAGTAATGTGTCTTAAATGTCACACCAAATAATCACATTAAAAATAACATGAATAAATTGCAATAATAAATTGAAAGATTCCCAATAAAATACTTTAAAATTAAATTTAAAGGTCTACGTAAGTATTATTTAATATATCATAGCCAGAATCTCAAATTTATCAAGAGAATGAGTTCGAGTTCAGCACAGAACTTCAATTCTGGCAAGTTAGTTGAATTTTAGCATGTTTTCTCCTGAAAACTGCTGAAATCTGCTTGCCTAATGTAACCTACTTCAGTCCAATTAATGGTGTTGAAGCATTCTAAAGGTAAATGACTGAGGCAAGACTGAGATCAAAAGTAGCTCTTATATATGAAAATGCCAAGTCTTGTTTAGAGATTTCCCTCATTTATTTGCATTTATAAAACTTGAGAAGAAATCACTGCAAGTGTCTATATACTACTAGTTGTATTTTTCCTAGAATTATAATGTCAGATAACATTTTTTTTATTTGTTTTAGCACCTGGTGTACACCACAGTTTCTGGAGTCAAAAATATGCAAGTGATGACACAGCCTTAATCCGTGCTGAGCTTCACAACTGCAAGCACAACAGGTAACAGAGCACCACACGATCTTCTTACCTCAAAAATGCCATGTTCACCAGTTCACAGATTGTGAGTCTTACCTGGCAAGGGTGCCATGGCTCCCACGCAGCCTGAACAACATGTGCCTGAGCAGTATGGGCTTGTGCAATATGGCTGGTTATCCCAGACTGTAACGTTTTCAGCAACTGAGTCTGAACTACTGATGTAGGTTAAATTTGGTTTGAACCAAGTTGCTGAAGATCGAAAAGCAAGCTGCCCTTCATGGAACACATGTAGAGTCAGCCTCATGTCCTCACTAGTATATTCACAGACAGCTAAAATCTCATTAAAGCTAGATGGGGGCTGGGCAATTAAATTAAAAACAATTTATAACAGTAAAGACAATTGTTCCCATTTATGTCAGTTAAGTGTGAAGCCATTCTGATATCAAAGCTAGCTCTTTGCAGAAAAAGAAATTATTAAATGGGCAAACTAGTGTAGCTTTTCTTCACAAATGCAACAAAATTGTGCAGCTTTTTGTTTTCCCTAAAGTCTGCAAAGCCAGATATGTAGCCAATGTCACACTGTATTCTGTGAAAATGCTGTAACCTTGAGAATTTACTAGAACTGGCATGTCTCAGTACTGGGTATTGTGCAGGTATCTGAGAGGGCTTATTTCAACACACTAACTGTGCTAGCACTTGGATATACCTAATTATACACCTATAAATAGAATACGGAGCATTGTTAATGCATAGTTACCATTACAATCGCTGATGAAAGAGAATCAAACTCATGCTGTGGATGGTTTCGCTTAAAGCCTTGGATATCTTATGAAGATTTAGATGTCATTAAGAAAAATCCATTGTTTTCAGAATAATTATTTCCCTGCTGAGAAAACATCTCCCAGTCTGCAAAACCAGCATATTAACTTTGCATGAAAAAACAATCTTGTGACATTTATTTCCACTAGGATGCTAGAAACACTAATGAGAAACCAAATGTGCAAAAACATTTATTGATGCGAAAGAACAAAACCTTTTTTTTTTTTAAAGCAACTTATCAGGAGTTTCTTATGATTCCACAAACATGTACTGTTTAACAAGATATTTATGTCCCACTGGAGTTAAAGATAACCTGAAGGCTCCTGGCAGTTATCACTGAGAATTTTTTCTCTTGGCATTACACAAGATTTATATTTGAACAAGACTCTTTGCAAGAGAATACAAGAACCTTGTGCATCTGTGTCAAGGGTGCCTGCTCCTTTCCTGAGATACACTGACTTCCCCAGGCTAATATGTGTTGCTCTGGGCTCATTCTCCTTTGGGCTCTTTTGACCCCTTCTATGTGCAAATAAGAAAAAAATTCTGTGCTAAACTCTACTTTTGGGCTGATGTATGCTGCATTTCAACCCTCTCTGATGATGGCCTATGGGTGTGACACAAAAGGCTACATGTGCTGCATCTTTGAATATTGCTGGGCTGTTATGATCAATTATTCCAAAGAGCAAAGGCTGACATTTAGTTTGGATGGAAAGTGGTTGATTTTCAATAACAGGAGGAATAGTGAAAGTACATAAATGAACTAAATATTTGAAAAATATTTTAGTCCTGGACCTAAATTCTTGTTTTAATTACTAGAACAGGAACATGCAAAAGGTGACACTTCCCATGGAGTCTCTATTCAGATTTCCGTGGGTTGTTGTCTGATTGTCTCTTCAGCTGTGTTGGTTACAGTCCCAGCTGGGGTGATCAGGGAAAACACAGTCTCTGAGCACATAAAATCCTTACTCTTTCTTCTGAAATATTTAGTACTTAGTCTCAATCATAATAGAAACCTTTTTCCTACAGGATTAACAGGAGATTTTTAGGTGCTCAGGGATTTAATCTTTATAGCCTTCAGACCTTGTACCACTTTCATACTTTGTGCTGCATGCTGAAAAAATAATCTTGTCTAGATGTTTCCTTATGTGTGAATTAGTTTGGGTTTAGAAAGCACAAATTTGTCAAGCAGTATCTTCCAGTATAAAGGCAATTAGGTACCTCAGTGAGATGCATGCCAAACTGACTTGAAAAATCTGTATTTCAAAGAGGAAGTAATTTAGAATAATAATAATAATTTCAAATATGAAATGTAATCAAGGAGATGGAAGATAAGATGAATACAATCTATTTATGATGGAGGCAGGTGAGACAGTTATATTATCTGCATAAATTCAGCTTTGTTTTTTTCTGAGTTATTCATTAAAAGTCATAAAGTAGAAAGAAATCCTTGTGGAAGTGCTGGGGATTGAGGTTTTTATTATATTATTGAGAGCATGATTTCCTACCCTTTCCTATCTGAATTTTGGTTATTACTTTAATGAATTTAAAAATTTAAGATTTTGAATTGGAATCTATGTTAAATTTAAATTAATTAGGGAAAATGGTAAAGACAAGCATTGTGGAATCAAAACCCTAATGTCTCTTTAAACTCTGATCAACCATCAATTTGCTATTTTCCATGTATTAGTCATGAGCTACTTTCCCAAAAAACAGCACCACAAAAGGATTTCATGTTACTCAGCCTGCAGTGAATCTCTCATTGCTTTCAATTCAAGGGTTTTGTGAGTATTCATGTATGTTTAAGTATTAAAAGATTTGTGATGAAACTATGTACATTACTATGGTACTCAATAAGAAACAAGAATTCTAACCTTGAAAGAAAAGCAATGTCTATTTTATTTTTATTTAAAAAAAACCCCAGGGTGTCATTCTGACAATGCAAAATATTGATTTTGGCTCTTTTAGTTAGAAAAGTTCCTGGTGTTCATAATCAGATGAATCATTCTTCTCAGTTAAAAAAAAATTGAGTGTCTAAATATTGGCCATTTGAATTCTGCACTCATAAACAGAGAAAATACAATTATTCTCCTAAATGGGGCTGATGGTCTCAAGAAAAATCATTTTCACCACATTCAGCAATCAGCTTTCCTGTTACCTGATGGTATCTGTCAGTGTAATGAAAACTGTAGTGTAATGGAAGAAAAGGAAAACATCACCTGTGGTTCTACAAATAGAGGAGACAAAAGAGAAAAAAACAGTAGGTTGGACATACAGTATTTACTGTCCCTACTAATGCACTGCACACACAGTAGCCAGGGAAACAAAGGAGATGAAGGACCGGCTACATTTATTTATTTTAGTAACTGACAGTTCTGATTGTATAAATACTCATTTAAGTCTGAGCAGAAAGTAATACTGTAAAAATATGTGCTTTCCCGAATTTAATTAGGTGATATATTTATACCTGTTCTTTTTGAGTGCTGATTATGGCATTATTATGGCATATGGATGCCTTCTAGCAGGTCCCTGGCAATTTGATTAGTGCTTGCTGGGTTATATTTTATTAGAGAGCTTGATCTTACAAAATGTTGTAAGATCTGCATTAGAAACAAAGATAAATCACCATTTGCCAGCTTCAGAATTTCAGGAACAGCCTGAAAAGTTCATATTTTGTCCAATCTGTTACATTTCGTTCCCCACACATATACATATTCAGCACAATCTGGTTCTTTCTCCCTCTTTAAAAAACTGAAGAAGAACTTCTGGTATTGTGTCTCATTGACATGAACTACAACATTTATAGTGCTTCATCTAGATTTTTTTCCTTTTCACCTAACAGACAGAAATTAAATTATTGTTAAAGAAAGGAATTTGTTCTCCTTTAGCTACTTTTAATTGCTTCTGGTACTTTTGATTAAACTATTCAATTTATAATAGCCACAGAAATTTGTTCCTACATAAACAGGAAAGGCTCATGTGAAGAGCAAAGAACAACTTTGCTATGGCAGAGGACTTGATACCCCAGGTGTTTTCTTCTAGTATTGTATGCCCCCCAAAAAGAGCCAAGAGGAAAGCACAACAGCTTGGTAAGCTGCATTTTTTGGAATCTTATACTGCAATTTTTGTTGCTATTATTTAACAAATCTAAATGCTAGCAATGGATATGGCTAAAATTAAATGAGATGCATAAACTAACCCGGGGTCTGCAGAACATTTACTCTCCTAAAGGAGTGATATTAATAAAACAATTATTCAGGTTTCAAATTGTTCTTAAGAAGTCTTTATAATGGCAATGTGATCAATCAGACAGTGCACAGCATTGCATTCCAGGGTTATGCATTTATGGTTATTAGACTAAAAGAAAACAAGAAAAAGTCTTCTATAATGTACACATGTATGTATAAGGATACATAAAATCATTCAGTCACCTCTGTTTTACTAATGATTGACGCTTTTGTCCCACCAACAATTAATTCTTACTATGGCTCAGCTTTAAAGCCAGAACATTCATTTATTTCTACATCCTGTCAGTTGCCTTCATCCAACTGAATACTGTATTAAATATCTGAAAGCTTACCAAAAGTCCCATGAACAGTCCCAACAGACTGTCCCAGCTTTCAGTGGATGCGTGTCTTGGGTTGAGCTGGCAAAATGCCAACTGCCCAAGGAATTGAGCTGAGAAAAGGGAGAAAGGGGGAAAAAAACCCTCCAAACTTGGTTTATGCTGAAACTAACTATATGTATTAACACAGAACAGAGAAACTTAGGAGAAAATTACAATATAACACACACTTACACAAGTTAGGTATAACAACAATTTTCTACTTCCCACCAAAACCAGATTCTATCCCTCTGGATCTGTAAGAACCCCAAAAGACACCCAGCAAGAAACAGAAAGAGTAACAATAAAATACTTCTACTTCCCTGAACTCTGACAAAAGGCAAGTAGCGGCAGCAGCAGGAGCAAGGCCTGGCACAGCAAAACAACTCTAGCATGTCTTGCTTGTACTTCGGCCATGGTGGAACAGACCAAGCCATTCCCACACACTGGCCCTTCTGAGATGGTGTCGTAGTATGATATGGAATACAACACTACTGGCTAGAAGAAGTCAGCTGCTAGCTAGCCCAGCCCAGCTCAAGTCAGCTAATTCCAGGCCTAGTCTGAACTTTAAAACCTAAATTTTAGGCCTACCTGGCTAAACCCATAACCCAATCAAGTGATAGCTGTCTTTCTCAATCCACGTAGATTCTCTGAGCCTGCTAATTTGAGGCCTAGCTAAAACCACTACAATGCATTACTACATTCAGTCACATGCCTGAAACTAAGCCATAAGTAGAAAAGTGCATTTTGTTGCTGCAAAGTAAAATCTGTTTTTAAGTATATGCTGAACAAAAGTAATTTAAAGCTTATACAGATGAAGCTAATAAAACTACAGCCAAGAAAGACTGATGGAGTATTATGCATTTATTCTTTCCTATTTCTTCCTCTCATTTTTGCTTCTTGCCCCTACTGGATTTATGAATTAAGCTTGATGTGGTTTGGAGAATTGGGCAGTAAATCAACACTCACTTTTTCCTTCATTGTTTGTATGCTGTATTAATTGAAAAAAAAAGGAAAAAAGAAAAACTGAAATTTACAAACCTTACAATGGCACATGGCGAGTTTAATTTCATTTCCATAGTGACTGCAGCTTATATCTAAGCTTAGTCTTTCTAGAGTAACAAAGCTACCACCCAAAGATCTCTCTGCTTATTCTTCCTCAAGCAAACATTCTAATATGTAGTACCACAGAATAAGTACAGCAGATACTACACTTTGGTGTTTTTGTGAAAAATCACAAAAAAGAGTGTGAACTGTGTGTGTAGTGACAGCGGAAAACTGTACAAAGATAGGAGTCAACTTACTGAAAAGAGAACTGTCATTTGCAAGAGATTCATGAACTTCTCTAGTTTTCATCTTATTTTTTTAAAAAAAGTGAAGATACATGACAATTTTTCTGGGGAGAAAGAAGGTGAAAAGAGAGAGAAGGTGAAAAGTTAAGTTACAGACATTCTGTATCCCTTTCTAATTCTCTGGTCCTGTTCTGCATAGAATTATTGTATAGGGACTTTAGATTATAATAGGATAGCCAGTTATTTAAAGTTTATATGTCACAAAAAATTTCTATAGTAATACAATAGTATGTTAGCATCCATAAACATGGAATGTAGGATAATTCATTAAGAAAAAATATGAAAGAAGAAAAATGGCTTTCATTTACACCAAAAGGGTTGTAATTTACTGTGAAGTCACATGTATCATCTAGAGTGTTATGACAGTGGGTAAGAACTGGAGAAGTGCTATAAGTGTATCTTCATAAAGTAACGACACAACCAAAAAAGTCATTTATTTGGAACAATGTTATTAAAAAATTTGGCTTCTTTCAAATGTATAGGCCATTCAGTTAAGAGTTGGACTTTATGGTCCTTGTGAGTTGCTTCCAACTCAGAATATTCTGATATCTGTGAACTGTGTGAACGAATATAGGTTTTTTCCTGAAGGGAGGAGAGAATTTTAAATGCTTCTTAGATCTTAATTTCTTAGTCTTATAAATATGTTATGTAAAAAAAAAAAAGCTGCAACAACTAGTTTTTGAACATTTAATAGCAGAATGTAATTTTCTTGTTTCACAACAGCATTTTTCATCAAAATTTTTTCAAGATTAAGAGAAAAAATGTTTTAAAAGGTTAAATAAACCCGGGCAGTATAAAAGTATTTTTAAATAAAGTTCAAAAGTGGTATTAACATACAGTCCAAACCACGCATTCTCTTTGTTTTGTTTTTTTTAATCCTAAAAAAAAAGAAGATAGAAAAGATATGCTATTATTTCAACTCCAATTTCAGTGTCCAATGAAGTTGTTACACGTTTTGCTCATCCAGTCACCACACTAGATCTTTGCCAAAGGATTTGCAAGCTCTGTTGCCTCTATTAGCAATCTGGTGCCTATAGGGAGATAGCTGCAAACGTTATTTCTCTCTCTTTTACCCATATTTAAAAAGGACAATGGCACTGAATCAGTAACTTTGTTACCAAAACTACTTTTCTTTTTATCCTCAGTGGTCTATCAGCTTAATATTGATAGCCACTTTTACTGACTTTTGATTTTTTTTTTGCCTTATTTTGGACAGAATCGTCATAATGGGACTTTATGGGTTTACCCTGGCAGATTGACCTTAGTCATCTTACTTGGATGTAAAAGTATTTCTTTCAGGTCCAGGAAGAAAGATTTTCTAAAAAAACTATTACTTTAAAGGCAGACTGTCTGGGTGGATAGTCTTTCCCTTGGAGAACTATTCTGCCCATCAGATAGCATAAATCACCTGTGTATGGAGAGAGCTCCCATCTTGACACTTGCAGTTGTTGCCTGTAAACTCTACCATATTTTGAAGGCTTGCTTCTCAAATTGTACCTTCTGTACTACTTCAAGAACTAGCAGACAGACTGGCAAGATTTCAAGGTTGTAATTAAATCTAGTTACTACACTGTAAGAAAACCACTTTTATTATGCAGTACTCACTATAATGGTTTCCTTGGTCTTCATAATATAAACAATGTTAGTTTATGTCTTAAATTATGAGTTTCTTGGAATTATTCATGCTAACTTTAAGATAACTAATGTGTGTGGTATTAGTGCTGCAACATAGAAAATATGTATAAATAACACAGCGTCTTACCTCAGGCAAATTTGAACTGTTTCAAACCGAGCTGAGATGATTGATTCAAGAACATCATCTTGCCAGCATGGCTACTATCAGTTCTCTGGGAATACATACAATTATACAGTGACCACACAAGACAGAAAAACCTACGAGAATCACTAAAATGCTAGGCTCTTAAGCAGCCTTTAGAGCAGAAGGAATTATCTCTTATCTTTTTCACAGGATTCATCCTTCACAGTTTTGTCTAGAGGAGGGTGCCCAAGTTTCCTTCCAAAACTCTGAATACAGGAATTGGCAGGGCTGTGCACTAATTGTCACTGAAAGGAAGTACCAAAATTCTGAGCAGGCTTCCTGAAGTAATCAGGACACAAAAAAATGTGGGATGCATCATGGAACACAGCTTATATGCAGCAACAGCATGAATGTTTAATGCAGTAAAGAAAGCACGTCTCACATTGCAATGAAAGTTTTTCTCCTGTGGGTTTTTGTAGGCCTCAGAGCAAGGCCTTGTTGTTCAATAGTGGGTCAGTCAAATAACTTAGTATTACGTTTAAAATTCCCAGCATCACAGATTTTAAATTCAAAGCAATTCTAAGAGGTTGCCAAAGGGGATCAGCAGGGAAAAACCTAAGACAATGATATGAATTGCTAGTGATGACAACTGGGCGGATCTTGGGACATCAAGTTATCACACCTGAAATGTAAAGGGGGTTTCATTTCTATTTAAAGACAGCATGGGTATAGAAATGGGTCAGGTCTTTTGTGTATTGACAGAGTTTGTAACCTGGTTATCTTAATTCCCCAGGTGACACCAGACAAATATAGCAGTTCTTATCCAAGTTATCTGAAACATATTTGTAGCACAAATGGGACTGGCCCAAAGACAGGCAAGGTACAGAGCAAGGTAAATACTGTTGTACCTCTTTCTGAACAAGCTCTACCATTTTGAGCTATCCAAATGTTTTATGCTTCTATAGACATACAGGGCACCTAAATACAACTTTTAGTGGTTAAGAAATTGAAGGTGTGATTGCACTTCATGTTGGCTTATTTTACTATAGTTCTCTATGCTTACGACAGTGAGAGTTATATCACATGTTAATACTAATACAAGAAAGATAGGGATTATCTTTGGGAAATGTAGCTGGGTGATTATCCCATGTTTGACATTTTGATCATTTGCCTTCATTAAGCTATCACAAGTACAATAGTCAGAATAATTCAAGGCTAGAGAACAGAGATAAACATGGATTCCAAGATCTTTTCTAATTACATTGGACAGGTTGCTTTCTGCCTCTTTATTTTCATCACTATTATGTTTGTGTAACAAAAAGAATTTGAAACGCATAGGATAGTGCCTTTTAATAGCAGGTGTGTTTTTACTGTATCTCTGAAAGCCAAGCCTTTAGCGTTTCTCGGTTAGCTTTTCTAGTATGCAATCTGACCACAATATGAAACTGAAATGGACCCTGTAGATACTGTAAGCACTGTTAAATAAAGAAAGAACAAAATAAGAACAAAGAACTCAATCCTAAATTCTTTCTGCAAAATATTGATCTATTTCTTTAATTAAAAGTTATGTTATAGCGTCTTGTGTTCATTTCATACATTATATAAATCCGACACAGTTACCTTCCATGGCTGTCATAAAAACTCTGACTTTAGAAAACTAACCATCAAATTCTTTGTATGTTTTAAGTGAGAGAGTTGGTAAGATAATTTGAAGGTCTTGCCATAAAAAAGGAAAGTACTTTTAAAAAAGGAACAGAACAGAAGGAAAATGATGGAACAAACTCCACAGAATAAAATGAGAACACCCAGGAGTATGTCAGTGTTAGCAAACTACCAATAAGCCTGGAACATAAAGCAAAATCAGCACCTCCTACTACCCTTTCCTTTGGCAAAATTCATACTGAACCCAGAGAGGAACTCCATTTTGATCTCTCACATTTTATATCCATTTTATGAACATGAACTTACTGAGAAATAGGCTGTTAGTCAAAATACCAGCCTATAGCAATTTCTTTTTTAGAAGTGTATTTTCAAGTTAGTCACAGAATACACTTTGTCAAAGTCAAGTTATATTTTACTGTGGAACTTCTGAAAAGTCAGGAAGTAACAGTATTCTAAAAACCTCTAGATTTTTATTTCAGCCACTTTATTCAAAGCAATCTTTCCAATACATCTAACAATGGATTTATATGCATTTATTACACATTTACATACAAAAGCTGTAATGTGTAATTCAGATATATTAGCAATTAATTGCTAATACAGTCAGTTAAAAGATCTCCAGGCTGGATATTAATATAATGTGCACACCTTAGGGACCACACTGAACCTCATTTAAACAAATTCACATTTCAGATTTTAGTTATTATATCGCTCTTTCAAGAAAATGCTGCTATTAAAACTTAAATATTTGACACAAATCAGCCTCAGTGAACACAGTAAATAGACTCTTTCATTTTATTAGTATCACATATCACAGTCTCCGAGCACTTTACAAGGGGAGATACAGGCTGAGTCATATATGATTTCATAAGTCAAGCTTAACTCAATCAAGTCAATTCCCTCTAAGTTAGAACTTTGAAAGTGAGTTGAAAATCAAAGTTCACACTGATTCAACACAGTAATTGGTGGTAAAAGTATCCCACATTGATTTAAGCAAGACAGTTTGAACCTGCTGACATACTAAATATGTTTGAAGAAAGCTTAAATATCAGGGTTAGTGGTATTACTTAACCTATTCATGGAATTATAGAATCAATGGAATCTTGACCACAGGAGTTTCCTGAATTCAGTTCTGAGACTCAAAGGTATACCTCTTTATTCCTTGCATGTAGCCCTGCAACAATCTGTCGCTTCCATGCAGTTTCCAGGTGAAGAAAAGGAAAAAAAAAACCAAACAGAAATGCCAGCTGTTGGAATCCAAAGACTCACACCATGGATCACTGCACATGGTTGTAGAAAATGTGTACTTTCACGGTTATTATATTTCCTGGAACAGAATTAACATCTTCTACAGCACAGTGTCCATGAAAGGTGTTTCTGTATGGAAAGGCAGTAACAGTTGTCAGAACACAAAGTTTAAATTCTGAGACAAAAAGAGTGTTCTTCAAAGCAGCAAGCACTCAGACTCTAGATAAAGTTCAACCAAGTCTTTTTGTTTGGCAAAACCAGTTGTTCACACAATGGTGGCCACCCAAAACAGTTGTCCTCATAGCAAGTCAGAGGATGGATTAACAGGTATTTTCCTTATTACAAAGGACATAGTTTGACTACCATCTTTGTGTCACCATGCCAGCATAAGGACTGTGCATTCTCATCCTTAGTCACTAAGTTCTGCCCTTCACATCAGAACAAGCGTTTGTGTAACCAGTTGACAAATGGGACAGACTCCCTTATTAAAATCCCTTCTTTATTGTTGGGTTTATTGTTCTTAAGCTAGATCAATGCTGCAGCTTTGTTTGCCCTTCAGTGTGACAAGTGATTGTGATGTGTAGGCATGGGAAAAGAAAAAGGTGGGGAGAGGGATTGCTTAATCATGTACCATATCTACAAGAGGTCTGTGTGATCCTCATTTCTGTGATTGCAACATTGGCTGCTTACAATGTGAATGCAGAGGGTCAGTGTAAAGAGTGGCAAACATAACACTGAAAGGCAGCAGAGATAGAGCTTCTTAAACCCAGGCTCACTTGAAACTTGTCTTACAATAAGTTTCCTCTTGTTCTGGAAACAGTAATGTATAAAAAGTGTTCCTAAAGAGCATGGTATAAAGAACATGTTTATCTCAGCTTCTATCTAATCAAAGTAGTCTTTTATCTGATCTTGAATTCTGGCTAACTATAGGGCACAGTAGCAGAATAGTTTGATGTCTAATTAAATACTCCTGCTAGCAGGGATCCTCTTCCAAAGAGCGCTGAAAAATCAGCATAGGTTTCAGATTGGGTTGGTATGGGTAGAAGCTTTCAATGAGATTTTTAAAGCATCAAAACTTTCTTTCTGCTACCCTGAACTAAAAGCACAGGTTGTAGAGGTGTTTGATAGAGAGGAGAGATGGTTTATGAAATAACATAAAAATATACCTTCTGAGTAGAGACGTTTTGTCTGGCTCTTTTTATTCTCCTACCTGCAACCACAGTCATCATGAAAACAGCACCACATTTCTATGAAAACCATGCAAGAAACCAAATGGCAATACCCAGTGTGAGAGGGATAGCACCAATTTGTGGTTAAAATGTGTGAATGAAACTTGTGTCTCTATTATAAAGTTAGTAGGATGGCACATATATTCCTCAGAAACACTACTTCTTCTGTAGCTTTTTAAAAACATGTATCATGCCTAGTAAACAAAGTATATTAGAGCAGTCAGAACTCTTGTAAATTCAGCTGGCTTTAGAGTTGCTAAAGAATAATTTGTACTGTCAGCACCTTCATTGAAAAGTTCTCTCTCTAACATAGGAACCAAACTGGATTTTACTATGCAAATAATTGTGAGCTTTATTTAAAAAATGAAAATGCCCCAGACACAAACCTTGACAAACGTATGTACTACAGGTTGTCCTAGTAAATGGTAATTGTCACACATTTCCTACTACACGTTATTCTAAATAACAAAATTAATAACATTTGGATTCTATGTCTCTATGACCTGTTCTCAACCTACAAATTTGCCTCAGCTCTCCTCTCATATTTCCATGCAGACAAATACTGCATTACCACAGCTCTTTGTTGTGCTCCATAACTCTTGGGTCCCACGGTCCTCCTGTCCACGTTGTGCTGCCTAACTCAGACATAAGATGTACTCATTGCCTAGATAATCCTGGCCAGATGGCTGCTGTCAAACATAGCAGAGTGGGTTTTCTATTATTTCCCTTACTCAGGCATTGATAAAAATGCTTTTACCTGCATACCTCCCAAATTTGTAAGAGTACAACTGCACCAATACTGCCTTCAATCTTCACATCCCTGATAAGCTCTTCCTGATAAGCATGAGGTCCACCAGATCATGTCTTCTCATTGATTTCTCTATCATCACTGTCAGGAAATTTCTATTAATGTTCTTCAGGAACATCCTGGATTACTTATGTCCTGCAGATATCAGGGTGGTTAAAGTCCACTGCAAGGATCAGGGCCTGTTAACTTGAGGTTTCATCTACTGCTTCCCTGATCAGGCAGCCTGTAGCAGACACCCTCTAGAGTGTCACCCTTAATGGTTTGTTGTTTGATTCTCTCCCATAAGTTCTCAGCTGGCTCCTCATCCATCCTCTGAAAGGCTCTATGCACTCGTAACTGCTCTCTCACAAAAAAGGCCACTCCACATCTTTGTCACTCCCTGTCCTTCCTAAAGGGCATATATCCCTCCATTGCAACATTCCAGTCATGGGAGCCATCCCACTACATTGCCATGATCCCAATAAGATCATAGTCCTGCAATCCTACCCAGCTCTCTACTTACTCACATTTATTCCCCCTTCTGCACACATTTAGGGTACAGGCACTTTAGAGAGGCACTTCTGAGGGACAGTTCAGTATGTCATTTTCCCAGAAGGGGTCTGGGGATTTTTCCCAAATCGAGGTCTTGTAGGTACTTCCTTACTTACTGTTATGGGTTCACCTAGGTGGGCCTAGATTTGGGCCCTGAAGTCTGGACTAGGCCGAAGCTGTCAGCTGACTTGAGCTGGGCTGAGCTAACAGCTGACCTCTTCTAGCCAGTAATTTTGTATTCCATACCACATTATGACATCATCTCCAGGGAAGGAGGAACCAGTGTGGGAGTGGTTAAGGCAGTCGCTTCTCAGCCCTCCTCTGGAGAGGACACACGATGCTGTCCCAGGGGGGATGGAGAGGACCAGGCCCACCACTGGCTCACAGGGTACCTCAGGAAAGTAAAATGTGTTGTTCTGGGTCTCTCCTTTCTGCTTGGGTTTGTCTCCCTGGGGAATAAGCTTCTTCTTAAGTAATGTGTAGTTAGGACAGTAGAATTTGTGTGTTTGTTAAGAAGTTGACGTGGGGAACTTGTTGTTGTAGACTTGTGTGAGTGTATATTTGTACTCTCTTCTAATTGTCTCTTTCTTTCTGTGAAAAATATATGTAGATTTAGTATAAATGCAGTTTGAAGTGTTTTTTTTTCTTTCCCCTCTCTTTTCCTCCCTTTCCCTGGTGTTAGGAGGGAGGCTTTTCTCTCTGTGCTTGGGGGGGTTGGCAGTTGCTTATCTCAAACCAAGACAGTTACTGGTGCATTGGCCGGGAAACTCGGGAGCGACGGAGGACTTGGCGGGTGTCCCAGGATCTTGGCAGGCTTCCCGGGAGGATTGTTGTAGAAACATAGATTGATAAGTGCCTTGTTTAAGTACATCCAGAACAGAAAATGTAAACAACTCTCCCTTGCTGTTGAATGCTCGTTTTCACTGTTTCACTGTCTTTGTGAGTTCAAACAGCTCGACTGGTGCCTGCTGTGAATGTAGCCACTGCAGAAAAGAGAGAGGGGCCCATGTAGCTGTTCGTGTGTGGCAAGACACGGCTGTTTGAGTTGAATCCCTGAGGACTCATCATGTGAATGCTGATGTGCCCAGGAGCTGATGAGGAGCATCTCACCTGGACTGGCATGGGGAGGAGGTGTTCCTGGCTCGATGAGCCCATCGTGCCTCAGGCCACCTGTAGGTGGATAAAGTCGAGGGGTGGATTTAACCGTGAACACTATTCTTAAGGTTATCCACAGTTGTGAAGCGTGCTTGCCATTGTGAGACCCCAGTGAACGAGGAAAAGAGGTGCTGCGGAGCCCCCTGCAGAGAACCCAACAGATGCGGCACCCAGAACCAGCGCCCGCAGTGCTGAGCGACCCGCAGGAGCCGGAGCTGTCACTGGCAGGGCTGCCACCAGGGCTGCGAGCGAGCCGGGGGAGGCTGCGAGCCGTGAGAGGCTGTGAGCTGTGAGAGGCCACGAGCCGTGAGAGGCTGTGAGCCGTGAGAGGCCACGAGCCATGAGAGGCCACGAGCCGTGAGAGGCTGTGAGCCATGAGAGGCCGCGAGCCATGAGAGGCCGCGAGCCGTGAGAGGCTGCAAGCCGAGCCAGGGCTGCAAGCGAGCCAGGGCTGGCGAGCCGCTGGGGCTGCTCCTGCCTCTGCTGCTTGCTTGTGCTGCTGTCGGGGCTGCTTCCGAGGCTGCCAAAGCTGTTGGGACTGCTGCTAAGGGGGATGGCTCACATGGTGAACTGTAGTACTTCTGTGTGACCAAGGAGAAAGACATGAAGAGAAGCCTGCGTAAGCTGTTGATGTGTGGTGGGACACTGCCGTTTGAGTTGAATCTTTGAAAACCCATCGTGTGAGTGTTGATGTGCCCAAGAGCCGAGCCAATGAAGAACATCACACCCTGGACTGGCTGGGGGAGGGTTGTTCCTGGCTCAGTGGGCCTATGATGCCTCAGACCACCTGTAGGTGGATGAGGCCAAGGGGTGGATCTGACTGTGAACACTATTTTAACCCCAGTGGGAAACTAGAGACTCCTGAAGAGAGGATGGTAACCCTATTGAAAGACATGAACCATCAGATAAGATAACCTGAGATGACCTGCTTTGTTTCCATCTGAAATATCTACCCCATCCTAATGGACTCTTAGCCACATTATGGAGGGGTGGAAATCAGCCCTGAAAAAAATAAGTGTTTAAGCATGAGAACCTAAGATATGAGTGACATAATATGGTATGGAATAAGGGGTGGAGAATGTTATGGGTTCACCTAGGTGGGCCTAGATTTGGGCCCTGAAGTCTGGACTAGGCCGAAGCTGTCAGCTGACTTGAGCTGGGCTGAGCTAACAGCTGACCTCTTCTAGCCAGTAATTTTGTATTCCATACCACATTATGACATCATCTCCAGGGAAGGAGGAACCAGTGTGGGAGTGGTTAAGGCAGTCGCTTCTCAGCCCTCCTCTGGAGAGGACACACGATGCTGTCCCAGGGGGGATGGAGAGGACCAGGCCCACCACTGGCTCACAGGGTACCTCAGGAAAGTAAAATGTGTTGTTCTGGGTCTCTCCTTTCTGCTTGGGTTTGTCTCCCTGGGGAATAAGCTTCTTCTTAAGTAATGTGTAGTTAGGACAGTAGAATTTGTGTGTTTGTTAAGAAGTTGACGTGGGGAACTTGTTGTTGTAGACTTGTGTGAGTGTATATTTGTACTCTCTTCTAATTGTCTCTTTCTTTCTGTGAAAAATATATGTAGATTTAGTATAAATGCAGTTTGAAGTGTTTTTTTTTTCTTTCCCCTCTCTTTTCCTCCCTTTCCCTGGTGTTAGGAGGGAGGCTTTTCTCTCTGTGCTTGGGGGGGTTGGCAGTTGCTTATCTCAAACCAAGACACTTACCTGCAAATGCTTAAGGTGACTTTATTTAAGCTCTTCATTGAGATTTTTGTCTTTGCCTTCACTTCCACCACTCCAGGCCCTTTGCTTGACAGTGCTGTCCCTCATTCCCTCACAGGCTGCTGGTAATATTCTTCGTTTCAAATCACTTCCAGTTTAAAGACCTTCTTAGCAAGTCAGACATCCTGCTGGCAAAGAAACCTTAGCTTCACTTACTGAGGTGGATCCCATGTCTACCAAGCAGGTGATGATCCTCAGACAGGGTCCAATGTTCAGAGAAACCAAACTCCTTTGGCCAAAACAACCTGCACAATCAGCACAGCTGGACAACTGACACCGCTTGGTTTGTTTTTTCTACAAACATGATCTAAACATAAGAACTGTTAAAGGTTTATAGCTTTTTTTATAAATATACAAAATTCACTTGAAATCAGCATTTAAAAATGTTTCTATATGTGGTAGTAAACATATACGTCTATATTCTACTGTGTAGAATACAAGACATCAGATGCTAACACCTGTAACATGTATGTCCTGCTTAAAAGAACAAACTTAAATGACAGGTACTCAGCTTATCCAATACCATTTCACCCTCAGAAAGCAAATCTGTCAGGTCTCAGTGAAAATTACCAAGGAATTTAAAAGCCAAGGTACTTCATTTCCTTATGTTATCCTAATCCTAGGTAAAATAGAATCTATGGGTGTAAAACCCCAATCTGGCAGATGACAAACTGATCTCATTTACCTGCCTCATCCACACCATAACCTTCTGAACAATGTCAGAGATGTTACTGCAGCATTTGACTTATACAAATGAGACCAGGCTCAGGCTTTATAATTTCATGAGGTCACTTGGTTATCTAAATGCATAATTTACACCACAAAAACATTAATATTTGAATTCAAGTTTCTATATTGACTTAAAGGTGCCCTTATCTAATTCAGAAGATAGCTGGTTTTTAAGCAACTACTTGCAGTGGTTTTATTCATGATTGCTGGTGTTTCTGTTGTAGAAGTACCTCTACCAGGTAAATCCACAGCCTGTGGTGCAGGCTGATATACCTTACTGCCCAAAGTGAATTTCAGATGTAAACCAAACTATGCTGTCTGGCTGTTAGTTATCTTCTTAGTTTTGTTTTGTTTTGCTTTGTTTTGTTTTGTTTTCAAAAAGTGAAAAAACAGTAGTAATAATAATAAAGCCCACACTTTTAGTAGTGAAGAATTAGTAGTACCCTCTACATTTTCTGTGAAGCAAATTGGTTTAAATCGGTAAGCCAGATAGCTCAGCAGACACATTTAACTTGTAACTGTCAAGAAAAGACATCAGCGTAAAACTCACAGAAGAACATAAGAGGATAGCCATAGTGTAAGTACAGGCTAAAGATGACTTTTTGATATGCCCCTTGGACTGACATGGATGACTGTGGTGTTTTGTCTCTGCTGAGTGCAATGGGTAGAAAAATGTCACTTCTTATGGCTTGCTGCCCTCTCTAGGAAGCAGATGTCCAGATATATATCTCCCTTTAATGTCACCTGAAACAAGTACCCCATCCAAAACTCACTGAAGTCAATGGGAAGGCTTTAATTAGAATCATAGAATCATAGAATCGATTGGGTTGGAAAAGACCTCCAAGATCATCGAGTCCAACCCTTGGTCCAACTCTAGTCCATTTATCAGATCATGGCACCCAGCGCCACATCCAGTCTGTGTTTAAAAATCTCTAGGGATGGTGAATCCACCACCTCTCTGGGCAGCCCATTCCAATGCCTGATTACTCTCTCTGGAAAGAATTTTTTTCTGATATCCAACTTAAATTTCCCCTGGCAGAGCTTAAGACCGTGCCCCCTTGTCCTACTGCTGAATGCCTGGGAGAAGAGACCAGCCCCCACCTGGCTATAACTTCCCTTCAGGTAGTTCTAGACAGTGATGAGGTCACCTCTGAGCCTCCTCTTCTCCAGGCTAAACAACCCCAGCTCCCTCAGCCTCTCCCCATAGGACTTGTGCTCCAGTCCCTTCACCAGCCTTGTTGCTTTTCTCTGGATCCGCTCCAGCACCTCAATATCCTTTCTGAACTGAGGGGCCCAGAACTGAACACAGCACTCAAGGTGTGGTCTCACCAATGCACAGTACAGGGGAAGGATCACTTCCCTGGTCCTGCTGGTCAGGCTATTTTTGATACAGGACAGGATCCCATTGGCCTTCTTGGCCACCTGGGCACACTGTTGACTCATGTTGAGCTTCCTGTCAATTAGTACTCCAAGGTCCCTTTCTGCCTGGCTGCTCTCCAGCCACTCTGTCCCCAGCCTGTAGCGCTGCAGGGGGTTGTTGTGGCCAAAGTGCAGGACCCAGCACTTGGCCTTGTTGAACTTCATCCCACTGGAATCAGCCCATCTCTCAAGTCTATCCAGATCCCTCTGCAGAGCCCTCCTGCCTTCCAGCAGGTTGACACTCCCTCCCAACTTGGTGTCATCAGCAAATTTGCTGATGATTGACTCAATCCCCTCATCTAAATCATCAATAAAGATGTTAAACAGGACTGGACCCAATACAGACCCCTGGGGAACACCACTGGTGACTGGCCGCCAGCTGGATGCAGCTCCATTCACCAGCACTCTCTGGGCCTGACCCTCCAACCAGCTCTTAATCCAGGAGAGGGTACACTTGTCCAGGCCATGGGCTACCAGCTTTTTCAGGAGTATATTATGGGAGACAGTATCAAAGGCCTTGCTGAAGTCCAGATAGATCACATCCACAGCCTTCCCCTCATCCACCAAGTGGGTCACCTGATCGTAGAAAGAGATCAGGTTGGTCAGACAGAACCTGCCCCTCCTAAACCCATGCTGGCTGGGTCTAATCCCTTGTCCACCCTGAAGGTGCTGTGTGATTGCACTCAGGATGAACTGCCAGGCACGGAGGTCAGGCTGACAGGCCTGTAGTTGCCAGGGTCCTGCTTGCAGCCCTTTTTGTGGATTGGGGTGACATTGGCCAACCTCCAATCATCTGGGACCTCCCCAGAGAGCCAGGACTGTTGGAAGATGATGGAGAGCGGTTTGGCAAGCTCTTCTGCCAGCTCCTTCATCACCCTGGGATGGATCCCATCTGGTCTCATAGACTTGTTAGGATCCAGCTGGCTCAGTAAGTCGGTCACTATTTCCTCCTGGAATACAGGAGGGGTATTCAGCTCCCTCTCCCTGTCCACCAGCTCCAGAGGCCAGTTGTCTTGAGGGCCACCTGTCTTACTGGTGAAACCTGAGGCAAAGTAGGTGTTAAGTACCTCAGCCTTCTCCTCATCTTCCTTAACTATATTTCCCTCCAAGTCCAACAGAGAATGGAGGTTTTCCTTGCCCCTCCTTTTGTTATTAATGTATTTCTAAAAGGACTTTTTGTTATCCCTAACTGAAATAGCCAAATTTACTTCAAATTCCACTTTTCTTTCCCTAATTTTTTTCCTGCATGACCTAGCTCTATCTGTAAATTCTTCGTAAGTAGCCAGCCCTTTTTTCCATAGTCTGTAAACTTTCTTTTTATCCCTGATTTCTTGCAGAATCTCCCTATTTAACCAAGCTGGCCGTCTTCCCCTCCGGCTGGCCTTTTGGCACACTGGGACAGCCTGTTGCTGTGCATTCAAAATCTCCCTCTTAAAACATGTCTATCCCTTCTGGACCCCCTTGCCTTTAAGGGTTGTTTCCCAGGGTATGCTCTGAATCAGTTCTTTGAATAGGCCAAAATCTGCTCTCCGGAAGTCCAAGGTAGAGGTTTTAATGGTGGCTCTCCTTACATCCCTGAGGACTGAAAATTCTATTATTTCATGGTCACTATGCCCCAGGCGGCCTCCAACCACTACATCATCTACCAGCCCCTCTCTGTTTGTAAACAGTAGGTCTAGCGGGGCCTTAGCCCTGGTAGGCTCATTTACCAGTTGATGAAGGAAATTGTCCTCTATACACTCCAGGAACCTCCTTGACTGCCTCTTCTCTGCAGTATGAAGCTCCCAGCAGATATCTGGCAGGTTAAAGTCACCCACAAGAACAAGGGCTGGAGATTTTGAGACATCTGCCAGCTGCTTGTAGAATAATTCATCCCCTTCATCATCCTGGTTGGGCAGTCTGTAACAGACACCCACAAGTGTGTCAGCCTTGTTGGCCTTGCCCCTGATTCTGGCCCACAGGCACTCAACCTTGTCACTGCTGACCTCAACTTCAACAGAGTCAAGAGACTCTCTAACATATAAAGCCACCCCTCCACCTCTCCTTCCCTGCCTGTCTTTTCTGAAGAGCTTGTAGCCCCCCATAGCAGCACTCCAGTCATGTGATTCATCCCACCACGTTTCTGTGACAGCAACTATGTCATAGTTTTCCTGCTGCACTATGGCTTCCAGCTCCTCTTGTTTGTTTCCCATACTGCGTGCATTGGTGTACATGCACTTCAGCTGGGCCATTGATTTCATTCCCAACTCGGGCTCTATGCCCTTAGGCCTATCTCTGGAGAGCCCAGTTGCCGTCCCTTCCCCCTTCAAACCTAGTTTAAAGCCCTCCTAACTAACCCTGCCAACTTATGGGCTACAGTTCTTTTGCCCTTCCTAGATAAATGAAGCCCATCTGCTTTGACGAGACTGGGCAACACAGAGTTTGCGCCATGATCAAAAAACCCAAAATTTTGATGATAGCACCATCCCCTAAGCCACCTATTGGTAAGCTGGGCTTTCCTAAACCTCTCCTCATTCATCCCGGCTAGCACAGGAAGTGAGGCAATTACTACCTGTGCTCCTGTCCCATGAAGAGATCGGGTCAGTGCCTTGAAATCTTTTTTAATTACTCTGGTACTCCTTTTATTAATGTCATCACTTCCAACCTGGACAACCAACAGTGGGTAATAGTCTGAGGGTTGGATAAGTTTAGGAAGTCTTTTGGTAATATCCCTCACCCTGGCCTCGGAAGGCAGCAAACTTCCCTGTGGGACGGGTCTGGCCGACATATAGGGCCCTCAGTTCCCCTCAGAAGGGAGTCACTGATTACAACAACCCTTCTCTTTTTCCTCTTACCTGTAGTCGTAACATGTCCGGTAGGCTGGGGGTAACCAGAAGATCTTGTAGATAGATCCTCCTCCTGACTGTCCTCCAACAGACTGTCAGAGTCCAGGGCCATATACCTGTTTTTTAAGGGCACCCTGGCAGGTGAAAGGGGTTGAGAGGGGGTGTTTTTGCCTCTACGACCAGGCACCTGTTTCCATTCATCCCCATCCCTATGGTTTGTTCCGTCTGCCTGATGGCAGGAGGGGCTGGGCTTCACCACCTCCTGCTGGGCTTCCTTAGGAGTGGAAAGGGTGTGACTCCACCAGTCAATTTCCCTTTCACTCTCCCTTATGTTTCTGAGCTTATCGACCTCTTCCTTTAGCTCTGCCACCAGACCCAGCAAATCGTTCACCTGCTCACATCGTATGCAGGCGTTTCTCATACTGTCCTCTGGTAGTAGGTCCAGGCTCAGACAGTCTATGCAGCCAGAGGCCTGAGTGGCTGCATCCTTTTTAGAGGGTTCTGTCTGTATTGACACCCTCTACTGGTAACAGGAGCAACAGCTTTCATTTTTTTGGGAGGCATGACTGCCTTAAGCTGTGGGGAAAGGTAGAAAGAGAAAAAGAAACAAACGAACAGAGGAGAAAAAAAAAAGAAATTAACCTTAGAGTGGTTTAGGTCAAGCTTCAGGGTTCTTCCTTTAGCACTTGTTCAACCATATGCATATCAGTATGGTGAATGACATTCAGGGAACTACCCCTGTGCCCAAACTGATAACAAAGTGAAGGCTTAATTGAAGAGCCTCAAACTTTACAGTCGTAATAATAATGGAAATAAAAATCAGAAAATATAATCCAGTCCTATCTATTATATCTCATAATTATACAACTTTTACTAGTCTTGAACAGAGGGAAGAGAACACTTTTGCATATATATCTTCCAGTATAATACAAATAATGGGAAGCTTATAGGCAATAATGAGAGCCTATAAGGCTTATCCAGTGTCTCCTCTAGTTGCATGTTTCTGGAGGCTGATCACCAAGAAGAAACATTAGATACATAAGGTTAGCTGGTATTTAGATTACATGAATTAAAATTATAACAAAAGCTTTAATTGAAAAGGATTGAATAACAGTATGTAACAAATATATTTTCAACTTCTCTATTAGCTGAAATATTGTCATATTGTCAGACACTTTTCTACAAGTCCTATTTGGCCTCTCACCCATATGTTCAAACACACATTGAATAGGATCTTTTAAGGACATCTTTTCACAGACATCTGTTATTAAGAAACAATATAAATAGCATATAAAAATGTCACAGCTTGGGGGAGGCAGGAAAGAGATTGCAAAGTGAAAAACAGCAGAACAGTATCAGTGTGGACATGAGCCAAGAGAGAGAAGAAATACTTTTTTGATCAGGTTACTCGTCCTGACATAAACAAACCTTTTCCATGTTGTGCAGAAGTGGAAGCAAATGGACTCATATGCACTGGGTGGGTGCAATGAAAAGCTATTATTTTTCAATTGTGCCAAATACATTTTGTTTTCTTTGTCTCAAAAAAAATATCTACATTAATCTAAGGTGAAGAATCTTAAAAATCCTACATTTTCAGAGTAATTTTAATTTTATATCCTCTCTCTAGAACCAGGACCAGATAACCTGTTTATCATACATACTTTTCTGACCATCACTTTGCTCAAAAAAACTATTCACCTGTCAATCTGTTGGTCCTCAAAATAAATAAATGCCTGAGTCTCCCTTTGAGTCTTTTTGTTTGTATCTGGCAGAAGGCATCAAGGCTTCATCTAGATTTTCTGCTTTTTGGCTCTTTTCCAAACTCTGCCTATTTCCCTGTATATCTGAAATGTTTCACGATTTGTGGTAAGTTAGTTAATCATACAGAGCCTCTTCTGTGCAGCAGTCTCAAACACATTTGCATCTGGTACAAATCTTCTGCAACTAAATAACCAGGTCATCAACTCAGCTATTTGGAAAGCACAAGGCTGTGTGTGCTATTAGTTTTGCTGCAATGAGCTGGATGTTCTGTATGGACATAATTCCTACACAGGCTTTGTAGATTACGTACTTCTAAATTTTAGAAACTTGCCCACCAGAAATTTGCTGAAAGATAATTTTAATGAAAGAAACTATTTAAAGCACTGCTGTCAATAGAGTTGATTTTTACCACATACTCAGGCACTCACAAAATCAGAGTACAAATTCCTACAGTGTCCTCAGAAAGCAGCTACCAAGTGGATGCATATGAAGTGAGAGCAGAAGCACCATGGAAGATGGAGGAAGGGAGGCAGCAGTGACCAGGCCTAGTGCTGGCCCTGGAAGCTGGCTGTCCCTTAGCAGCCTGTATTGGTAATGGAGAGAAAGACATTTTGGTAGATGCATAGCACACAGAGTAGTGTAGGTGCGAGTGCCCTCAGCTTGCTGCTAGAGGAGACTAGGAAAGCTGCCACCCTTCAGCTGAAGTCAGTCTGTGGCAATGCACTCCCTAATATTTGAAATACCAACTTCAATGAGACCATAAACACTGTTTTCCGTGGGCAGAAATACTGAACAGAAGTCATTTAAAGTTAATTAAAGTGTAAGAAACTAAGGTTGGTAACATGTTTTCCTCTTATATGTAATACTCAAACATTTGAAATTCCACAAAACCTGGATAGAAGAATTTTCTTTCACATCAATTTTAGTAATGACTTGACTAATTAGTAATGACTCAGGGAAGCAGATACCACATATTAAACAACACAGGAATGAAGAGGGCATGGTATGTCTTGGGGCAGAACACATCCTTCAGCTGAGAAATTAGTATCAACAAAATTTATCATTTGGTTATAACTATTATTTTCCCATATTACCAGTCAGCTGAATGAATTTAATCTGTTGCAGACAGCACATATTATTTAAGTTCACCCCCTCCTGTTATGGATGCTTTAAAAATAATAGAAAAAAATTCTTGTCTTCATTCTCTATGCACTAGGTTAGAAAATTCTTTGTTAGAAAGAAACAGCAGAGAGTTTTCAGATAAGGCATTATCAGGAACTGTACCCCAGAAAAAAATCTAGAGAAGAATCCAGGAAAAAATTCCAAGCTACTGCATGCTGTTAATTTATTTCTATAATAAATATCCAAAATCTGATTTTTAGGAAAGAGTGTGAGCTGCCAGCCAGCAGCGCACCTTTATTTAGTAGAGTGCCTAGGCAAAAGGTTTGCTTTAAACAAATTCTCCAGTTTCATTGACCTGAGAACACTTTTCTGGGGTCAGAATGAGAACTTGACATACAGGCCTGGAGTTAAACATATACTGATTTACAGTCTGAATCAAATTTACAGTCTGTATCAAATTTTGCCTCTAGGATCCATTCATAACAGCTGTTGCTGTAGTGTAAGACCACAGAGTTAGAATGTAGGAACTCACCCTTCACACCTTCATCAGTGATGAGATACAGTCAGCATCAGCTCAAGTGATCTGTGGGATCCTGCCATGTTGATTCCTTTTCCTGGTTTAAATCTGATTCCTTCATGTGGTGATAAAACAGGGTTGATTTATACATATATATATGTAAACAATTTTTAATATCCAGTTCTTTCCTAGACTACTGAAGGCAGGTATTACTGTCAATTAATTGCTCCTTTTATTATATCCTTTTTTAATGCTGATGTGAAAGTCATGAATTACCATAAAAAGTGACAATGGCACAATCAATAGATATGTTAAAAAAAAGCAGTATGGGAATAAAGAAGTATTTATTAACACGAAATACAAATGTGCTGGTTTATTTAGATTATGCAGAAGTTTTAAATGTCTGTGGTCAATAAAACTGAAGTTTAAGATGCTTAAATACCTGAAAAATGAAGCAGATATTAATGTTTATTAAATAGTTCCATTTGTCATTTAAGGCTGTGGATTTGACACGAAATTTATGACACATAAATAATAAGATACATTATAGATCACTCACTGTTCTGTTTTTCTGTCAGTAAAACTTCTCTACCAGTCTGAAGAAATAAAAGGTATCTTCAGGCTTTTGAGATAGCAAACACCATGTGTGGGATGTCTGACAAAATAGCACATAGGAGAAATAAGTATCAAACCATAATGACTGAAAAAAATATAGTGAAACATGAAACCCAGCAGCTTACCCAACAAAGAAATTTAGCATATAGAGAATGAGAAGCCATGCTGGAGCTCTGAAAGTCAAAAAAAGGATCAGTGGTTGTTGGGACCAGAAAGTCTCCAGTGGCTTTTGAGAACTCCAGCACCAAGGCATGAAAGAAGGACAAAAATACTGCTCTCAGTAGATGTGATCTACACCCTGCAGATGTCAGGGCAGCACCTCAGAGAGACTACTTTTATATCTGTCCTTCTAACAAATTCTTCAGAAAAGCAATGATTTTGCCTCTGAAATTCTCCAAGTGCATATTCCTGCTGAATATTCTTTACACTGTGTTCCTTTATGCTGTGGTTTCAGGCAGAGCACGCTGTGTATTTGTATGGCGATGCACTAGCCTGCGTCCTTACCAGAGGCTCAGAAAGGATTCTTGCAGAATAAGATGCCTGATCCTAGGACAGCAGTGCAGAGGAAAAATGGCTCCTGAGCTTAACAAAGATGAGCAGAAGGGAAGCTCCTACTTACAGTTTACCTTGTTTATCAGGTGTTGGTAGGCAAAAACCACTTGACATGCATTCTCAGGATGAGACAAGATGAGAGTATGAGATGGGCTGCAGGTTTTGAGACTACACCTCAGCAGGAGAAATGCTGGCAATAGGGAGAATTGTGTTGCTATCCTACTGGTGACCTCCAAATCTTAGGACACACCTGTTTTAGGTCCCTGAGCACCAGCAGGCTCCTCTAAAGCTCCCCCAACTCCTACTCTGTATAAACACCTAATTCAGCCAGATCAGAATAGTCCAGCAAAATGACTGGAAAGTTTCTCAAATAATTGAATTTTTTTTCTTCCACTCTATTCAAAGTGCCTTAAAAAATGGGAAAAAAGCATGTAAAATTCACAGGGACTCTTTTCGTAATGGGAAAACACACTGGGACATTCTTTATATTAAAAAAAAAACAACCCTGCCTGTTTTTTCTGCATTTAATCTCACTGTGAAAATATATGTCTATCAGAATATAAAAATTGTTGCAAAGTCAGAGAGAAATAATTTTAGCAGACCCCTGTCAAATTATTAACAAGACATACCATGGAGAACCACAAGGAAAAAAGGAAATCTCATAAAATACAAAAGGTCAAAGCTCTGAAAGAAACTTCTGTCTTATAATTAATTTTCTACATTCTGGCTCTGTTCTCAAGCACAGAAACCTTTTAAATTAAATTATCTTCCAGTAGAGAAATACATGGTATTATAATGCAGAAGAACATAATGCTACTTTAATATTCTACAGTATATAAGACAGCACAAGGCACCGTATTTTACTTTTAAATTTTGGCAAGCCAAATAATTTTAATTTCTTAGGCATTTATCTATTACATATTTAGAACATACAAATTCACCCCATCATCCTGAAATCTTTTTGCTTAGAAATATAATGGGTCAGATTTCCATTCATCCTGCATTTACATTTATATCCATTTTAAAGACCCTTTTACCTGCCAGAATGATTTAAATTGACCTTGCTGAAAGTAAGGTCTACATTTTATTTTTAAAACCTTATTATTCAAAAAGACATTGATTATCCGGCAAAGTACACCGTATGACACAGACCCTTAGCTGGGTAATATTGTTGCAATTTCATTTAAAGCAGTTAAGTTATGTGGGGTTCCCTCAGCTGGGAATCTAGTCATGAATATTTTATGGAAGTAGAAGATATATATTTTAAGTAGTAACACATAGAGCTCTATTGTGCATATTTGGCAAATATTTCTGCACTTCAACCAACCGTGGAAACTGTGAGTTTGGAAGCTAAACATACCAGTTATACCCAAACTATATCCATACCCGTCTTTTAATTTTGCAGATCTTGATCAAACCATCCATTGTCTTGGAGACTATCCAGTTTTGTGCCATTGCATCTGAACACAGACTATTATAAGGCTATATATAATTTATTTAGAACAACCCTAATTATTATGAAAATACTTGGGTAGGTAAAGCTCATTTTTTTTAATACCAGACCTGATTTTCACTGTCACCTGTGAGGATGGAATTGCACCTTGACAAGATAGTGAACAGTCCCATCTCCCTTTAGATTCTGGACATAGGTCTCAAGGAGAATTTACGTGGTTCATAGGTCTGGGACAGATGGTGCATTTCATTCTAGCAACACTAACTCCTGTCAGTGACAGCAGATGAAAATGGGGTTTGGGGTTTTTAAATTTAAAAGTCTGTGTTATTAAAACCAGCTCTAATCAGTTGGGACTGAAGGCCCATTTATGTTTTCATTTGCTGTGGTGAAATGTCAGAGTTATCCCATTGTGTACTGTGAAATTACTACAGGGTTTTATTTTCATAAATGAGAACAGAATTTTCTTCTTAATCCTTTCTTTGGAACTAAGTGATTATAGCCTGAATTGCCACTGTGAATTACAAAACTGTATGTCCCCATGTAAACAAATTCTACAGGTCTCACACAGTCCTTTTTTAGCATGCCTACACTGATTTTACAGGAGTTTGACATCAATCAAAAGCTGAATTAAAAAAGACAGCAACTCCTCTTCCAACCAGAATTTCCTAATTTTATTCTTTGTTGGGTGTCCTCTGTAGTGACAGTGTTCCTGTGGTTCATATTGTTTCTAATGGTCTTAGATGGACACTCCTGAAAATTACTTCTTTGAAAAAATATAATCAATAAATAAACCTTTCTGCTAAACATAAATTTACACATAACTGTACAAAGGAAACAGAACAAAAGACAGCTGATGAAAACCATAGGTAGTAGCAGGTCTGACTATGTCTTATAATAAAATTCAGATACAACTTCTGTGAACATTAAAGCAGTAAAAGGGGCAAGAATGCAGAGCATATAATTTCAAAGTGAAAGCAAAGTTCCTTGGAAAAGGAAGAAAAACATTACTCATTTTGTACTTGTTACATAATTGCACTTGTCCTTGGACACATTTCACTTGCAATCACATTTCCAGCAGTTTGGTGCGGAATTTTTATTACTTCTTTATATTTTTTCATCATCATCAATATTTATTTTTTTAAATGTGACTGGGCTTGCCTGCTTTAAAGAGGTTTTTGAAACATCTGTGTGCATGGTGGACATGGCTATAGTCTCATAATCCTCCTCACGGGAGTGGAAATGACAAAAATGAAATAAAAACTGCAGGTCCCTTTGGAAGTTCTTATTGAGAAACCCATAGAAGATGGGGTTTACACAGGTAGAAATCATGGCAGTGAGGTGGCAAATCAGGAACAACAGGTTGTGGCTGCAGGTAGCAACAGGCAGAATTTCATGATTCCAATCAAACACGATATTGAAGATGGTCAGGGGCAGCCAGCAAACTGCAAATGCGACCACTATTGAGATCAGCATGATGTTGATTCTTTTGGTTTCAGAGGATCTGTACTTACTGTCTCTTATCTTGTCCATCATGCTGTTCCTCTTTTTTAACCGTATGTATATCTGCAGGAAGAAACACATGGGATAAATTAGCCTACCACTGTCACCTTTGCAAAGATAAACATCAGAAAAAGTACATATTGAAAGAGAATTCTATCTTACCTTCACATAGCAAATAAATATAAAACAAAGGGGTCCAAAGTACTGAATCACCAAAAGCGTTGTGGTATAAGAAAGCCTGGCAGTGTCCAAGGGGAACAGGTCCAAGCACACATATTTGTCCTTATATTCATCAAATGTTACATTTCTGAAGGGCTCATCTGTTAACACGTGGTAGATCAGGAAAGGCAAAGAGGAAGCTGTGGCTAAAATCCATATGGCAGCAATCCCCATGTAGGCATGTCTGTTGTTTGGTCTCCAGCCGCGGGGATTGATGATCAGCTGATGGCGCTCAATAGCAATGAGGACTAAAGAAAAGACTGAGACGGTGATGGAGGCACATTGCACGAAAGGGTTCAGCTTACACATGGCCTCCCCAAAAATCCAGTGGTCCATTAAAGTATACACAAAGGTAAAGGGAAGACACATGATGGTCACTAGGAGATCAGAAAAGGACAGATTGACAATGAGAATATTGGTAACATTGCGCATCTCCTTTTGTTTTAAAATAATGACAATCAAGGCCAGATTCCCAGAGACTCCCAGAATTATCACAGTACCATAAGCCAAGGCCAAAGTGAAGACCATGGCCAAAGGCACATGGCAATCCTCATCCTCAAACTGCAAGATCTGTGAGCTCGTCTCTGAAAAATTCAAGTGACCAGAAATATTTCCCAGTGGGGCCAGCATCGAGGTATTCATGTTCTTTCCAGCTCGCCGTCGACCTTCGCTGCCGCAGCTTTCATCCAGACCGCTCCGAGTTCAGAACGCACCCATCAGCCCCGCAGCGGACCCCGGGCCGAACCCGCTCCTCAGCGCCGCATCTCCCTCGCACCACCTGGGGAGAAGCGAAGGAGCAGGGTCGGTCACCGTCGCGCCCGGGTCCCGCAGGGAGCGGAGCTGCCCGGCCCGGCCAGACCCGCACGGGCACCAAGTCCCTGCGCAGGGCGGCGGTGGCGGCGCCCGGGCCGGGCGGAGCGGGGCTGAGGTCTGCAGGAAGGAGACAGAAAGCAGGACCGAAGCTCAGGACTGGAAGTGAGGACACGACCCCTGCCTGTTCCTGCCGGCACAAGTTACACGACATAGAGAGCTGAGAAGCAATTTCAGTCTTCCACCAGTGCAGCCTCCACTTTATGCTTTACATCTTCATTTCACAAGTTTAATCTGCAAACGTCTAAGTTCTCAAACTGCTTTAAGTCAAATGACACCCAGTCATCACATGAGAGGGGGAAAGCCCATCTAATGCGAGGGGTGGAAAAATTACTCAAAAAATTGCTACATTCTTTTTCCCTAATGCATGCACTTGATGTTGAGAGACCAGCAGCACTGGCGCCAAGTCAAAGGCAAATCAGGAACTGTGAACAACTTAATTCAGCTAGCAGGGCTGTGCGGCAAAGAAAGAACAAAACAAGGCAAAAGATGGCAAAATTTAAACACTGCAGGATATTTCTTTAGCCATGCAACACAAATAGGTATTCTTGAATAACCACCCCTTTGCAAGGCCTTGGATTTTAAAAATTTGAAACTCAAGCATGTGCATTCAGGAGGAAAATTAAAAAATAAAATCAAGTTAATTGATAAACAATTACTAAACAATCAATAACCTGACACACCTTTACTTCAATTCACCACTAGTGGCACTGAATCTGGACATCCATAGTGTCACTGAAGTCTGCACTGAGTCTGAAACTTTGCTCACTCCCATGAGCTACATTTATTGCTCATTTAACCTTAGGTTATGGTAATGAAATAATGCCACTTAAAATTCACACAAGTGGGTTTCAAACCCGGCTCCATATGGCATTTATCACAAAAGCTGTAAAAACACTGCCCACTAAAATGTACTTCATTAAACGTAACCCTGAATAGGCAAGCTTTTGGTCTTAAATAATACTGTTTATAAATTTGTGTGCCACCCAAGACACTGGAGAAGAATCGTCTTTGTTCTTGGTGACAGACACTCTTTTAACCAGCCGCATGCTGGGGACCAGAGCTGGGGCTGCCTCCTCCATAGGGCAGAGACAGCGTGTGGGGGCTGGGCTTGCAGCTCCAGCTCCTCCTGACGGTCAGACAAAGGATGACCATGCCAATGCCATGTCTTCTCGGTGCCATGTCATAAGCTCACCTCAGCTGGCTCTGCTGGCTTTTTATAATCCCCACACGGCTACATGAAACCACAATAGGCAATGTAGCTTGCCTCTGAGTGACATTTTACTGTGAAAGTTAACAGCAGTGATTTCAGACAAAAGGCATCTCTGAGGTTTGGCTACACTGAGTTTCAAGATAGCTAAGCACGCACCTGAGCATTCTCTCTCAGACCTGCTGCCTCTGCTAACTAAATGTATTGGATCTCCTAGTCCACCAAACCTGTTTTAGGCTCCAATAAAGAAATTTCCACTACAAGGACCTCTTGAAGCATCACTAGAGCCAGAGCCAGAAGTAGGTGCTTTATGCCAAGGGAAAGAGTCTGGGTAATGTGGAAAGCCAGGGCTTTTTGATTCTTGCAGTATGACTATCTCATAGTTCAAAAATCACATCTGTATTAATAATGACCTCCACCATCACTTGTACAGCATGAGGTGGGCAGTCCAGCCCTGTGACTTGATGGGATAATGTCAGCAGCAGAATGGGCAAAGAGCCATGTCTGGCAAGGAGAGAATTGGGCAGGTTCTCTCAAAAACTGGGTGCAAACTGCACCCAGCAATAAGGTGTCCTGGATTTCAGACTCTTGGTTTTTCTACTCACTTAGCCAAGCTCTGCTTTTGCTTATTTAATAAATATCAGACTTAAAACCAGAAAATGCTGCTGCTCCTTCTGCTCTCACCTTTCCCCATAGCACAGATGCAATCTAAGAGCATGTCTGGGAACCAGCTCAGAAACACGGCACTACTGTTAAGTGACAGAGAGTTGTTCTTTCCTGTCCCTTTCCAAAATGGACCAGACATCAGGAGGGGATGAAGTTGCATCTGCTGGACAGGTGCACTGGTCCTTGCCCCCTACACCACCAGCTCCCAAATCAGGAAGGAGATTCCTCCCCATTCTGAGTGCTGGTTTCGGGTGAGGAAAGCCCATAGCTCTGCAGACTCCTCTGGATGACTGCACAGTCTCCCCCACCACACACACCCTCCCAACTTTGCATGAGAATATTGGTCAAAAGTTTAGCCCTGACAGACAGGATGAAATATTATGCTGTGAGGTGACTAGAAATGCACTGTAAAACTATTAGAGCTGTTCAAAAGCAAGCACATAATGCTGTCAGCCCAAGCTGATGGTTCACCCAGCCACTCACAAATGCAACCTGGAACCTACCCTTCCCTTAGATTTTGTCATCTGCACCTAAGAGAGCAAGCAAACACCAGCCTCATCAGCATACAACCACCCACAGTCACAGGAAAGCAATCACAGGGGAAACTCACCTTGCAACTGCTCTGCCCGTCTTTGGTCTGCTCAGAGGCTGGCTCCGGAGGATCCTCTGGTATTTCTCTAGCTGAGATACTAAAGATTGGTGAGGAAGGTTGTAGACACCCTCTTAAAGCCGAACTCCACCTTACCTCAGTATCACATGATGGTGCTCTGCTGAGTAGATCCTGAAAATCTCACTGCAAGCACATCACCTTTAAACTGCACATCTGGGGGTGGGTTGCCTAGTAATTCCGAAAGTAATGCAATTATATATTGAAACAAAGGAGGGGGGTGGTGGGGGGAAGAGCACAAGGAAAAGCTCAGAAGGGAGACAGTTTCAAATCGGGCTGCCTGTTTCAGCACTTTGTCTGCAAGTTATTGCCATCTTGTGGCCAAACTAAAGATGGAAATAGAAGCTGTAGGAAGGCGGACGAGGAAGAGTCTAAGCATAAGAAGCAGGTTACAAAGTTTGGGCTGGGCTTTTTAAACCAGCAGAACTGGCCTGTATTTATCATGAATAGTGATGACTGGCTCAATAAGAAATGTCAAGTTGCTGAAACACCTTGTTTTTCCACTCAAAAAAAGCACTGTACTCGTCTGCTTTGATGGGCATAACAGACAGTGAGTTGGGAAGTCTGTGAGAAGTTACTCAAATAAACTTAAGCAACACTTTGAAAATGCCCTGACAAAATCTACAGGCTGTGTTAGGAGTTTGGATTTCTTGGAAAACAGAAGTTGTCTGACTCTTCCAAGGCTCTAGATTAAATTTTCCAGTGTAAAGAGTTCCAAGTTCTTAACATTATTACCGTCAGTCATAGACCTATATGGCAACACTGCTGTGTCGTGGATAACTCTCAACTGAAGAGCTATGGTAATTACAGCTAAAAATATTAGTTGCACATAGTAAATGATTGTAACATTTTTTTTGTGGAAGGAGCCTCATAGGAAGATTTCAGAACCCAACAGTAAGATTGATGTTTACACTGTATTTCCAGGATCTCAGCTCGACTGTATTGTAACTGCAGTCCTTGATGTAAGAAAGGAAAGTGTAGATTGCTATAAAAAAGTAGCTGTGGTGCTGCTGATATTTTAACAGCAGCAGGCAGAAGGTAAGTGCAGGCTATATATAATGCCTCTCAAGAAATTCAGTCATACCTGGGTCATTAGCACACACCCATCCTTGACAGAGCAGACCAAAGGTGGGGACACTCAGGCTCCAAGCTGAAGGTCTCATAAAGAGAGTATTTCCACCTGAAGCAGTGACACTCTAAGATATGTACAACTGAAGACTCTCATTGCTATGGGTGTGGAATGATTAATTCACAGTAAAAAAAAAAAAAAAAAGGTAAATTGCTAGGCAGAGAAAAAGCTTTTTTTTGTCATGGCATAATGTTCCCACCACTTCCCTGTAACACTTTTACCAATATGGTCAAAAAGATGGCTACTTAAAAAATTAAAATAAGCATTCTGTGATACAGAATTGTGGTATTCTGCCAACAGGTATCCTGAGCAGAGATACATTTTTAGGACCAGTTCAGAGTAAGATGCCTAGGTTTACATGACAAGCTGGGGAGCTTCAGGGATGGCTTCCATGAGAAAACACCAGGAGCTTCCTGCATGCTGAACAGAACAGGTTCAATGCCCACAGAGGCCACTCACTTAAGAGTTTGACTCAAGGATCCTTGTGGGTCCCTTCCAACTCTGAATACACTGTGACACACTTCAAAAAAAGAACCTATTTTCAGCTGACTCCAAAATGAACCCACCACTAGGCAGAGCAGAGATTCCCTTGCAGCCTGTGGTGAGAACCATGGTGACACAAGTTGATTTCTTGCAGCCTGTGCAGGTCCATGATGGACTAGATATCCATGCTGTGGTCCACAGAGATGAGCACACACAGGAGCAGGTTTGCCGGCAGGAATTGTGCACCCCATAGAAAGGACCCATGCTGGAGCAGCTCTTTAAGAATTGTAACCCATGGGAGGTGCCCCATGCTGGAGCAGGGGAACATCATGAGGATGAAGAAGCAGAAGAGATGTGTGACGAACTGACCAGAATTCCCATTCCCTGTCCCACTGCACAACTCAGGGGGGTGGGAATATAGAAGAGTTGGGAGGTAAGAGTGATGTTGAGCCTGGGAAGACAGGGGTGTAGGAAGTTGTGCATGTTTCCTTTGTTTCTCACCATTTTACTAAATTTTAAATACATTAGTGTGCTGAAGAGGCATTCATTTACTGTCCTAGTGAAATGCTTTTGTTTCTGCAACATAAATTTCTGAATTTTCAGATCTGATGATCTTCTTTCTCCTCCATTTTGTCATTAGTCAGGAGAATCTCCATTTCAGCAGTAAATGAAGTGATTCATAATACTTCTCTTTTTAATGGATAGTACATACAAGAATTTCAAATGTTGCATAAACACAGGCAAAGCAAACTTCCCAATACCCCTTTTACACTATGCAAAAATAATAATTATCTATAAGGCATCAAATATAGAGCCTACATGCCATTCAGTGACCTGAACTCACAGTGATGGCAACGAATATTCATAGTTATTCACACTGAAGACAGATGCAAGGTCAGGCTTTCAACAGTGCAGTGGTGCAATGGGAAGGGCTGCCTCAGTCACTGAGTCTTTCAAATATGTGTGCTACACATGACTGTATTTACATATATATGAACAAAGGCTATAACCTGAGTCTGCCATACAGTTGTGTGCCCACCTCAGATGACTGAATCTGTTGGAGTTGTATCAGTCTTCTCTGAAGCACTTCACATGCATGTGAGCACTAAACATGCTAAAAAACAATCATTATAATAAACAGAGACTGACTGTTTTCAAACTTTGCATTATAGTTGCAAAAAATCCCCATGTTGTGCAGTAAATGCTGCATAGCAACAGGTATGCTCTGTAAGAAAATTGGGCATTAGCAGGTCCTGGCTATTCTGTGCATCTCCAGTCTCAAGACCAAGCTGAGAGTCTCCAGCTGGAGCTCCAAGCTCACAAAGGCATCAAATGATTTCTCAGTAACTAATTTTATTGCTGATGACTGTCAGGAGACAAGAACACTGGAATAGTAAGATAACCATTGTATTAAAGATTATCCTCTCCCATGGAATAAATTTTTCAGTACATCAAAGGCACCCTGGACTGGAAGACTGTGTTTGTTTGTGTACATATGTTTATTTTTGTGAAGGCATGACATTGCAAAAAGAGAATAAGTACAATAAACAGAATACAAGTATTTAAGCTGAGGAAATAGAACAGTCTGAGTAAAAGACACAGAATTGCTTTGAAGTAAAAACATTGAGATGGGAACAAGACATTTTTAAGAAAGATGTAGAAAAAATATACCAAGACATCAATCCCCATTAAAATTCTTTCTCACTGCAACTCAAAAATGGAAAATGAGTCTGTCGCTTTCATAGCAATGTATTGTCATGTGTTCAAGCAATGCAATCCCTCTATAAAACCTAAAATCCACCAAGTGAAAGAACACTAGGACTGTAATTTCTACTTCTATTCTTTATAAAACAAACTGAAGTCACCACTATGGAGATGAATGAAAACACTCTCTGAAAGGTTTTTTAATTTTATTTTTTATTGTTTTCATTTTCTAGTAATGAACATCAGTACCACTGAAATACTGTGACTTGAATTTCACATTACTCAAAGATAAGGGGACTCTTGTTCCTTGGGGCAAAAGTCTGTCATCAGTATACTAAATAGGCCTTTTGCTGTTGAATAAGATTTGATTAGCAGCAAATTCTGTTTGGCTAAGAGCATGTTTATTCTGACACAACTGCATCTGACACCAAACATAACAACACTTCATTTGACTGCTAATGTCACAAATCCTAATGAGCTTCATGAATGATTATGTGGTTAATCTCTACTGACAGTCTTGCTGCTGCAGTTCCATTTTCAACAATACAGCCAAGTTAACTAGTATAAGTCTATCCCGATCACACAAAATAATATCTAAATGCTGCTTGAGATATAACCTAAATTATGCCCACCTGGCTAAAATACTAAGTCATGTTTTGTGCTGTGGCCACCTTGCACTGTCCACTCTATTCAAACTTATGTATGCTGATACACAAACTCTCATCTGGGTTCAGATGAAGCAGAAATAGGTCCCATGATCATCCAGATGGGTCAATGCACCAGCCAAAAAGTGTGATGACACATTAGGCAACAAAAATTATTAATTCAAAGCTAACTCTTGGAAGTACTATATTAGCTAACTGTCACATGTCCTGCCTTTTATCACCAAGACAGGTCAACCATTGCCACCTCTTCATTAGTCCAAGGCTCACCACTTCAAGCAAGGTAAGAATCTGTGGAAGAGATGTGCCATCAAGAAGCCAGAGATTACTGGTATCTCACAAAAACTCTCAAATTCTGTATTAGCTATGTCTTACCATTTAAACTATCTTGCCCCATGGATAGATGCTCCATTGGTATCAGACTTTACAGTAACATTAGACTTTGACTCATGGCTTAGGACAATGGACTTCATGCTGTGGAACTGGACATTAGGTAGCTTAGAGCCTTTTTTTTCCCACTGACTTCCATTGGAGATCTGAGACCGCATGTCTTTCACAGTTGGCCTTTAGTGGCTACATTTTCTAAGATATTGGAAAGATACTCTCAAAAGAAAGATATGCATGGAAATGTGGTAAGAAACATGTCAAAATTAATTTGTATTTATATAGTCACAGAGTTGTTCACTGTGTTTTCTGTTGTGTCCTTCTGACTCAGGAATCTCAACCTTCTGTCTCTGATGCACAACTTTTCTTCCCCAGCTCCTCCAGAACACGTATCTTTCATCATTACCATCTCTTACTTTCTCAAGGACTCCTCTATGGTTTCAACAACTCTGTGGTGGCTGGTTTCTAGGGAACTTGCACTATAATCTGCTGTCACTCCTGACATTTGATACCTCTAATGTCAGTACCTTTCCTATCTCTAGATTACTGATTTTATTATTCAGTAGTATTACTGGCAAGACAGAGGTACACAAGCAGTGAAAAGGAAAAAATTATAATAGTCTGAATAGTAACTGCCTCCGATGTGTGCAAGTGTCAGGGATGAATTGTCCAAATACAACTGAGAGAAACCTGGTGTTATTTACAGGTCTGTGGGGGGAAAAAAATTCAAACAAGCCCACACCTGCCAGTACACTACTGGTTGATAAACCCTTCTGAAATAAGACAACCAACAAAAAAAGTACAATATTTATTCTTAGAGAAAATTGTTTTGAGGGAAGAATACTTGTCTTACTGACTGTTCCTGCTAAGAAGCACATAATTTCTGAAGGCTGCTTGGGAAACTCTACTAGGTGACCTCCCACCTTCGAAATGGGTTAACATGAAGGTAGACTGTACCTTTATGAAGGTACAATGGCATCCCACATAAATCACAATTGTGCAAGGTAGGAAACCTTAATTTCCCATCCATGGATTCTGCCATAAAATTTGAGTTTCTTTTTAAAGATTATGTTGGTCTGCCATAGCCAGAAGTTTTCATATAGGTATAGTGTCTCTAAAACCCCACTGTTTCCAGGAGGCAGCTTCCACTTCAAGCAGTGGGGCTAACATGTGGGAAGCTGTCCCAGAACAAGGGACATCCAGCTAAGTAGGTACCCTAGGAGAAAGTCTTAATCACCTCCATCACATGTTAGAACCAGAGTGGGTTTTTATCTTCAGGTCAAATATTTGAGTGAAAGGCTTGAAAACCATCAGTACTAGGTAGGAAGATGGTTGAAAATGCTAAGAACAGCTGCTCAGGCCTAAAAAGGATTAATTCTGTTCTCTGATGTGACTAACAGGAAAGCTGTCTTAAAATAATGCAATGGATTGGCGCGTCACTTCCACTGTCAGCTCCCTGTGCTCCACTTGTACATGCAGTGATTCACCAGCAGTGGGTGGTGGATAATGCAGAAGCGAGTGAAAGATGAGATGAAATCTTCCTCACTACCCTGAGCTCATCTGCTGAAGATTATTTGTTCCTTGATCACTCAATGAGTATTTTCTAACCCAAGTTAAATCAGAAACCTCATCGGACTTTTCAAAGGTTATTTTACAATATGATTGATCCAGCTGTCTTCGTTTTGTGTGGTACGGTCTTTCATGGCTAATTATACTGACAGCTTTTCTGCAGTGCTGTGTTAAAATCAACTGTTGAAGAAGCACCTTGGCAAATGGGAAAGTCATTACTTTTTTGTGTCAGATTCTGCCACTTGTGCTCCCAGAGACCTGAATGCCACTCAGTTCTACAGCAGCTCTGTAATAGGACTGTGATCAATGACTCTCCTTGTGCTAGAAGATAACAGCTGGTGAGAACAGGAGAATTTGTGTTTTCATGCTTTGTGCTATGACATACCCAACAATTTTTATGCTTTAAAATATTGCTCACTTAAGAAAATGTCCTGCCTTCCCATTCATTGTTCAGATAAAATTAAAACCACCCTTCAGATATTTTCCTCTGTAAGAACCAAGTTATTCAACTCAGAAAGGAAAACTGGGGGAAACCCATCGCCTACCACATGTTCTAAAATAAAAATTAAAGGGTGCTCGAGCAGCATGAAAAAACACCTGAGGAGCTCCTCTCCGGCCGAAGCGAGGGGAGCTCAGGTCAGCGCTCTGTGATTGCCTCTCTGTGCTCCCACTACCCCACGTCCTGAGACTCGCAGCGCGTTTCACCTTTGGAAAATGCGGTGTCCTGAGTTCCGGGTGAGGCACTGAGAGCATCCCGTAAGCACTGGCGAGCGCGGGGCATATTTACCGTCGCACTGTATTTCCATGGAAACTCTGTCACACCGTGCAGCGGTGAAATACCGGACTCCGGGGCCGCCAGGAGCGGCCTTCCGAAATGCGTCCGCGTGGCCGCTCCAGCCCCAGCCCTGCCGGGCGGGCGGCGAGCGCGGCAGAGACAGCGGCCCCGCCGGCCCCGGGGCGCGGCCCGCGGCCGCAGCCGAGCCCTGGCACCGCCGCAGCACCCGCCTGAGGCGCCGCCGGACCGGGGGCTGCGCGTTTTCCCCGCGGAGCCGCGCTGTGCCCGCCCGCGGCGGAGCCGTGAGCACGGCCCGGCGCTGCCCCGCTCGCCTCGCCCCCTGCGCCCCTCCTGCCCCGGGGCTCCCGCAGCGGGAATGCGCAGGTAACGGGGCGGGCTCGGATCGCTCCCCTCGCGGGGACGCGCAAGTTTCCGCGGGCAGCGCCCGGCCAGCAGTGGCGCGGGGCAGGGCAGGGGACCCGCGGGGAGAAGGAGCCAGCGAGGGGGTCCCGGCGCTCCGGGACAGGGACGGTGCGCGGAGTCGGACGCGGTGCGGGCGCGCTCTGCAAAGGGGATCCGAGCGAGGTGTACGAGGGAAACGGGAACAGTTCCCGGTTTGGTGCTATTGTCTCTGCGAGCCGGGAGCTGCTGCGCACCCTACCAGAAAATGTAGCCACGCATTTCAAGTTTTCCTGTTCTGGCCAGCGAAGAGCCCATTACGTTCCATAACATTTCCTTGGAGCTGGAGATAGATTCTTATTAGTTGCCTTTGGCATATTTTGGGAAGTTGTATTCTTGTTTTTCAGGATAATGCAGTTCGTCTTTTAGTTAGGCACAAAAAGAGGCATACCATTAACATACACAAAAGTCCGTTTTTCTGAATTTCTTAAGTTATTTCAATCTTTTGAATTCTCCCAGGTTCTCAGGCTAGTTTTTTGCTGTTGCATGTAATGAACATCATCTGAAGAAGCAGTTTTTCATCTTTAGTTTGTGTTGTGAATGCAACACTTGAGTGGCTTCAAATTTTATCTCGGATGTTATCTCAGGCTTTAATGATGTGAAGGCGTCATTTCTCCAGTTGTAACAATGTCGCTCAGTGCTTTCCTTAAGCTTCGGTGGTCGGGCAGTAACAACCTGTCGTATATTAACTGTTTACAGCTATGTAGAACTTTAAAGACCTTTCTGACTTTTCCTGTGCAATCTTGGTAGTACTACAGTATTATGGTGCAGAGAGGTTGTATTTCCTTGGTAATTTTCATATTTCGTTTCCTCCCTGTATGTGTTCATCTTTTTTTTTAATTAATTAACATAGACAAGGGTCCCATAAGACTATAAATCATTCATGCCTATAACGATTAATTGTCCTGTTACAAGGATTGAACTGAGTAGTCTATACAAGGACCAGTCAGCCAGTTAACTTAATAGGTATTAATATTGTAGGATGTAAGTCCTTATCCATGAATAAGCCTTAATATAAGTATCTCATCTAATAGAGGAACATTTCCTGAAAAAAACAATTGCCTTCAGAGTATGATGGTTGCTTGCCTAACTTTAGTATTCTTGAAAATTTCCCTTAGATATTTAGAAAAGACAAATATCCAGCCTATTAAATCTCCTAAATTATGATTTATGGATTTTGTATTTTAAATGACAGCTTTAAGTGAAATAATGATATTGATTATAAGATATTAAACATATTAAATTTTGGGTTATGTGGTACTTCTAACTCAGCTACACCTGAATAATGGTTTAATTTCTCTCTGTAAATCTCAGGCCTTAGATCAACTGCAACTGAAGCATGCTTTTGGTGAAAATAAGAATCATAGTAATCAGAGTCAGACTGAGGTATATCACTAATTAGCGTGATTTAAGGAGGTGTTATTTGAAATCTTTCAAGATCATAGTACATCATCTGTTATGAAATACATTTTACTGTAATTTTAAATGTTAACTGTATTCATTTGAATCTTACAGTAAACATTCAAATCCACCTTGGATCCTGCCATGAAACTGAAATCTCTCCTGCCTTGTGCAGCCTAGCCTTCTGTCTCAAGCATTCCATTGAAACTAAAGGAGACCTCAGCAAACCCATGGAAAGCTCACGGGGTGTAAGCTCATACAGGTGTAGCTGGGCACACTCGGGAGTTTACACAGACCAGAATCACAGAAAGGGGACCTCATTTGCTTCACTGATTGATGTAGGAGATGAAAGTGATCCAACCTTTGCAGCTGACTGCTAAAAAATCTCCATCAGGTACCTTCAGATTGACTAAATTTGAGCTTTAAAACAGATACAAGAGCACACTGACACTGTGCTGCATTCAGTTTAGAAACACACTTCACGTATGAGAAGGTTTTGAAAAGGGGTTATATTATTTAATTCTATTTCCCACAGTGTGATTTTCAGGAATCTCCATTTTCCCAAAAGCTACAGCCATGTGCTGTACTGGGATTGACCAACTGGCAAGAAGGAGTGTGAGAGAATCTCCCAAAATAGAAGCAGCTGTTAAAACAAAGAAGGAAGATAAATGCCAATAAGTGCACATGGCCCTGTGAAATCAGTGGCATGCTAATGAGTTTGGGGACTGAAGATCAATTATACAGGAGGAACACTTTTATTTACACCTTTACTGCCGGTGGCACTCAAGCTATGTTTTGAGCAGGAGAGGAAGCTCAGAGACAAGAGATCCATTTGGCATCTTTTGAAATTTGGGAGCAAAAGTCTGCAGAGGATAGTGTTATTCCTTCCCCTTCTGTCTTTCTGCCACTCTAAAGCTGTGATTACAGCGAGGTGGTGCAGAATGGGCTGCTCTGTACTGTACACTCCTGTGATGCCCTGAGTTTCCAAAGCAAAGCTATGCTGGGGGTTCCTCAAAAAAAAGTTATTTAGAGTCACATTTAGAAAAAAGAAAGAAATTTCAGCAGATTTGGAAGTCATTGTCATATACAGATCACACTGGTTTTGATTGGTTAGTAGCAACTCAGACAAATTAGCTCAGAAAAAAATAAGTAAAAAACTATTTACTTCATTTACTTCATTAATGAATATTTGTATAAAGAGAAGACTACTAAAATGAAAATTTCTGATACTGATTTAGAAATAGAGAGATTAGCTCACTTACAGAATCACTAGTCTCATTTAAAGTTGGTCTAGAGGCAAAAGTAGTCTCAGCATTGTTTGTTTATTGTATGGTTTCCCATCATTTCATTAAACACTGGGGAAAACCGAACAGAAATAACATGCATTAATTCATACAATTATTATATTTCTGTTATCTAAATTCACGTATCCAGTTCTTCTATTTTAGCTATAAAAAGCACTTTTAACATTGAGAGGAATTGGCAAGGCTGATTTCTTTTCATCTCTTTCTAACACATTACTAGCAAGATCCTACTTTTTTTTTTCATAATAAGTATTCTTACTTTTACATGAGGAAGCTTCCCATCACAACACACTGTCAGTGAATATTCTGAGGTTGTTTTATGGTTTGCATTTTTCTTTGGCACATGAGAGTAGGGACACATAATGTGAAGGAAGGAGCACATCTGCATGTGTAGGACATTGGCACTCTGGGGAACTGTATTAACATGCAGGTGTTTAAGGTAAACTGAACCAAATTCTCATGTATATCTTTTTGTTCTAAAATGAAGACTAATACATGAAGATTCTGTAGGCAGAATAACTTTCTGCTGAGCTAGGTTTTAACATTAGATGTTTCTGTGCTGAATAATTAGTAGTTCACTGAATTTTCAAATGGCTGTGTGGAGTTTGCATCCAGTTAACACTATCCTCTTTGTATTACATCCAGTCACTTTAGATGTTTTGTAGTAAGTTGTCCTTTCTGTTTAACGCATAATAGAAAATGGTTTCTATACACATGACATTAGGAACTCCATCTTGGATCATTGATAGTGGGTTTCCTGATAATTTATGAAAGCTCTCAATTACTTTGTGTTCGTTCTCTAATAGCAAGTAGGAAATGCTACTGAAGTTGTTAGCATATGCATTTTCAGGTGCCTTCTTTATAATTTGCTGTGATATAGTGATTAGGCATGTGTCCAGATAGTGACTGTCATTTCCTTACTCATATCAATGGGCTGTTATTCAAGATGGATTGCTTTTGTAGCTAACTGTTCTCTTATGGAAAGTCTGACAATATAGTCTATAGCAAGGCATATTTAAAAGCCAGTATGATAATGCAGAACCTTAAATTGCCATTCTCCCATGTGAGCAGCCAGGTAGGAGGCCTAGGTGTGCAGAACACCACATGATAAAACCTACATAAATAATTCATGTTGACCTGAAGTTGCACAGGATCTGCCTCACAGTAGACTAACATCACTAGTAATTTATTTGCACTGAGGTGATACAAAGTAAATTTATGTTCTTTACATTCTGATTAACAAAACATCATCATTACTTTAGATGCTAATTAATGCCTTTCTCGTTCTAAGCAGGACTCTAAAATGGATTTAGGATTCAAAGACCATAACAACAGACCACCTACCAAGAACACCTCTGCAACTGCAAAGAATTTTTCTGCCTGGGAAGACTACAGGAGTAGTATTGATGATATACAGTACTTTCTTATTGGGCTGTACACACTTATAAGTCTGGCTGGCTTTACGGGAAATCTGCTTATACTAGCAGCCCTACTAAAGTGCAAGCAGAAGACTATAATAAACATTCTTATAGGTAACTTGGCCTTTTCTGACATCTTGGTTGTACTGTTCTGTTCACCTTTCACACTGACATCTGTCCTGCTTGACCAGTGGATGTTTGGCACTGTCATGTGCCATGTAATACCCTTCCTCCAGTGTGCATCAGTTCTAGTTTCAACTTTGATATTAATATCTATTGCTGCAGTCAGGTACCGTATGATAAAATATCCCCTTTCTAGCAATTTAACAGCAAAACAAGGCTATTTGTTAATAGTGACCATTTGGGCCTTTAGCTTCACAATTTGCTCCCCTCTGCCAGTTTTCCACAAAATTGTTGACCTCAGCAAAACTCTGAATTTAGAAGCACTGGAGAACAGACTCTTGTGTATCGAGTCATGGCCTTCCGATTCCTACAGAATTGCCTTTACAATAGCCTTACTGTTCATGCAGTACATATTGCCACTGGCGTGTTTAACTGCAAGTCACACAAGTGTCTGCAGGAGCATAGGTTCTCGACTGTCAAACAAGGAAAACAAGTTTGAAGAAAAGGAAATGATAAACCTAGCTCTCCATCCCTCTAAGAGCACCAGCACACAGGTGCAGCCTGCTGGGCATTCCAGGTGGAGCTGTGCCTTTGGCAAAAAGCATCACAGAAGATACAGCAGAAAGACTTCAAGTGTGATGCCAGCTATTTCAAGGCATCATCAGGATACTCATTCAAGAGATCTCCCAGAAACCTCTGGCACAGAAAAAAGCCAGCTCTTTTCCTCCAGTAAATTTATCCCTGGGATTCCTATCTGTTTTGAAATGAAACCTGAAGAAAATACAGAGATCCAGGATATGATTACAGTATCCCAATCCATTGTCAGAATTAAGACAAGATCGAGGAGAGTTTTTTGCAGACTGACAGTGCTAATCCTAGTTTTTGGTTTTAGTTGGATGCCTCTTCACCTTTTCCACATTGTGACAGACTTTAATGCCACTCTCATTTCTAACAGACATTTTAAATTAGTGTATTGCATATGCCATTTATTGGGTATGATGTCCTGCTGCTTGAATCCCATCCTCTATGGGTTTCTTAACAACAGCATAAAAGCTGATTTAATGTCCCTTATTCTATGCTGCCAAATACTGTGATTTTATGTGCCCCAAGATAAAGTAAAACAACAAATATGGCTTTCAAGCCTACTGGTGTGCATAGCTGTAAAAGCTAAATTAGTTTAGTTTAGTTAGTCTGACTTGGTTGTGATTAGTAGCATTTTGTGTGAATGGATAGTTCTATGGCTGCATGCATTTCTTGCATTGGGCAGATATATATATATATATATATATATATATATATATATATATATATATATATATATATATGTTATGACATTCTTCTATCCGTTACACATAGAAAATCATGCCCAGTGTACAAAGACAGAATGCCATTTTCATTATCTGAAATGTTGGCAATCTGTACTTTGGAATTATACAGAATATACAACGCATAATAATTGTAAGACAGATTACTTAGACATATCAGTATTAACTGTCAGAAAACTATAATAAAATACATATTGTTTACTAAATAACTATTGTTGAGACTATTTCAGTGCCAACTTTGACTGTTTTCTAATATAATTAAACATCTCTTTTTGGATGTGATTAGAAAAATATTAGCTCTTTGACTCATAGTTTGCAAAATCTTTGCAAGATGCTTTGCTGCTGGTTCCTAGGTTACCTAACTCCCTGGAATGAAATTGAGGGTTGTTGCTCTTGTCTTGATTGTTTCCATCTTACTGTGTTTACCTGGTACAACCTATCTATGATTTCCTTAACCAATTTTCACTCTGACTTGTCATTTTATGTAATTGTCTGCCAGCCTGAACTTGTCTATAGTTATGCCTTTGTTCTTACAGTGATGACACCTCTGAACATACAACATGCTCCTGATCAGAGTAAGTCTTTATTACCTAAGCAAGTGATTGTGGAAAGAAACAGAAAATGGAAAGACAGCAGGATTTTTTCCTTACCATAAAGCAAAAGCTTACTGCACTTCATTGTAGCTGACCCACTTGCTTTGGAAAGCTGTAACAGCTTTCAAATAAGTGTGTGCATGTGTGCCTTGACAGGTGGGAGGGATGGGCAGAGTGGATTATTTTTAAATTCAGCAAAGGCAAGTGCAGGGTCCTGCCCCTGTGGAGGAATAACGCCATGAAACTGTACAGACTGGTGTCTGACCTGCTGAAAACAGCTCTGGGGTTCCTGGTGGACAACAAGCTGCCCATGACCCAGCAGTGTGTCCTTGTGACCAAGAAGGCCAATGGTGTCCTGGGATGCATTAGGAATAGCATTGCCACCAGGTTGAGGGAGGTGATCCTGCCACTCTACTCAGCCCTGGTGAGGCCTCAGCTGAGGTACTGTGTCCAGTTCTGGGCTCCTCAGTACAAGAGACATGGAGCACCTGGAGCAGGCCCATTGGAGGGCAACAACAGTGATTAAGGGACCAGAGCATCTCTCTTATGAGGAAAGGCCAAGGGAGCTGGGTCTGTTCAGCCTCAAGAAAAGATGACTGAGATGGAACCTCATCAATGCCTGTAAGTATCTGAAGGAAGAGTGTCAAGAGGATGGAGCCAGGTTGTTCTTGGGTACGATAAAGGGGAATGGGCACCGGAACATGAGGAAGAACTTCTTTACTGTGCAGGTGTCTGTGCACCAGAACAGGTTGCCCAGAGAGGTGGTGGAGTCCCCCTCACTGGAAATATTCAAGAACTATCTGGACGCAATCCTCTGCTAAGAGCAGTAGAATAATGCGCTTGAGCAGGAAGGTGGGACCAGATGATCCCCTGTGGTCCTTTCCAAGTTTACTCATTCTGTGATTCCTGCATCTCCCCTCTCTTCTTTTTAACCGGATCAGTACTTTTCCTTCCAAATTTAAATCGCATGCATCTTCTCTAAGTCATATTACATTTCACAGCACAAATGTAAAGAATATATATATATAAATGTATATATATTCTTTCCCCCCACATTATTCTGACTTAATAATCCATCTCTGACCTCAGGATTCAGTAAATGTGCAAAGTCTTTGCTTGGAGTTTTAAGCTGTAAAACCCTTCCCCAGGTCTAGCTGCCTTTTCTCCACTAAGATTTTAATTTTTTAGACCTTTGTAATATAGCTTCTGCAGGCTGAGAAATAAAGTTATATTTTGATAAATGGGTGGTTGGGAATGGTGTGCATTTTTTCCCCTCAAGATACTTCCCTTTCAGTTAGTCTTTAAAAGTGAAAACAGTTCTTTTATTTTGAGGAATCATCAACTTATTTTTATCACAATGTTATGATTCTGAGACCTTTTCTCCCCAAGCCATTATCTACTAAGGAGTTTATTACATACAAGTGGGTAATAGCTTCTAGCCTTAAGGTATTTTTCTGAAGTCTGGTTCCCAGTAACCCATTGTTCTTTGTTTTCACTAGAGGTATATTTTAATAGTTGCTTTCTGGACACTGGCTATTGCATTTTGCAGATTATTAACTCCTAAACCCCTCTAATATGTCATTAAATAGAGTGCAAATGGTACAGAATAGATGCTGCTGGAACAAGATATTTTAAAATTGCTTTTTAAACATTTTAAGTACGTAAAAATATTTATGGCTAGTCTTGGTAGATAAAATTAGGAAAAAGTTAACTAAATCTACAGCCAGGACACAATAGTGTTGTTCTGTAGAAGTTACAGCAGCTTATGCCTTATTTCTGTCTAAAAATTTTCACATCATTGTAATATATCATTTAATCTTATTCATATCATGTGATATAACCAAATAGTATAAAAGGATAAGAAAGCAGTCACATTGTTTCAGCTTGAAATATTTCTTCTGACTTTATTTATTTTTTCAGTTTACTGTTCTCTTCCCTCCTACTTGCTATTTATTTTCTATTCCTTTCTTTCAGAATTTCAACCATTTTTAACTCCTACACTGAGGATCATTATTTATATATAAGTTAAATGTTTATTTAGTAATTACTCTTTTCAGATCAAATTCTGCTCCCTTTATATGACACACAGAATTATGCTAGGACTTGAATAAGGTCTTCCTCTAGTTTCTGAGGCACACAAGTATTAATCTGTACACTGGAGATTTTATATCTATTTGCCTGGATGGCATCAATAAGTGTTCCCTACTCTTTACACTGATCAAAGCACAACAAATTGTAATTTGGCAATAGAGAATTAAATCAAGACAGCTATTGAATGTCTTTAGTCCTGTGCCATCTAAATCTGTCATCATCTTTTTCTTTTTTTTAAGTCAGTCAATGGTAGGAAAATGTGTATTTTTTCTTATTTTTAAAGCAATCATGAACATTATATTTTGAAATTTCCAAAATGTCCCTTTCTTTCCTCTGAAGTGTTAAATAAAGTAACTTTTTCACCTTAAACTTTACTTCAACAGCCAGTGTAGCTCGGCCCCAGTATCAGCAAGGAATGCATATAAAGCAGACAGGAGCAACAGCAAGTGAAATCAGGTAGAAGGCAATTCCCAAAAGGGTAAGTTCTATGAATGGGATAGGAAACAACTGAATCAATCATTAAACATTTTCCCAATCTGGAGCAATAAAAAATATAAAAAATTCTAAACATGAGCATTCCTCTACCCCATGCTTATTAAATAGGCCTCATCTAGTTTGAGCTGCAGCAGATGCTTCTATGGCATCATGCCCAACGGTGACTGGAAATGTTGTACTGTCTCCATTATAGTTGTCAAAATTTCCTGGAATATGTATCTCACCACAATATCCAATGGCATTTTGTGATTTTCATATAAGAGGTATATGCACAGGTAGAGATATGCACACTTCCTAGAGAACAAAGCATATTAAAATGAATTTTCAAGTAGCGCATTTAATCAAGTCTGTAGGCCATCTAAAGTCTACCCCTTCTGTAACTAAAAATCTGAATAAACAGGAAGATAGTAGTTTTGTTTTGATAGTATCCACTAAATGCAATCAGGAAACACCATATATCCACTGAAGTTAGAAGAATGAAGGTTTGTAATTGTACAGTGATTTCTCTCTATTAATTAAAAAATAGAAAGAAAACCTCTCAAACAGCTATTCTTTGTGTATGATGAATGCTAAAACTCTTAACAAGACTCTCATGGGCAAAAATAAATTGCCTTTTTTTAGTTCTGCAAAACATCATTGACAAATTTGACTTTTTTGCTAATGTCAAAGAATAAAATTTATCCCTCCTCTTGCAGTGGAGAAGAAATAGATGCCCTAGTATGTCCAAATCACTCCTGAGCCAGCCAGGCTAGTGACCAAGTATGATAGGGGCCTTCCATGGATTGACACTGGAGTGTATTTACTTCGGTTGTGGTGAAGAGGTTGGAGCCTCTGTGGTTCTCCATAGTGCCATGGCAACAGTGGCTGGGAGTGATGTGTATGCTTTCCATGTGTCTAGAGTGGCTGCAATCTCAGCAGACAGTGCAGAGTTCCTGCCCGGGGTCCGGCAGCCACAGGAACTGCATCCCAGGCAGATGCCTGGTGGGACAGCACCAGCCCTGGGTAGGGCTGTGTGGACTAGAGAGCTGGAAGGGACACAGTGAGAGATGAAAACCACATTGCTTCTGTATTGGCTGCTGGTTGCAGCCTTTTCCAGGTGCATAGCCCTGTTCCTGGAGCCTGGAAGCTCTCATGACAACAGTGGTATGAACACTTGAGAAAAGGGAAAAAAATTCCATTGATCTGAAGATGTGTGAGAACTAAGACGAGGAGCACAGTCAGGAAGAAAAGTGCTCACTCCCAATCATTATGAGATAGGCTCCAGCTCTCCTTTTCAAAAGTATAGACTGGGTAGCATGGAAAACTTCCCTATCTAATGATTATTAACAAATTAAAAAACGCTTTTGTAATTCATAGGTGTCTGTCAGCTCTCACTGCACTTTTGAAAGGAAAAAAACCAATAGATTCTCACAGCAGTCATAATATCTCTCTGCAGCATAGAAGATAAACAGTATTAAATTTCATAGTCTCCAGAAAGATTCCTTCATGTATGGTCCAGAAATTTAGCCTTGGATTTTGATGAAAGCCAAATTATGCCTATACTACATGCATTAAAAAAGTTCTAGCCAGTAAATTTGTTAGTACAGTCTGGCACAGTCTTAGGGTGGGGTCAGGACTTTTTGGTCCTAGACAATTCTCTTTCTTTTTCCCTCACATGACTGCAATAATGGTAAACATTCATGATCCTCATGATTTTAAAGATGGTTAGGTGAATTTTGGAACCATTTTTGACTATGATATGTTGTTTGTAATCTCTGAAGTTGGGTTTCTTTTTCTTCAGTTTCAAGGAGGGTTTTTATATACAGTTGAATACAAACCCCTCTTCTTTTTTTTTTCTTTTTCTTAGAGTCTTTTAGCAATATGTAATGAAGACTCACAAAGTTGGTAGGTTTTGATCCAATAATATGTGTTTATCGTGTATTGCTTGAAAGTCGATTTTGTACTGAAGGTAGGTATGTCTGTTGGTATTGTTCATATTCAGTTTTAGTAACTTTTGACAGGAAGAGAAACAAAAGAAAGAGAAATAAAAGCAGATCCACACTAACACCAACTACCTACATTCTGCCAGTGAAAAAGGAATGCGTCAGAGCCAGACCCTTCTCAAGGATCTGCCATGGACAACGAGTTTGTGACAGTACCATTGAACATTACTAATCCCCCATGTGACCAGGAAGCCTATTGTAAATTTTTGAACCTGAGTAAGTAACAACTAATAAAAGAGTATGGATATAGCTGCCCTTGAAATTACCCCTCTCCAAATCTTTCTTTTATGCAAAAGCATTTTCTTTCCAACCATTTGATAAAGATAGCTTTGCCTGTGATCACTCATAGTGCATCATGCTGTGCCATTAAGACAATCTGTGTCTCATACTAGGGCGTGAAAACACGTACATGCCAGTGAGTCTTACCACAGCACCTATTTTTAAATCTCTCAAGCTCAGACATACTAGAAACATCTGCTCTACTCCATGATCTCCTGGCCTCCTTATTCAAGTTCATCTCAGTTAAAAAAAAACAAACAACAACAAAACCCCCAACAAACAAAACCCTAATACAACTTGTCCTTGGTAAAAATAGTTGTACTGATTCTGATGCAAAGTTTGTCAAAATCCTGATTTCCTCAGCAAGAATATAACTGCAGGCACAAAGATGCGGTCACAGTGTTTTTCTAAAAGCTGAGATATGCATTAAGGGTACAACTAGCACCATTGTTATGAATGTAGTATAACTGTACAAGTGAGATATTTATTAATCTTGTTTGCTTTTGAAGAGAAAACAGTAAAAATTTTGAAAGTTATGAAATTACTTCATTACATGCTAATCTTATGAAACATTGTAAAAGAAAATAGTGCCACAATTCAAGTTCAATTTCTTTGAACAAGTAGGAATGCTTCATTTTGACCTTGTAGTCACATTATAATGATCCTTTTAATATTAAGACTTAAAAACAGTCCTCTGGGCAGTTACCAGGAAAGTGATTTTACATTTAAGACTAAAGCAGGTTGGCCTTGCTCTTATGTTCAGTTAAACAAATATTTTCTTTGTCTTAGCAGGAAAAGACTCATAACTGTATCCCTTGAATGTCACATTAATTGAACATTTTTTTTGAGCAGGAAACATTTATTACTGTCCCTGGGAACAAAATGATATACAAAAGGATTTTAAAAAGATTTCTTGTGCAAGATGTCTCCAGCAAAGTAAGTTGGTGATGTTCAAACAGTTAATCTCTTCAGACTCAGTAGGAACCACAAAGACACAAAACCCATTCTATGGCAAATAATGATACCATAAGAAATCTGTTTGTTTAGTATTTTTTTAATTGAAAGAAAAATAGCTAAGCAAGGAGATAAATAAAACCATCCCTACTACAAGTAATTTTAGAGCCTCTTTGTACCTTACATCCAGATTTTCTTCTGTTGAACAAGATGGTAATCTCACTCTGACTTCTAGTAATTCCCTTGGATTTATGAGGCTCTCCACCAATTTGGGGAGAGTCATCATAAGGACTTTTACCTCTTGACCAAAGATTATGAAACTGCACATGAGGTCAGAATATAATCTAAATCTTTACTTTCTGGTGGCTTTGTGTTGGTTTTGTTTTGATTTGGGGTTTTTTGGCTTTTTTTTGTTTGGTTGGTTGATTTGGTTTGGTTTATTTTTTGGTTGGTTGGTTGGTTTTGTTTGTTTTTTGGGGGGGGTGTTTTGTGATGTTAGCACAACTGGGAAAAGTGCAAGCTGTTTACTGCAGGAAAATTAAACTTATTTTAATGTAACTACTGGGACCAAATACAGGCAAAACAATTATGTATTTTTTAAGACTCCATCAGTTTCAAAGCACATCTCATAAAGGTAATTGTCTGAAGCCTCAGTGATACATTCTCTCAATTAATATCCTAGAGTATGAGAACACATTTCAGATAGCATAGCCTCATCTGATCCTCACTGCAAATAATGGATGAAATTCACAACCTCATTCCTTCTGCAGAACTAAATTGCAATATGCTCTACTTGAGATTGCTCCTTAAGACCATTCAGGGACTGAAGCTTATTCAGGGCACAGTTGATCTCTTACTGGTTTTGTGGGAATCCGTTCTTCAGAAAAGCTGCTACAAGGCCATTTATGTCAGCCAAATTACAGTTAGTTCCCAGTAGCTCTCAGGGGCACGTAACACCAATCTCCTTCTTGCACATCATCACACCTGCAGTCAGCAGGGGCCCTCAAGTGCTGTTCCTTTCACAGAAGAGGCAAGATGGCTGAAAAAAAGTGAAAAAGACTGCAAACTGCATGGTACTGATGCCAAAGGGGTTTTGTTCTGATTTTCACATTTTGTAGATTTTATGAGCACAGTAACTGTAGCAAATGTAGATGTAATGTGCTAACATTCTGGCAGCCTAAGTTCATTGTTTATACATCCTAACCCTTAGCATTTATCAGTAGCTTAAAGTCTCTTAGTTGCTTAGTCTCTTTTTCAAGGTAAAGAGCTGAAGGATATCAGAAGGCCAACAAAATGAAACATAAACACAGGTCAGAGTGACCCAGAAGTCAGAACTGGATGAACTCCAAGGGACCTTTGTGTGCCCGAGGAAGAGGAGCTGATGAAGACAGAGGGTCTTGATGACCCCAGACCCAATTCCACAGGGGTGGGACTGGGGCTGGACTGAGAATTGTGTAAAGCAATGATTGGAGGGATCTTATTATAAAAGCCATGGAAACAAGAACTGGAGCACATGCATGTCATCATGTATTCCTGTGGGCTGTAGGCCTGTGATATTAAAGGACCTTTACTTTTTATCTTACCCTACACTAACGTGCTCAGAGTCCTGTTTTTGGGGGCATTCACAGCATCAGTTTGGCTGCCCATAAGGTGGAAACAGAACCTGATTCACCTCAATTACCTGGTCTGGACCACCGAGACTTTCACGGCATCAGTACTTTTTACCCTCTTGATCTGAAATAGTCTTGTCCTGGGTTACACAAAGATGCTGGTATCCTCCCTTTCTTTTCTCTTTTTCCCCAAATATGCCTGTGGGGAGAGACTTAAGATAAGGGTGGTACCCTGTTATCCTAAAAGAAGAATGTATCCACAAGTGTGAAAATACTGGAATGCTGACTCAGACAATCCAGATGAGGGTGTGCACAGTTGCCACCTCAGGCTCTGAGTTGGGTGTTATTTCTTTGTCCTTACACAAATGACTCATCTGCTATAACTCCCCTCTGGGATGCATCAGGAAAATTCACATACATGACCTGAAGATATTCATCTCTGTTCATGGCCATGATGGATCCACCTGTGCTGACACAACAGGCAGCCTTAGCATCTTAGAAG